>NW_020954626.1:7667454-8111489 GCF_900497805.2 Vombatus ursinus
CTTTCTTTCTTTCTTTCTTTCTTTCTTTCTTTCTTTCTTTCTTTCTTTCTTTCTTTCTTTCTGTCTTGGTTAGAATCATGTTTTGCTTTTCTTCCCAGAAGCTAACCATTCAAGTACTCCAACCTCCTTTCCCAAATACTTGCATTCCAAAGTACAAAGGGAAAATTCGTTGATGTCAAAAAAGTAATAAAGATTCCAATTAACATTAAGTTAATATTTATGGAGTGGAGCAGTTCCTGGAGCTGCATGTGTCCAGCACACACCCTATGTGGGATTTGCCTGATAATTGAAATTCATTAAAATAAGCCCTAGCTGTGCAATCACTGTCCCAACTGAAACCACTTTTACATCTGGTTAATGACAAAAAGACAGTACGACTTCAACTCAAGCACCTAAATATGTTGTTTATCATCGTAGGAAAAGTGAATGCAGCTATTTTAAATGCCCAGTCAACAAATAATGCATCACTAAAATGAGATTACAGAAATCCTGGGTAAACTGAGGTAAACCTTTATGGACTATGATGGCAGGATTATATGAATGCTAAATAGTTGCTATGTTTTATCTTTTTTTATTTTGGTCCATACCTGTTATTTCATTCATTCAGGAAATTCCAAGTGTGAACAATCCCTTAACAAATGCAGATGGTCAGCTTGTATTCCTTTAGAATTGCCTAACGGACTGAGAGGTTAAGTCACTCACCCATGATCACACAGCTTTTATGTATCAGAGGCAGGTGTTTGAACCTAGGTCTTCTTAACTCCAAGGCCAGCCTCTTATCCATTACACTACCCTGACTTTTAACCTCACTTTAAAAATAGGCAAAGTATAAGGCAAGATAAGATATAGAAAAAAGACTCCCTTTGGTTAACCAGAATCCCTTTAATATGTCAGATTTTCAGAAATGAGTGATCTTTGGTATTTTTGTTCTATCCAGAGAAGAATAACCTATGAATAAGAGGGAAATTAAAAAAATTTACTCTAATTTTTTGTTATCTTATTTGAAATGAATATATTTTATAAAGTTTAGAGAGGCTCAAATGTGAATTTTGAAAACAAAGCAAACTCTCACAATTATCTTTATATATATGTACAACACACACACACACACATACACACATATATATATATATATTTTTAAAAAATGGAAATATTACACTGGGCATGGTGACATTCACCTCTCATACCTGCTACTTGGGCAGGCTCAGGCTGGTAGATCACTTGAGCTTGGAAGTTCTGAGTGGTAGTAAGGTTAAAGTCCACACTAAGTCTGGCACCAATAGGGTGAGCCCTCAGGAACAGAGGGTCACAAGACTGCCTAAGCAGGGGTAAAATGGCCTAGGTCAGAAATATAGAGCAGGTTAAAGCTTCCATGTTGATCTGCTAGGCCCATGAGTGGCTGCTGTACTTCCAACCGGGTTGAGATAGGATAATCCAGTCTCAAAAAAAAAAAATCTTGGCAAGGAAGCTTTTGAAGTTCTCTACCTTACTTTTCTTGGGGCAGCTAGGAGGCACAGAGGATAGAGAGCCAGACCTAAAGTCAGGAAAACTCATCTTAATGAGTTCAAATCTGGCCTCAGACATTAGTTGTATGACCCTGAGCAAGTCACTTAAACCGTGTTTGCCTCAGTTTCCTCCTATGTAAAATGAACTGGAGAAGGAAATGGCAAACCACTACAAATGGGGTCCTAAAGAGTCAGACTGAATAATGACCACCTTACTTTTCTGATTTCCCACCTTCATTTCATTTTTCTTCTTTCTTAAGAGTTCTCATATTGACTCTTTTTTTCTGTCAATTCTGAAAACAATTATATGATCTCCTCTAGATAATTAAAGTAGCCTCTTAACTTATCCCCCTGCCTACAGTATCTCCTCTCTCTGAGACACTCTTCACCCCACCGACAAAATAAACACTTTAATATAAGGTCTGAGTAGGTTATTCCCCTCCTCAAATATCTTTAGTGACTCCTCTTTTTGCCTATAGGATTGTAAGGATGAGGTAGCAATATCTATATCAGGAGCTGATAGATGAACCAAAGACAAAGAAAGCAGCTTCAGAACTCTATGAGGACACCAACCCTCAGAGCCCAGCAGAGAGGAGTACTTAAGGGGTAATTTTATGAAGACTCCATGAGGAGGCAAAGAGATTTTTAGCAACTGAACTTATGAGTTTACCAATTGGACTTGTGTGTTCTCTAAGGTTGAACCCACTCTTCCCAAGGACTTTGTGTATACAAGGGAAGAGACAAGTTCTTCCACTGCATCTGGGGCTATCTTCAGTTGTCCTGATCTATATTCTTGCCACTGGATCCAGATGACTCTGAAGGAGAAAGTGAGGATGGTGACTTTGCACAGCCCTCCCTCACTTAAATCCAATTTACTTACAAGTCAAGACATCTCCTTTCTGATGTCATTGGTTCTCTTCTAAAATGAAAGACAAACAACAATGACACTAGTTAGGAGGAGGTGTTTGTGTAACAATCACCCTGTATGCATATATGTATATATATATATATATATACACATATATATATATACACACACACACACATACACACATACGTATGCATATGTGTATATATACACATATATACATATATATATACTTAATAAATACCTTTTCTAAAAGCTAATTAACTCTGCCTATTGATTGATGAGAAACACTAGCATCAAATTAAATGAAATAATACTTGTAAAGCATTTAGCACAGCTCCAGGCATACAGTAGGCACTCAATAAATGCTTGTTCCCTTCCCTAAAGGCTAATTAACTGTGCCTGATAATTAATGAGAACACTACTACTTGAAACTCCACCACTTCATATTAGTTATCTTTCCCAGCTTTGTGTCTCTTGAAAATTTAACAAATATGCCCTCAATGCTCAAATGATATCGATAACTATTACGAATATGGCCATTCAATCATATCTGAATCCATCTAATTAAATTGTCATCTAGTCCACATCTTTACAAAAAAATAGTCTGAGATACTTTACCAAAGGCATTGCTAAAATCTAAACTATATCTACAACATTCCTCCCATCTACCAATTTTAATAACTCTGTCAAAAGGGAAATAAGGTTAATCTGACGTGATCTATCTTTGAAGAAGTTGTGCTGGCTTTGTAATCATTGCTTGCTACTCTTTTTAGATGTCCACCAACCATCTCCTTATTGGGACATATATTGGGCTGTGTAGGGAAGCTAGGTGGTACGGTGAATAAATTACTGGGCCTGGTATAGGAATTAACTGAATTCAAATCCAGCCTCAGACATTTATTTCCTAGTTGTATAACCCTGGGCAAGTCATTTAGCCTTTGTTTGCATCGCTAAATCTAGAGAAACTAGATTGTGAGGATCAAAAGAGATAATAATAGTAAAGTACTCAGCATAGTGCCTGGTACATAGTAAGTACTAAAAACATATTAGCTATAGGTCCATGCTAGAATTTTCCCAGAAACTGAAGTCAAGTTCACTGGCCTACAGTTTATAGATTCTGCTACCTTCCTTTTAAAAAAAAATCAAGATATTAATCCCCCTTGAGTCCAGCTGTACCTCTCTCTTTCCCAACAATGCTTGAAATATCATTAACAATGGCTCAGAAATCACCTCATCCAATTTTTTCAGTTCCTGAAGAAGTAGCTCATCTGGGCCAGGTAACTTGAATTGATGGAGAATAATTAGGTACTCTCCTTATTTATCTTGGCTATTATGAGAATCAATTCTTGATTGTGTATTTTATATTTAATTTTATTCCATAAGTGATTTCATTCTGTAACAAAGCTAAGCTTCTTCTCTGTCTCTGAGTGAAGAAGCTCATGAATTCAAAGGATCAGTCTCTCTCTCTGAAGTTAAGTGCCAAAGACTTAAGCTTTCCCACAATTACTGTTAAAGAAAAATTCTATTCTCAATACTCTCATAAAACATTATCTCTGTATCCCCTGCAAGGTTTGTGTGTTAATCCTTGAGAAGCTGGACTAACTCACCTTGAACCATCTTTAGCAATTAAAAAAATGGTCTTATCTAATCCCCCAGGTGCCAGTGAGTCTACATATCTCGGTCCATCAGTGACATCAGGATGCTGGGACTCATACATTCACAAAAGCATTCCTTAGAAATAGAGAGAGGAGGTCTTCACCCCATGTGTGGGCTATGCCCACTTTCTTGGATGTAACCAATCACGATTCCTCAACCTCATGATATTGCCAATTCCATAACCAATGAAATGATTTCTATTCTGTTCTTTGTCTTATGCTTATGAAAATGAATTGTATCTTCAATTTGGGGTCCTTGACCAGAGGCAGTACCATTGACCTATCCTTGATTAATAGGTACAGTGTCCTATTAATAAAGTGTTATCTTGCTTGGAGAATTGCCTCATTTTACCTCTTTGTTAAATTTCACACATGACATTAGCCTGTACATTCTATCATTTCTAAAGTAAGTTATTCTCTTTAGCAGAGAAAACTAAGGGTATGTAAGGATGTACGTATGTGTGTGCTTGTTTGTGTGTGTGTGTGTGTGTGTGTGTGTATCTCAACTCTGCTTTCTCTTGTCAGTTATCATTGTCTCTTCCACCTCAGTGGTCTTATCTCTTTTTTTGATGCTCTAATTTTACCCAACACACCTTTAAAATTGTTTTTGGGGGGCCCCTAGGTGGCACAGTGGATAGAGCACTGGCCCTGGAGTCAGGAGGACCTGAGTTCAAATCTGGCCTCAGACACTTACACTTACTAGCTGTATGACCCCGGGTAAGTCACTTAACCCCATTGCCTAGCCAACAACGACAAAAATAAAATAAAACTGGTTTTTTTTTTGTCATCAGCTTCCTTCGCCAACCTCAGTTCATTTTAAGCTTTAGCACAACTGATTTATTGAATTAAATGAATTTGTTATCCCTTTCAGGGTGTATCTGCATTTCAAAGAATAGGGAGAAGATAGTGCATAACATAAAAGAAATAATTAATGGTAAAATTTCAGACATTAGTCAGGAGCTGATTACAACTGTCTGACCTTGGACAGCTCATACCATTTAGATGGATCTCAGTTTCCTTACCTGTAAAATAAGAGGTTTGGGCTACATGATCTATACAATTCCTTCTAGATCCAAATATACAATATGAACTTGGTAGGGAACATCCTAGGACTTCTCAAATACTATAAAATAAGTCTACTCCATTTATGGTTAAGTTCATGATACATTTAGGCTCTTAGATACCCTATAATGGAGATCTATCACTGGATCAAGTGGGGGAAGTCAATGATATATTTTAAAGTTGTTTTGTATACTTTGGCCCTGCTAAGTGCCCTTTTCTTCCATGTCATGCAAAAAAAAATGCTAGATAGTTCTCTTCATTGTTCCCTATGCAAAACCTGGCAGAAGAGATTCTATAATCTTTTTCTTCCAAAAATACCCTATTATCTCAGCTCTGCCTCCATCCCATACTTAGTGATTCTTCTTTTCTTATACTCTTAAGGTCCTAGACAATAGAAAGTTACTCATTTAGGAGGTTGTGAGGCAGCCAGCCCCACAGGTTTGACATCTCTCTCCAATTCTGGTCCCTGTCACAACACAGAAGCAAGGAGTACAGGTGTTTTACAGTCATCATCTAATAAATTGTTCCTATACTTTCGAATCATGCAATAAATTTTCCTATTGCTTACTGTGCTTAACCACCTTTGGACAGCCCTGGTTTCTGCTAAGTCTCACTCTAGCTATTTTTAATGATAGGGCAATGATGACTCATAGAATTTTAAAGCTGAAATAGACCTAAGGGATCATTTTAGTTCAATTTTCTCATTTTACAGATGAGGAAACTGATGCCCATGTAGGTTAAATTATTTGCCTGAAGTCCCACACACACATCTAGAGAGGCATTTTAGTGCAGTGGAATGAGTACAGGATTTAAGTCAAGAGACGTGGGCTCAAGTTTGGGCTCTGTTACTTACCACATGGCCTTGGGCAAGTCACTTCCCTTCTCAAAGACCATCTGTAAAGTGGGAGTAATATTGTGCTTCCTATATAGTAGGATGTAATGTGCACAAAGTGCTTTGTAAGCCTCAACCAAATCAAAGTATTGTTGTCAGAGGCAGGACCAGCACTAAGAGCCTTCACCATCCTATCCAGTTCTCCTTCTGCTGTTCTACAAGGATTCTCTGTATTGTCTTTTCTTCCTGAACAGCCCTCTGTAATACACAGTAAAAGGTGACAAAGATAAAAGTTTCCCATCTTCCCTCATAATTCTGCCTTACAGAGATGTCAAATCACTATTCTCTCTCATAGAGTAACTAAATTCGACCACCAAGTGGAATTAATAACTACTTACTAGGGAATCCCATGCTTACTCTGGTGGTTTAATAAACCTCACTGGAGCAAAAATGTTGAGTAAGTCAATAGGTAAATATTTATTAAGTGCCTATTATATGCCAGGCACTGTGCTATGTGCTAGGAATACAAATATTAAAAAAAAAAGATAGTCACTGCCCTCAAGGGGCTTACAATCTAATCATGGAGACAGCAGGCAAACAAATATAAACATAGCAATCCATATATTGGATAAATAGGAAATAATTAAAGAGGAAAGGCACTAGAATTAAGGAGGGTTGGGGAGTGTTATACTTTATAAGATTACCAAAAAATTCAAGACTACTTATTTTTCAGCTCCCCTTTTTGATATAGGGCAGCACCACTTGTCTAGGGGTATGTGGATTTATAGGTCTACCAATACGAACTTAGCTCTAAACTTCCTGGCTAATCATGACTTTTTTTTTGAAAGTGCTATATTTCAGTGAGTTCTAAACACATGACCTTACCATAATGGTCAAGGTTTCCAAAGGAAGCAGACACACATGCATATAGCAATTTTACTCTTAATATAGAATGAATGATGAATGAATAATATTTAAAAATAAGGAGACAATGCATAATAATAAACAATAAACATCAACCATGCTGAGGGAAGCCCATTGCTCTCCCCAAACCAAGGAAGTCCCCCAGATACAGAATCGATCTGGATCTAGGCCTTCTAGGCAATACATTGCTTGCATCCTCCCTCAAACAGGCAAAAACATTTAACAGCACAGTTTCCGCAGGATACTCAACCTACATTTCCCACAGGACTGATCATCAGATGCTGATGCAGAAATTCTAGATGCAGAAATTTTAAGATCAGAGATTACTCATGGAAATGGAGCTACAAGGTGACACTGGGTATGAAGGTCTCAGTATGGTTAGCACTCTTCTTTTCTTGCCCATGTATTTGCTGGTGGGTACCTCTGGCCTAAGCTTGTTACAGCTAACCCTATGAGTCATATCACTTTAATCCTTCAAAACTGTTTAAATCTTTTTGCATCTTAGGGTCTTCCTTGACTAAGTAGTAATGTCCACATGTGTCAGACACCAAAACAACAACCACAAAATGCCAAGTTATGTTAATCCTGATGTATAGATTTAGTTGTAATTTCAGTTCAGCAAACATTTGCTTTGTATTTACTTTGTATCTTCTCATGAAGATTATTATCTAGCATAAGGACACAAAGTGCTTTGAGTACGTTGTCTCATTTGATGCATCTTACTATGTAGGGAACATAATTATTACTTCCATTTTACAGATGAGCTAAGAGACACCAAGAACCCCAACAAGGTAACAATCCAATGAACAGAAGAAAAGGCTAATTCTAAGCCCTAATGTACTCACTTAGCCCTCTGTCCCATTATTCTCATCCTGCTCCAGCTGGATTGCATAACCCAACCCATGTGCTCCATTGCCACCCCAACTCCCACCCCAACAGAGCTACGGAAAACCACAAGTTAAAAGCTTGTTCTGGTTAGGTCATCACAGCAACTACTTTGTGCTGCAACAGTGCACAGCCAGAGAACCAAGGAACAGAGGAAAGTGGGGTAGGTCACTGTGTGTGTGTGGCTATGAGGCACGCCACTAAGCTTGAGGGAAAGAGCCCAGTGAACACCTGCATCCAGTTCTATCTTCACAGAAGTCATTTGGGGCAGAGACTGAAGCTGGTAAAGTGTGAATTGCCTAACTATGAGGAAGCTGAGATGAGTTTGTAGAAAGAAACTTGAATGAGTCAGAAAGTAAGCAGTATGGGACTATAAAGAAAAAAAGGAGTGCAATTACCAAAGATCTCAGAAGGAACAAAATTCAGTTAAAGTCCTTTAGCATACTCCTATAAATCAGCAAGGAAGGCATTGATGACAGAAGGTGTTATAGCCTCCAGATCAGGTAAAAGAGTCCATACATCTATGAATACATGTTGCAAGACAAAGGGAAAAAAAGTCAATACCTACTGAGGCAAAAGATCTTGTGAATTCCCAAGAAAGAATGGAAACATAGCTGGATGTTCCTAAATGGTTTACCAGAGAAATGAGAATTGTGACAGCAAAAGTTATGGCCTGGACAGCAGAAATAATTGGCAGAATAGAAAAACTTGAATCCATGAGAGTGAGAGAAAGAGAGCGAGGAAAGAGAAAGAATAGAGAGAGACAGAGACAGAGACAGAGAGAGACACAGAGAGAGAGACAGAGACAGAAAGAGACAGAGAGAGACAGAGAGAATGACTGATTGAAAAAACAAATACAGAAGCGAAAGGCAATGTGGAAGAGAAACAAAAAGCAATCACATGAAAATAAAACAATATCTCCATTCAAGAAATACATATTGATCTTGAAGACAGGATGCAGAGAAACAACTTGAGATTTGTAGGTCTCCCAGAAAAATAGGACAAATCAAAAAACCTAAACACTATAACGGAAGAAATAATACAAGAAAACTGCCTGGAACTTTTGAACACAGAAAATAAAGTGCCAAATGAAAGAATTTACAAATTTCCTCAGAAAAAAAAAGTTTGTGCCACAAACTTCAAGACACAGAGTGTTAAATTTAACAAATTCCAATGACAAACAAAAAAATTCTACAAGTGACTAGGAAAAAGACCTTCAAATAAAAAGGAAAGGAAATCCAAATAATGGAAAAAAACCACAAGAGGGAATGGAATAAAGTATTCCAAAGACCAAAGGAACTCAAGATACAACTCAAGGTGACATACCCTACAGACCTGAGCTCTTAAAGAAAAAAGGCATTCATTAAAAATTAGGTGTTACTAAGAGATCACACAAATGGGAAAAGGACCTACATGTACAAAAATATTCATAGAAGCTCTTTTTGTGGTGGCAAAGAATTGGAAATTGAGAGGATGCCCATCAATCGGGGAATGGCTGAGCAAGTTGTGGTATATGAATGTGATGGAATACTATTGTACTATAAGAAATGATGAACAGGCTGACTTCAGAAAAACATGGAAAGACTTGTATGGTCTGATGCTGAGTGAAGTGAGCAGAACCGAGAGAACATTGTACACAATAACAGCCATGTTGTATGATGACTAATATTGATAAACTTAACCCTTCCTGGCAATACAAGGATCTAAGACATCTCCAGAGGCCTTGTGATGGAAAATGCTATCCACACCCAAAGAAAGAACTATGGAAGCCGAATTGTTATTTTTTTTCTCTTCTGTTGAGTTTTGTTTCCTCTTTCTGATGGTTCCTCCTATTGATTTTAATTTCTACTTACAACATCACTAATGTGAAAATATGTTTAATATGAATGTAAATGTATAGCCTGTATCAGATTGTGCGCCGTCTTGGGGAGGGTGGTGGGGAGGAAGGGGGAGAAAAATTTTAAACTCAAAAGCATATGGAAGTGATTATTGATAAATCAAAAAAAATTAATAAAAAAATTAAAAAAATTAGGTGTTACTGGGCAGCTAGATGGTGAAGTGGATAGAGCACCAGCCCTGGATTCAGGAGGACCTGAGTTCAAATCTGGCCTCAGACACATAACACTTACTAACTGTGTGATCCTGGGCAAGTCACTTAACCCCATTGCCTACCCCCCCCCCACCAAAAATTAGGTGTTAGAAGAATTTCTAGAAGGAAAACCAGACTTGAACAGATTATTTGCTCTTCCAATACCCCAGGAAACTGACATATAAGAAAGGTAATCAAATAAAGCAAGCAATGACAAAACATCAAATTACAAATCACAAAATCTTTGTAAAAGCGTAGGAGACAAGGGTGAAAACAGATGTCAGATAGAAGTGATTATGAAGAAATAGACCGAAACATGATGGATTAAACCTGACAACATTCTGCTACATGTGAGTCAATGTTTCTGTGGGACCAACTACAGAATGGGAGGGCGCATAAAAAAGAAGAGGGGAGTAAGAAGATAGAGGGGAATATATGATATACCCTAATCAAGTCAAAAGCTAACTATGAAGGGAAAATAGTCCTGTAGTTCCTCAGGAAGAAGACCTATAGCAGAATGGCTTAGGAGGCAAAGGTAGGGATTGACATAGGGGAATGAAAGGAGAAAATCTTGTTTTAGTGGTAGGAGGAGATACTACTAATAATTGCTCCCATGGAGAAAGAGAGATATTCTATAAAGGGACATAGGGCCATTATAACGAGTGTAATCTGGGATTTTCATGCTTACACAGACTAGTTATATAGCCTCAGGAAAAGGTGAATCAAGGTTCCATGGGGCAACTGACACCCAGAGGAGTAAGAGGGTATGGAGTACAGAATGAGATTTCATGAGAAAAATGTCCATGGGGACAACAAAGGTTAATAATGAATTGCACAATCAGGGACACAGGAAAATTACTACCATTGAACAATATTCTCTTTCTCACTTGCAAGTGGTATACAACAGATAAAAAGAAACAAGGATTAAGATCTACAGGGCAATAACACAGAAACTGTTTAGAAGAGGGAACCCCAAATAGGTACCATTACAAGCTTTAATTTCATGAGGAATATAGAGATTAAGGAAGGACTAAATAAATACAAGAGCCATGAATCAAAGACTAAGACAATCAACAGAAAGGGAAAATAAATAATGACAATAATGAGAGAATGAAATCCTTTTATAGGAAAAAAAACACAAAAATTGAAATGAATAAAAATTAACAAATAAAACAAGTCAAAAAGGCCGAGGGGGCATTTTACTTGACTGAGAGGTAAAAAAAGCAGGAAAGAATTAAGTAATTTGATAAAAGGAAGAAAGAAAAAAATAATATGTTGAGCAACACTCTAAAAGTAAGGGATAACAAATGAGAAGGGGGAGGATTGAGGATGAGGGACTGTGGGAATAGGATTGCCTTAAAGCACATTAAACTAAACTAACTGAAGAGATAAAGTAATGTGTTTACAGAGGAAGGAGGGGAATCCTAACTTGGAAAAAAATAATTATAGACAGAGGAAAATATAAGCCTAATGTTCATAACTTTAAATGTGAAAGGATTAAACAATCCAATAAAATGAAAAAGTGACAGATTGAATTAGAAAACCAAACTCCACAATCTATTGCTTACAAGAAACACACCTAAAAACCAAAGATATACACATGATAAAAGTGAGGTGCTGGAATAAAATTTAATATGTATCAGGTGAATAAAAAGCAGGATTTGCAATCATGCTATCAGATAAAGTAATAATAAGCATTCACAACACAAGGAGGGATAAACCATGACACTACATTTTGTTGAAAGGAAACACAGATAGCGAACCAATATTAATATTAAGCTTATATGCTCCAAATGCCTTATCATCTAAATTCATAAAGGAAAAATTAACTGAATCACAAGAAGATATAGACAGTAATATGATAACGGCAAGAGATTTCAACGTCCTTCCCTCAATCTGAGACAAGTCTAACAGAATGAGGAACAAAAGGGAAATTTTAGAATTAAAAGATATATAGGAACTGAGCAAGTAAAGTGGGAGTCAGAAAACATATGAGGCAAAAAGAGTAGGATGAGCAAAATCATGGTGGTGGTAAATCACAGGGTATGCTCAGAGTGTATAAAGTATTCTAGTTTGGATAGAGTACATAATGCGTGAAAGGAAATAATATTAGATAAAGCTAGAAAGGTAGGACTTGAGGACAAGGAACCAGCAAAGGAGACAAAAAGCTATTTAGTTTGAGGCAGGCAGAAAACCAAGAGAGTGGTGAAGTGGTTTCCAATTTGAATAATTACAGTTTCAAAATAGAAGACAAGGAGATTAAATCATGTGGCACATATAAAAAAAAAAGCCAGAAACTGCAACCAGATTTTCTGAATTACTAAATGAGATCACCTATTTTCTATTTACTATATTCCTCACACAATTTCTATTTATTTTGACCTGAAGAGATATAGCTTTCAAGAAAGGAAACTGTTTACAGCCAAAATACAGTCCCATTTCCTTAGTCACTGTTCAGTTGTGTCTGACTCTTCATTTGGGGTTTTCTTGGCAAATATTCTGGAGTGGTTTGTCATTTCCTTCTCCAGTTCATTTTACAGATGAGAAACTGAGGCACACAAGGTTAAGTGACTTGCCCAGGGTCACATAGCTAGTATCTGAGGCCAGATTTGAACTCATGAAGATGAGTCTTCCTGACTCCAGACCCAGTGCTCTATCTGCTGTGCCAGCCAGCTGCCCTCAGTTCTTTATAACACCTCTTCAATCTGGGTGTTATTTCATCCCAGGAATTTAAAAATCTCTTTTCTTAAGTGTGCTTGGTATGAAAATTAATAAATACGTGAACACAAATAAGTGAAAAAATAAGGAAACTTAATAAATACACCTGATGTTCTCCCAAATCAACAGGATTTAAAGTAATACTCATAAGAGCTATTTGTAGTCCTAAAATAAGTAAAGGTATAGAAAAATTGGAAGTGGGTTGGGGTAAAGAAAAAAATATTAAAGCTAAAGAAGAAAAAAGAAAGAATCAAACAAAAAAAAAAAAGAAAAAATGCTGGAGAGCCACAATGCCCTCTCAGTGGCAACAGTCCAAAATTGCCTAGCCTCATATTAAAATAATATGTTTATTTTGATCTGCTTAGACGTTCCCTTTAATTACAAACATGGCCTATGTTATGACCAAAAACTGCAATATAGTCAGAGTTGATAATGACTGCCACTTACCAACAATGACCTAAATCCAAAGATTTAGTTAGAATCCTCAATCTCTATCTGGCTCATTGCCTGGTCAAAATCTGTCCATGCTTTTTTATGCAAGGCGTTATAATGGATAAAAACTACACTATTATTCAGAAATCAGATTAGCCATTTAATTAATCCATGAATTCCAATCTGAATGATTAAAGTTTCAGAAGAGGAGACAGAAATATAGTAAATCACATGGCACATAGAGCAAAGTCAAAAAATAAAGTGCGCAGGTATTCTGATTAAATAAACTCCATGCCTTTCTCCTGATGTAGGTAACTGAACCTATTGGGCAGGATAAGCCCACACCATAAACATCAATATTAGCTTTTCTGAAATGATTCACAAAGGAATTTTGCCATAAAAGTCATGTAGACATCAGAAGATAGATAACACAGATGATGGATTCCTGACAAACAACTGAAATTTCTTATTCTGTGTGAGAACTTCAGAATCCAGCTCATTAGGACTGCTAAACGTTGGGAACATCTCTAGGCAAAGTCTTAACTAAAAATGATGTTGCAAGTATTCATTTTCTTTGAACATTGTCTCTGCAACAAGTTTAGAGATGTCCATGGGGCTCAGAACTGATTACAAGACTTGGTGTAGTCTCATCTAAGTAAAAGTTCATAGGATTATAGTCTAGAACTCAAAGGGAGCTCAGAAGTCATCCAAGTAAATTCCTTCATTTTACAGATGAGGAAACTGAGGCCTAAGGAGATTAAGTGACTTGCTCATGGTCATACAGGTAACAAGCATCAGAGGTGCGATTAAAGCCAGCTCCTCTGATTCTAGAACTAGTGTTCTTTCCATTGTTTTCTACTGATGAGCCAACAGTTTGGCACTGTCTTTGGAGCCCTGGGCTTCTGACTGATGATCATTGACTAGATCTACCTTGACCCAGACCTGACAAGCTGCTCTCTAGTCTTCATGCCCTGAGCTAGCCTTCACCTCTGGTCCTTCCCTACTATGCTGGTTCTTATCCCAGGCTACTGTTTGTCTGCTGTACTTCTGATGGGTGAGTATTCACCATATCTCCCTCCACTTAGATCTACTACATTGCTGCCTCATGCAGAACCCTTCTCTGCTTCACTATAACTTTCCACCTTGAACTTTAAGAACATTCATCAAATCAACAACATCATTCCTGAAAAGGGCATTTTACTCACTATTGTGACATTCCTGACCAAAATATCTTTGTCTGGCCATCATCCCCCTATCTATGTTGTCTTCCCTTATTAGAATGTCAATTCCTTGAGGACAAAGATCGACTTACTTTTTGTATTTACATCCCTAGCATTTAGCGCAATGCTTGAAACACAGGTAAGTGCTTAATAAACACTTTTTCATTCATTAGTTCATTGGACAAAGGGGGAAATGGTGAGTGGCAAATCATCAATTCTGTTATTTAGAGGATTTGTAATGAGTGATAAATTCAAATACAGAACAAGTTACCTAAGTATCAAATGGACATTATGGATATAGGTTATTGAAGTTGGAAGGGATCATAGAGACCATCTAAACTAATCTCCTCATTTTAATGAGAAAACTAAGGCCCAGAAAGGTAAAAGTGATGTGTGAGAAATCTCACAATGAAATAATAGCAGAATGACTAGAATTTGCCTGCATTGAAATTAGTCTGTAATATACACTGATGTATATATATTCACTAGTTTCTCACACAAAATTAATAATAATAACTCACATTTATGTAGCACTTTAAGCTTTTCAAAGCACTTTGCTTGCTCTGTGTGTAAAATGGGAATGCTAATAGTTGCTTTTAAAATAGAAAGATATCTGGAAAAATCACCAGAAATTGGTTCTAATAGAAGTAACAGAGATATGCTTTTAACAACAAACTTAAATTTTACCAGTGGCATTAGGATACTTTAAAGTGATTATTTAGAGAGATGGTAAGTCATGCAAGTAGATTATAAATTCCATTTCTCTCCAGGGACATGTTAAGAGAAACTCAATTGCACACCCTTAGTCTTTAGACTATTATTTCCTATATAACCCAGGACCCTGTAGAGTAAAGATTGTATGCTATGGGGTGGGGTGGGGGGTGGCAGGAAAGAATAAGGAAGGGAAGCAAGACTGCCTCTCAATTCTTAACCATGAGATTTGGATTCAGTCCTTGGAACTAGAAACATGTATTGTAGATGCTGCCATCTTGGTGAAGTCAGAGATGATTTTATATGTAGCTTATATTGATGTTACTTAAGTCCTAGCACCTTCATTGTTCCCAGGCCCTAACTTTGTATGCTTTCCATGGGCCTTACTATCTTCTAGCTGCTGTTGCCTGTGTTGGAGTTTATCGACTGGGAATTTTGAAAAGCCTACCCTGAAACTCCAGTTGAGGACATTGGATTTTTACTTTTATGTGTCCCATATGTCCAGCCAAGGGTCACTTCACTTCTAGTCTCATGAATCACAATATATTTTTGCTTAATTAAAAAAGAAAGAGGAAGAGAGAATAAGTGAATGAGTGCAGCAGGTCATTTGGAGCTATTGTTGGGGAGGTGCTGTATCAAACACACTTAAACACCAGTTCAGTGCAATTTGTTCCTGAATGGACAATAAATGTTCTCTCTTAAACCCTCCGCAAAGTGAAAACAAACAAGAGGTTCCATTAGCTGATCTCTATTCCAGTGGGACAAACAGGGCTTTCTTTAGGAAAGTATTCGCATAGAAGCATATGAGCAACTTCCTGCAGAGTCATCCAAACAGGAAGGGTCAGAATAGCTACTGGCAAAAACTGGACAGACTGAATGGTTTCTCTCAGGCAGGCAAGTCAGGTGTCATCAACCAGTGCATTCCTGTCTGAAGCAAGTCCCTAGGGTACTTAAATACATTTTTAAATTTAAATTTTTATTTTTTTCTCAACTACATGTAAATGAAAAATTTTAACATTTGTTTTTCAAAATTCTGAGTTCCAAATTCTCTCTTTTCCTCCCTTTTCTCCCCCCTTCTTGAGAAGGCAAGCAATTTGATATAGGTTATACATATGCAGTCATGCAAAACAACTTAAGTACATTTATTAACCTCATGGGAGGAGGAAAGGAGTTGGAGTTAACTCACTAGGGGTGAAAGTGTGGGTTGCAAGGGACACTTTAATACTGAAGCGAATACTCAAGGCCTTGGCTATTCCATAATGTTTCAATCTTGCAGTTTCAATGTCACATGAGGCAAAAGGGAAAACAGAAAGGGAGTTACAATAGGACAAAGGAATGAGTGTGACAGAGTCAAATCAGGACAAATAAGGATTCTATGATGTAAAAGAAGACATATGGAAAATTAAAGGAAAAAGCTGTGTCATAGGATCAGAAAAAGTCTAGGGTACGCAGTTTTCAGGTTCAAGCTAAATTTCTGATCACTGTTCCTTAATGAGGAAGGCTTTGTAATAATAGCTAACTTATAGTTCTTAATAACTATATAACCCAAGATTTGTAATAATAATAATAGTTAACATTTATATGATATTTACTACATGCTAAGCACTTTATGACTATTATCTCATTATATCCAAGGCTCGACTTCTTTCCTAACAAATACCAGCTCCACAATGAACACACATAGCCAATGGCAAAAAGACCCATTTATCCAAGTCAAGTACATTTAACCAGGAGCTCTATAGCACATACACACACAAATAACTGTATTATAAAAATTGTAACCTGAGTCCCAAAGCCCATTGGTCTAGGACTCCGTCTTCATTGGTGGAGATCAATGTCTTGTGCCTGAATGAGGGGCAGGGCACAGGTAACAAGAGCAGGAGGAAAATGCTTCAGTTTCTCCAGGTCTTTTCAGTGTCTTCAGGTATCTTCATTCTCTTCAAGTCTTCCAGTTCTGTACTTGCTTTGGGCACTTTTGGCTTTAGGCTTTGAGAGAGATAATGGACAACCCCAACTCAACTTCAGTTTGCTGAAGCAGGAACAGGATTCTGGGAACAAGGTGACATGAGGGGAGCTAACAATCTCCATCAAGGCACGATCACCAGCTTGTTACACTAGATAGTTAGTTGGGTGAGATCTGAGAATCTCTAATTTATTCGATCTCAATAGGAGAGTTCTTTCACTCTGTATGGTGTATATTTTCTTATATAGGTACCTTCCCTTATTTCAATTTTGCTATCAACTTGGATAAATGGGTTTCTTTCCTACTGGCTATGTGTGTTCATTGTGGAACTGGTATTTGTTAGGAAGTCAAGTCTTGGATATAACATGATAGTAATTATGAGGTGCTTAGCATAGTACCTGACACATAGTAATCATTTTACAAATGTTAATTATTATTTTTTATAAAGTTTAGGTCCTCCTTACCACATTAATGAACAGGGATCAGAAGTTTAGCTTGAATCTGAAAACTATATACCCTATACCAGGGGTGGGGAACCTGTGCCCTCGAGATCCTCAAGTGCAGCCCTTTGACTAAATCCAAACTTCACAGAACAAATCCCCTTAATAAAAGGATTTGTTCTATAAGACTTGGACTCAGCCAAAAGGCTGCACTCAAGGACCTAGAAGGTCACATGTGTCCTAGAGGCCACAGGTTCCCCACCCCTGCTAAATTAACAATATTAAAAGGAGAAGATATAATTCTAGCTTGGTACCCCAGTCTCTGAGAAGAGCAGAGTGGCCAAATATCTGCCTTCTGCTTCTTGCTTCCCCTCGCAATGGGAATTAAAGTCTCTCTTGGAAAAGGGTTGAGGGAGAATATTCTCCCTCCCTTTGAGTCACACAATACCTTCATACTACCCATCAGAGACAGCTTTTGCTACAAAACAATACAAAGTACATAGAGAGATGCAAACAAAGGGCTACATGAGGTTTGTTGGGGGAATGATCATCAGTGACTTGGGGAATCAGAGAAGGCTTACGGAAGAAAATCTCATTAAAGATGGGTAGTATTTCAACGTGAAAGTACAAGGTACTCTGAAGGTAAGTGTTGGTGGAAAGACTTGAGATGAAACAGGTGAGCACAGGGCTAGTACGAACTTCAAGCTTTCTCTTCATATTTATGTCTTGTCAGAGTCCTGCAATTCTGTCATAGGCACGCCAAAAGGAACAGGGAAGGACTCAGAAAGGGTTGACAAGGACACAGTTGTCACTACCACTGACGTAACACCACTACTGCCCTCGATCCTGTGCGGCACCTTAGGATTTCTAGCAGCTTTCAGTATAACTTACTCCAGGAGATTCTTCCCAGCGACACACACACAACAACGAAAAATTCAAATAAAGTTCCAAGGAAAGTCACTCAGATAGCCAGGTTTCTGGACCTGCACTGCTTTGTCACGAAGAGTTCCCTCCAGCTCTTCTGAGCATAGTCCTATCGACACAGTCAGTTCTGCAGTATAAGGCTCAATTTAAAAGATCAACCCAGAGGATAGGCTTATATCTGCTTGAATAAATTGGCTACAGGCAGCCTCAGAGTGAGGTTGATGCCCTTATTTGAGTTTGTATTGAGCAGTATTGAGCCCTTATTGAGCAGTAGTTGCTGCCTTCCTGCCCTGCATATCAATTACCTTGCCTTAAAGCCAATTGCACCCATTTGGGGTATAGGTTTATTAAAACTAATCTTTAAAAAAAATCCTTAAAAAGGTAATCTTTAAAAAATGTTTTAGGTGAAGTTTCTATTCTTGGCATTTATTAGGAATTATTTCATAGCAGTTCATAAATTTAGAGCTGGAAGGTACCTGAGAGATCATCATTATTTTTTTTCCAGATGGAGAAACTGAGTCCCGGTGAGGACTTACCCAAGATCACAAAGGTCAGCAGCAGCAGAGCCTGAAATTGAACCCAGGTTCTTATGCCTTCAAAAGCTAGTGCTGTTTCCACTATATAGGTGTTCTTTCACCATCTAAAAAATATTACCTAAGTAACTTCTATGTGTAAGGTACAGTATGTGCTAGGCACACAAGACATAGTCACTACTTCAAGAAATTTGCAATCTGGTAGAGTGTCAGCTTCTGTGGATCTAGCTGTTTCTACAGTGAAAATGTTTTCCACCTTTGCTGTCCAAATCTGAGATCCATGTAGAAGATCAAGATTGGGGAGATTTTGGAGGGGAGGTCAAAAGGAAAGGAATTTTGTGGTAAACTCCAAATACTAGGGTTCAAAAAGGCTTTGACAAGGTCACTGTGCTGCCATTAAATCTAAAATTTAGATTTTTGGCTGGATGAGCCAAAAACCTGTTTGTTTGTTTTTCTCCAATTCAATTGAACAAACATTTGTTAAGTACTTGCTAGGGGTAAGGTACTGTATTTAGAGCTGGGGATGGAAAGACAAAAATGGATTGGTCTCAATAGTCAAGGATGGAGGCACCCTTGTCGCTTTTCATCCACTGCACTCTTTTGTTTTCTGTCAGCACAGGCTGCAAAGCATTCCCTTCTCACTTCTGTCTGGGGAATCTCTAGTCTTGAAAGCTCAGTTTCCTTCATGGGCTACTTGAAGACTTTCCTAAGCATGCCTAACTTTTAGGGCTTAATCCCCTAAACTCTCAAGCATTTATTTTGTATGCATGTGTGCATGTTTTTTCCTCTAATAGAATGTAAGCTTCCAATAGAGCACAAAAGGTTTCTTTGTCTTTGTATTGCCTAACACTTTGGTTGATTGATTGACAAAAAGAACTTACATTAACTGAGAGGATACAACAAGTAAGTAAATATAAAGTATAGACTAAGTGATACAACATAATTACAAGAGGGAGAGAGTACCTTCTGTGGAGGGATCAGGAAATGAATGGTTCATGTGAGGGGTAGCATTTGAGCTAGGGATGGGGCCACATATGGCCTTCTAGGTCCTTGGGTGTAGCCTTTTGACTGAGTCCAAGTGTTACAGAACAAGTTCTTTTATTAAGGAAATTTGTTCTGTGAAGTTTTTTTTTTTTTTTGGTTTGTTTATGCTCTAAGAGAAGTTAGGGATTCTACAGCGGTATGCAAATCACTTAGGAAAGAGTGAAATAATCAAATTTGTTGACATACAACAAACTATACAACTTTTCCAATCTTTAAAAGCAATTAATATGCACTGTCTTTCTTTGTCTAAAATCACTTGCTTTACAGGACAGGTAGGTGGCACAGTGGACAGAGGGCCAGACTTTGAGTCAGAAAGACTTGTCTCCCTGAGTACAAATCCAGCCTCAGATACTTACTAGCTGTGTGACCCTGGGAAAGTCACTTAACCCTGTTTGCATCAGTTTCCTCATCTATAAAATGACCTGGAGAAGGAAATGGCAAACCACTCCAGCATCTCTGCCAAGAAAATCTTAAATGGGGTCATGAAGAGGTTGGACACCACTGAAATGACACTACAACAATTTGTTTTACATGATTTGTCTTTGGGGTCACAGCCTTTTGACACATTCCTTAATTCTTCTTCATGAAACCACACTTTTATCACCTTGGAAATTAAGTTGAACTTTGACAAACAGTGCATTTTTACAAATCTAGCCTTGATTATAGTCCATAAGTTTCTAGTCAGGCAAGTTTCCAGGCCATTGAAGCATGCTTATTTCCATACCTTAGATAAATTTTGTAACATTTCATTGATATGTGGTATGGCATGATTTTGTAATATTCCATTCCATTTGGGAATTTCTACAATTGAGGAATAATTTTGCTTCTCAGTATATCAATATATTAATCAGAGTTCATCATTCCCACAATAGAGAAATACTTCAGGCCCACTTGAAGTAAAACAAAACAAAACTCCAAAACATTTGCAGGGCAGGGGGGTTGATGTTTTAAAGTCTAGTTACGATGACTCCAAAATCATGAACTGATGTGATTGAAGGGATAGTGGCAGAGGGATGTTGGTAAAAGTTTAACAACCATCTCTTGAGGGGTGGGGTGGGAATGGAGGCATAGCACAAATCCATATTTTGAACACTTTTGTAAGTCTAGACAATCGATACTATAATAAACCAAGCCCTGATTTGTAGCTCTGTCAGTTTCTGAGATGTAAATGTTCACATTGAAAATTTAACAATCAGCTCTCCAAGCTGGCTTTAGCACACCCTGGAAGAGTGGTTAACTAGACAGAAATAGTATGAATGCAGCTGAAGAGATCTCCAAGGGAGGAAGTATAGAAATGAAAGAGAATAGTGAGCCCATTACCTAGTGTTGAGGGATATCCACCTTTAATTGGTAAGAGAAGGATATTTATCCAGCAAAGGAGATTGAGAAAGAATAGACAGACAGGAAGAAGGGCCAAGAAAGAGCAAGTCCAGGAAAAGGTGACAGTCAACAGTACCTAATCTTTGTCTACACTTGACTATTTTGTCTTTTGGATCCTTATACCCTTGCATGGCACACCAAACCACATTTGTTTTGTTGTGTCTTTCAAATTCTGATGCCCCAGTACTACTAACCTGTATTTCCAGATCTTGGCTACTCTTCCTAACTCTGGCCCCTGTCTGCTTGCAACCTGGGTGATAAGAAACCTGTTGACTTAGTATAATTTTCCACTTACTTCTGCTGCTTCTTTACAACCAGAACTATTTTTGCCACAAAATAGCTCTGCCCAGATTAGGTTGTCCTGTTAGCATCAGAAACTACCTCATGGCGTTTGATTTAATGCTGTTGCCCTGAGCTACTTCTGCACCTGTAGGTGTGGCGGAGAGAACAGCTCAGAGAGGAGCTAAAACATGTACAGAAATCATTATCTTACAAGGCCATACATGACAAGTGCTATAAGTACAATTATATCTAAAATTATATACTGTGCAATGTAACATAGCAGATAGACAACCAGCCTTGGAGTTAGGAAGAACTGGGTTTGAATTCTACCTTTGAACATATAATTATTGGTCTGTGACCACTGGTGAATCACTTAACTTCTTAATACTTCTAGAAAACTGTCAAAGACTATAAATTACAGTTATAGAAAACCTGTTAATCTCTATCAGTGGTAGGAATTTCTGCACTGAGATCTTCCACATGGATGAGAACATAGGTTAGGACTAAAAATATATTTTGTGTGTGTAACATATGTGTACAAATACATACATATTTATGTGTGTATATGTTTATGAATGTGTATATATGTATGCGTATACATATATGCATGACATACTTTTCAGTTTAATTTGTTAACATTTTTTTCATCACTTCTTAAGTATAGATAAACAACAAAACAATAAATCAAGCCCTGATTCATAGCGTTTGCTCATTCGATTGTGTCCAACTTTTTATGACCCCATTTGGGTTTTTCTTGGCAAAGTTACTAGAGTGGTTTGCCATTTCCTTCTCCAGCTCATTTTACAGATGAAGAAAATTGAGGCAAACAGGGTTAAGTGACTCATGCAGGGTCACACAGCTAGCTAGTAAGTATCTGAGGCTGGATTTGAACTCCTCAAGGTGAGTCTTTCTGACTTTAGGCCTGGCATTCTATCCACGGTGCCACCTAACTGCTCTTTGCTCATTTTCAAAGTGTAATGCTCACAAGGAAATCTGATTTCTTTGTTATAAGGGCTGATTTGCTGGGTAGGAGAGAGGAGATGGATAGATTGGGAAATGGGGATGAAGTAAAATAAAAAAAGATATTGATTGAATTACTTTTTTAAAACTCCAAACAAAAAGAGGTTTCTGGAGGAAATTGTGTATTAGGGGAATGTTGAATAGCATAATCCCTTGGCTCAATAATTCCAAACATTTCACATGTATAGGGTATTCTATCCTGTCCTTTGTGTGTGTGTATGTGTGTGTGTGTGTGTGTGTGTGTGTGTGTGTGTCTATGTAAGAAAAAATATAACAGTACGCAGTGGATAGAGTTCCAGCCTTGGAGTCAGGAGAACCTGAGTTCACATCCACTCTCAGATGCTTGAAACTTAATAGCTGTGTGACCCTGGGCAAGTCACTTAACCCCGACTGCCTCACCAGAAAAAAAAGAAAAAAAAATATAACAGTATACATCCTTTGCCAAAATGCAGTACAATTATTGTAAAAACTGTAAAAGAGCTTTAATTTTAGTACTATGCTTCTTTTGTCCACTAACATTAATTTGGTGAACATTGATTTAAGTAACAAAGGTCTTAATGTATATTAAATGAATAAAGAAATCAATGAAAAAACATTCTTACATGCTTACTATGTTAAGTGTTGGGCATACAGGTAGAAAGGTTAGAAAGTCCTTGATCTTAAGGAATTTAGATTCTAAGGAGAGACAACACATTTAGCAGGTTTCAAGTGCAAGTGCAATGGGAAAGCCCAGTGATACTTAGGGTACAGCAGCAATATATCTTCTTTAGCACCATTTCCATTCTTAAAATCATATCTATTTTTGATGTTGAGTCATTTTACTGTGCCAAGGAGTTTGGTGATAAAAAGGTTCTTTTCTGGGTCTTCGTTAGATGTGGCTGCTCTTCCCAGGGCTCTTAGGCTTAGGGTCCTGTGCTATCTCCTCCAAGGTCTGAGAGGAAGAGATGGTTGAAGTGGTAGCAATCCGTGGTTTGACCCACGGTGTATATGATGCTTCTTGTTTCTCCCTTAGGTTTTAATTTTATTAACTTTTACATTTAGCATGAATCCTAGACTCAGTGAGAGGCAATTTAACATAGAAGTTACAGGGCTAGCCTTAGAGTCTGGAAGACCTGTGTTCAAGTTCTACTTCTGCTACATGCTGTCTGTGTCACCCCGGACAAATCACCACCTCAGTGCCCCAGGAAATTCTTGAAGACTATAAGTTGCAAAACACTTGTTGATTTGTGTTGATAGATGGAGTTTCTTCGCGAGGAACTTTATACATTCATGAGTTACAGCTCTAAAAGAAAAGAGTCAGTCATGCCTGCATTTGTTTATTGAATATCATTTTTATTATTTTGTGATCCATAAAGGATGTGCTTAATATTTCTAATTTTCTGCATTTGTAAGACTGTCAATTTTTGTAAAGGTGCCATGAATAACATAGGATATGTATTCTCCTTTTTATCCCATTCGATAATTACTAAAAGTCTATCATATCTAGTTTATCTAAAATTCTATTTCTTAACTTCTTGTTTATTTTTGTTAGATTTGCCTAGGTCTGAAAGGCATTACATTGAAGTGCCCAAATACTATTACTGTCCATTCTCCTTGTGACTCACTTAACTTTTCCTTCAAATATTTAGATGCTATGTCATTTGGTGAATTTATGTTTAGCATTGATATTAATTGTCCATAGTGCTACACCTGAATTCCCATGGCACCTGCTGGAACCCCATTTTCCTTTATTGTTTCTCCTTTGGGATATAAGTAAGGTTGCATGTGGTTGCCATGACTTGGCATCAATCAGAAAGGGGCTATAGGCTCTACAGACCTTGACAACTTGTCTCCATAGTGACTTTGCTTTATGTACTTTCCTCTAGCAAATAATTTTGATTCTGGCTTCTCTGCTCTAATTTCCATGTTTCTCTGTTTCTCCTGCCCTTGGTTTGAACTTTTTTTGTCTATTCTGTTAATAATTGTTTTATACTTGTGCCTGATCACTTGGTTCTGCCGTTTAGGTTTTATTCCTGCTTGACATCTAATGGACTCTTCTGCTTTCTCTAACAGTTCATAGAAACTGCTGGATAGCCCTAGCCATTAACCCTTTGCTTCCTATAGTCCTTCAACAAGGTTCTAACAATATTTCATAATTCCTGAATTATGAAATTCACTGGGTATAGTCTATAATCTGTACCTAAAGTTTAGAGAACAGTTTATGATGTAGGTGGCTAACTGCATATACAAAAAAAAAAGTTGTCCTAGAAGCCATGTTAACAATCAATAGGAATGGATATCAACCATAATTTCTGCTTTATGCCAAGACTTAAGGAACCTTGATAATCACAGACTATCTACCATACTAAATACAATCCCCTCCATCAATCTGATATACATATTTAATTAAAAATTATTTCACCATCTGTCCAAATGCTGCAGGGGGCAACTTTAATTGATTTTTTTCAGTTTTTCTGCATGATGAATAAATAAGACTAAAGCTTACAACTCTGGAGCCAAATTAGGATTTGACAGATTAATATACAGAGAATTTTCTGATAGAAAGAATTCAACTATTTTAGATCTCAACAACTTGCATTTAAAACATATAAATGGATGATGAGAAGAGGATGTGTGCTAATTCACTTTTAAGATTATAGCCTTATAAGCAAAGCCTTATAAGCAAAAAGTTCTAAGGACCTCATGGGTCCCTATTTAACAGTAGTATGGTGTTTAATAATTTCTTTAAAACCAAGTCTGCCTTAGGTGACCTCAGAACACAAACATTTTAATTTATTTCAAAAGGCTAGAGAAACTGTCAAGGGCAAGATCTTTCCAGTGAAGTGCCAGCTGAAGACTTCTCTAGGCCTTTGAGAGAAACTTACATTTTGAGATTACCACTTGTGAAACAAAATCACAAGTTCAGAATATCAAAAGCCCATTTGTGATTGGAGTAGCTGCGGAAGTGAAATGGCATTCTTCACCAGGGCTGGCTTATGTAATGTGATCTGAGGATGCTGGTCAGGGATGTCACTTTCAAATATGCTACCTCATCTATAAAATGAGAAGGTTGGGCTATATGATCTGTAAGGTCTTTTTTCAGCTATAACATCTTGTATTCCTCTACCTATGGTCATTCCCCTATAAGGGAATTCACCTTGTGAATTTACATATAGACACCTTATAAAATTGACTGGGAGTCCCTCCTCCATTGGACCTCTTCCAGTTTGATCGGTATGAACAGGACAATGAAACCGCTAGCCATTATGGATGTGAACAAAGACAGAATGTTTGGAAGATGAACAAGGCTAGAAGAGTATCACTATGGTAGACTAGAGGACCTGGCTACCTTCTTGCCTCGCCAAAGTGAAACCCTACTACTTATAAAGTAGATGCATAAGTTATAGTTCTAAGATCTGGACATAATCCTTTTCATCAACTGTGAAGTAACATCTCGAATATGGTCATGTGCAATCTGGAATCCAGATTTAAGGATTAGAAAATGGCAAATCTTAATTTGTCCATGTGTGATAGTTAACTGGTGCCTGCAGAAGTCTGCGGAGCACCTAAATGTGAATGACCCTGCTATTTTTGTTTTGTTTTATAAGTAGATGAGTTATACCACACATCCACTCAATAAACATTGGTTAAGTGACTACTATACGCCAAACCAGTGTGCTAAACACCATCCTCAAGGCACGTGATTGCATAGTCCATTAATGGATTTTATTTAGGGGAAAGATCTGGGTAACAAGGTAAGGATATTTCATAATTTTGTTTTGTTATTATTACTATTATTATGATTAGTTTATCATTAGAATGGGGAAAGATAGAAGCTAAGTATGTATATATGTGAATATTCATCTATTATAGATATACTCATGTGCAAGTATATACTGGTAAATGTTTGCAACTGGCTCTCTAGAAGGAAAAAAAAAAACACCATAAGACATTGCTTAAGTTCAACTTGCATCATTAACATTTTCTTTATCATTTTCTTAAGTCTAGAAATCAATGAAACAATTAATCAAGCCTTTATGTATAGTGTTTGCTGATTTCCAAGGTATAAATATTTACATTGAAAATTTAACAGTCAGCTTTCAAGAGTCAGTACAAGCTGGCTTCTGCATATTTTGCTGCATGTATACATATACGCCCATGTATATGTACACATACACAAGCGTTTATACATGTATGTGTGCACCTATGGGCATACATGAGCTTTACAGAAAGTAAGCCCAGAAACAGAAAAAAAAAATCTTATCACTGAATATAATTCCATTTCACCTGGACTGCTAGAGAGAAGTAGCAAAATTGCACTGTGAACTTAATTTATTAGAAATCTAGATTTTAAAAATGACTGAAATTGATCTGAAGTATTTATAAGATAATAATGAGAGAAACGCAAATCAAAACAATGCTGAGGCTTCCTCCCTCACTCAACAAACTGTCAAAGATAACACAAGATGGGAATAGTTAATGTTGAATGGCTTATGGAAGGACAAGACACACTAATGAATACATCACTGGTGGAAGGGTGAACTGATATGACCTTTGTGAATAGGCATATGCCCAGAGAAGGTTACTGACAAAAAGAAAGTCCTAATATACACCAAAATATTTATAACAACACTTCATTATGGTATCAAAAAAGTAAAAACATAGTCGATTCTCATTGATTGGGGAACAGTTAAACACACTGCGGTACCTGAATATAATAGCATATTTATTATGCTATAAGAAAGGATGAACGTGATGGAAAGAATATCATGAAAAGTCATATGTATTGATGCAAAATGAAGTAAGCAAAACCAGGAAACAATAAATACAATGACTACAACAATGTAAATAGAAATGATAAATGCAACAATAAGAAAATCAAAACTGAATGATGCAAAAAATTGTAATGACCAATCGTGGCCCCAAATAGGAGATATGAGGAGATTTGAAGAGACACCTCCTCAAATTCTTTGCAGAAGTGGGGGTCCATGGATGTGGATTTTGCATAGAACCTTAGACTTTTTTGACATGTTAGTTAGTTTTGCAGAATTTTTTTTTCTTTCTCTTTAAAAAAAATCTTAATTGTAAGGTATAGCTCTCTGGTACGGCCTAGGAGGAAGGATATAGTGGGAAATGAAGATAAAATAAAAAGAAAAGATACTAATAAGAATTATTTAAAATAAGCTAAGTTAATGGTAAAATTTTAAAAGTATAAAATCTATCATATATTCTCATCTTATACTTTAAAAAGTCAACTTTCTACTTAGGGATATGTAAATTACCCTTTGTATATTTTATATTGAAGGTCAACCTCACCACACCATCTAATCTGTTCCTTCTTACTGATCTATTATATGTTCAGAAACTAACTTTAAAATTTGTCTAAATAAAGCATAATTAGCAAGATAAATCTGCTGTAAAAAGTATATATGGAATCAAAGTAAAATATAAACAAGTTGTAATTCCTCTAGCTATAACTCTCCTTTGTTAATAAGGATAATTGATAGCTGATTAAAATGGGAAAAATAAGAGAATCCTTTAGCAATGACATGAGGATTGGTCAGTATTGATATTGAAGGGCTCAGTTATCCATATCCAAGAGTTTATATTTGAACCTACATGTTAATTATGATTACATTCATGTCTGTGAACAATGAGTATACCAGGAAAGAATTTGAAAAAACTTAATTCTAAACTTAGAATCATAGGATTTAGAGCTGGAAGGGATCTTAGCTATTTCTAGACCAACCTTTTCATTATACAGATGAGGAAACTTGGGCCTAGAAAGATGAAGTCACTTACCTAAGGTCACATAGTTACTCAAAAAATGAAATACAATTATCTTCCTTAGTCAACTGCTTTAGTTACTGGCATAAACTAGCTGTAGTTTAATAGGAAACAATGGACTTGGTTTTAGAAGTATTGGCTTTGACACTGAGTGTATGACCTTGTACAATTCATGTAACCTCTCAGCCTCAGTTTCCCCTGCTGTGAAAGAGGGATAACACTTTTTCTACCTACTTCACAGAGGTTTTGCAACAAAAACTTTGTGAATATTAAAGCAAAGCACTAAAAAAATACATAAGACTTGGGAATTTAACTGTATAGGCGGAGAGATTCATTTTATTTCTAAAAATCAGTCTCCCTTCTCCCTTATCACTCTGCTCTTTCAAGATAATAGAAGTCAACAGTGACAGGACTCAGCACGTATAAATGGAAGTACTACAGTATAGAAACAGCAATTTTCAGGTCCCTTGGACTGAAAATGCCATGAAATAGTAGTGCTACAGACTATCTCTACTGAATAACAAGGAGTTAATTTTTTGTTGGTGTGGTTCAGTCACTTGAGTTGTGCCTGACTCTTTGTGACCCCATTTTGGGTTTTCTTGGCAAAGATACTGCAGTGGTTTGCCATTTCCTTCTCCAGCTCATTTTACAGATGAGAAAACTGAGGTAAATGAGATTAAGTGATTTGTTAAGGGTCACACAACTACTAAGTGTCCGAGGCCACATTTGAACTCAGGAAGATAACTCTTCTTGACTCCAGGCCTGGCACTCTCTCTATTGCACCACCTAGCTGTTTGGGGGGCTATTATGAGTTGAATTATTGTTTGTCTTATTGTATATCCAAGCCTAATCCACTTATACAAGTTCATATCTAGTCCTATAAACAACTCAACTGTGGTTTGGAACAGCCCTTGAATCTAGGTTTATTCATTCTCTTCCTCCCCACAAGGGTTCAGTTTGGTCCCCAAGAAAAATGCTTACCATATAGCAAAAAAGCTAAACAAACAATCAAAAGCTTCTAATACTGTAGTCAGACTCTCTATGGAGAATTAATAGAAAAATACCTTTGTGTTGAGTTTGTTTATTTGTTATATGTGGGAATTGGACTAGATCATTTTGAAGGTTCCCTCCAGTCTAACATTCCATAATTCTATGATGTAATGTGTCATTTTTATTTAAAAACATTTTTATCATACTAATGGAGTCTTAGATGATCACATTTTTCCATTGTGCAGTTTGCTTAATGCAGTTATTGAAGGTAATTTCTCTTAGTTCCACCTGTACCTTGCCATTGGCGGTTTACTTTAAGGTAAGTAATAAAATTTACCCAATAAACTGTTAAAGCAGGAATTATTTCCACCTCTAAAAGTAGGTCACACTGTCCTGCTAATGTCCATGAGTAAGACTGGACACATACTTACAGAAACCTAGACAACTAGGGAAGCCCATGTGCCTTGGACATGGGGTTTAATATCCTGGACTATAGGCCTGCATGCCAGCACTCTCTGGTAAGAAATTGTATCACACATCACCCTCTCCTCTTCTAAGACTTCAGTCTCCCACTGAACAAGGACAAGACTCTGCTACCTTCCAGCCATGGAGGTAATGTTAAGCTCTTTTAGTAAATCAGTAGCATTACACTTTTTTTCAGTTAAACAGAAGCCCTAAGCCTGGAGTTGTTAGCTTGGCTGGGTACTGAAGTAATTTTAAGGAATTTCAGTGACTACCTGGAAAACTGCAAAGCTCCTCTAACCCCTCCACAGCCCCTCCAAATTTCTCCCTCTCCAGAAAAAAGTGAGTAGAGAACAAACTAATCAAGTCCCTGAGGGGTTTGCCTTTATTCAAGGTGTAGATAGTACCAAAGGGAGATGAGCACTATCTGCTCTTGAGCTGGAGGATTCTGGTTCCTTTAATAAGCTTCCAGCAAGCATAGTCCTCTCTTCCAATCTTACATCCAACTGTTGCAGTTTCATGGTGTGGTTGTGGCAGCACCATCTCAAAGAATTTAGTCAGACCACCTCTAATCCAAGTACAGGCATTTATTGAGGATTGACACCCCTCAGAAGTGAGTTAGGTTCCAAAAGGAACCAGCAACTTAGTAAGACAACACAGGTAAATTTATAATGTAATGATGCAGATTACATAACAGAAATTATGAATATTAAAAAGGCAGGAGGGGTTTGTTAAGGGATTAGGTAATGGGGAGAGATCCCTTTTATGGTTGAGTAGTCAAACACCCTGGTCGTGCTGCTTTCTGATTGGCTAGCTATTGTGGTCCTGTCTGGTTAAGATAGATAGGTATTGTGGTCCTGTCTTGGGCTAAATGGATGATGTGATTGTGATTGAGTTCAAGGACACACCTGTTCAAATACGTGAATTGGATCTGGGGGCAGTGGCTAGCTAGGGGCAGTGGCTATATTGAGTTTGAGGGCAGTGACTATATTGAGCCTGGGGGCTGCTTTATTAGGATTCCATCACAACCATCTCCCCACCAGGCTGCCTATACTTCAACCCCTCCATAAATTTAGACTTTTTCTCAGGGTCCGCCAGGTCTTTCACTTTATCTTCTCTTGAACCATTGCCTTCAAGCCGTTTCCCAGTTATCTCTATATCTTGGGTACCACCCTACCTTTCCAGGTCATCTATTTGTACTGTCTTCCTTCATTAGAATGAAAACTCTTGCAAACCCAAAGAACTCTCGCATTTTCCTTGCGGTGGAGTATCCTCCCTTGATCTTCTTTACAAATGGGCTCGGTGGCCTAGCGCCCCCTTCCCCCGAGTCGGGTCACCCGTGATTGTCCGTCGCAGCCCACTGCCTGACAGGGGCTGCACGGGAACCGCCACTAAGGTTTACATCATCACAAGAAGAACAAGCAATATGGCAGCAATCCCGTCCAGCGCAAACTCACAGCAACCCATGACTACTACGAAGGCGTCTGGGTTCCACTTCCAGCAACAGCTCCTGTGGAAGTGCTGAGTATTCTGGGGAAGTGATCCCCCACCATCCTGGTCTTCCCAAATCAGACCCAGGCCACTGGTGGGCAAGCTTCTTCTTGGGGAAGTGGAGTCATCCATTCATGACAACTGTATTGGAATCCCCAGAGCACTCAGGAACTCAGGAACTCAGGTCGCTCATGGCACGATCACCTGTGACCTAGCTCAGGAGGCCGTGAGGAAGCGGCGTGTCAGCGAGTCCAGCAAGACCAGCACTGGGCTTTCTGCATGAGCAGCAGCACCCTTCTTGCTGTTTGCCCCACTTCTGAAGTGTGCTAGGCATCAGAGCCCATTTCCTCCTCCCCTCCCCTCCCCTCCCTCCCCCTTCCTTCTCCCACCTATTCCCTTAGAATAGACAGGTGTGTAGAAGTAATTGTGTTGTGTGTGTGTGTGGTTTTTTTTTTAAAGGAAAACAAAAGCAAAACACCAAAAAACAGTAAAAGAAACCACACTGTTATTGTTTGTTTGTTTTTTTTTTTTACTATCTGAATCACCTATGTGCTTTCCAGCAGCCTGGTAACTTGTTTACTTTGTACTCAATGGAAACTAATAAACTTTGAGCAGCCTTTTAAAAAAAAAAAAGAATGAAAACTCTTCAAGGCTAGGACTGTCTCAGTTGCTTAATTGCCGGATAATTAACATCCAAAAAACGACCATGACAAGCTATAATTGCTTGATATTATACCCTCAGTGGCAGCTTAGATGGTGCAGGGGATAGAAAGTTGGACCAGGAGTCAGGAAGAGCTGAGTTCAAATCCAGCCTCCGACACTAGCAAGTCTCTAGACCCTGGGCAAGTCACTTAACCCTGTTTGCCTCCATTTCCTCATCTGTAAAATGAGCTGGAGAAGGAAATGTCAAACCACTCCAATATCTTTGCCAAGAAAACCCCAAATGGGATCATGGAGAGTTGGACACGACTGAAAAACAACTGAACAAGCAGTGCCAGGTGTTCTCTCTGTCGCTCTCTACCAGACCTTGCCTCTCAGCTATGCTCAGCTCTTGTAAGATTATCTATTTTGTCTTCTGAAAACAGCTTCTCTTGTTGGGTTTTCTGTAGCTTCTCATTGTGCCTTCTCAAGCTTCTGATCTTGTGATTTCCTGTTTCCTATAGCTTCTAATGTTTCAAATCAGGACCTCCTTATAAATAGTGAACCATTTCTAACCCAAGTTGAAAAAGAATCCATAGATTAATCAGATATAAAACAAACAATATATACAATTGTCCCCAGCCTCTAAACAATTCTGTGATTAATAGTTTCTCAGCCATATCTTCAAAATGTGAAAAATCACCTGGTAATGTTGAGGTTCAGGGTCACCCCAAAATGTTGAGGTGCAAGGTGCGTGTGTGTGTGTGTGTGTGTGTGTGTGTGTGTGTATGTGTGTGCATGTGTGTGAGATGGGGTCAGCTCGAAAGAATTTGCTCAGGCTATCTCCAAATGAAGTAAAGGCATTTATTCTGGATGATGCACCAAGCAGGCTCCTCCTTAGGGGAAGTCATTGCCTCTTTTTTTTAAAATTTTTTTTTTTAGGCAGTTGGGTATAAGTGACTTGCCCAGGCTTACACAGCTAGTAAGTGTTATGTGTCTGAGTCCAGATTTGAACTCAGGTCCTCCTGACTTCAGGGCCGGTGCTCTACCCACTGTGCCACCTAGCTTCCCAGAAGTCATTGCCTCTTAAGGGAGGCTGAAGCTTAAGGGAGACCCCACCTAAGGGGGGGACAGCTCCTTAAGGGAGACAGACCTCTAAGGGAGGCAGCACCCAAAGGAAGGCAGCCTCCTAAGGGACATGGCTGATTAAGGGAGACAACCACTAGCCAAGAGAAGCTAGAGATTCTTATAGAGGAAAAGATGGAGAGATGAGGTAATTAGGGACAGAAAGATGGACAGGAAGGTGAGGTAACCAGGGGAGAGGTGGTAGTTCAGGTTTTTGTGCATTTCAGCCCATTTCCTCAGGGCTGAGGCGGCAAGGTTAGCTTCTTTATTTCCTTGACCAGTCTAATTGAATCTCATTATCTCCTAAGGTGGCTTCAAGAGGTACTTGAGAAAATGAGCTTCTCATTGACCAGTCTATTTGAATCTTATCAGTAAGCAATTTAATGGATAACAATGCCTTGAAACCATCTCCACCTTCAGTGGGTACTTGTATTTTTGAGATGCTTTCAAACTGGTCCTCTGAGAGGGAGTTTCCTGTCAAGGTCCTTAAAACCCTCTCAAGCTGCTTTTCTCACATGAATTTCCTTTTTTCTGCCCCTTTCAGCAAATGAAATGTCTATACAAAAGGGGAAATACTGGCTTACACTATTCTTGTGGATAGGAGGGACAGATCCAAGGTAAGTATTAAACTATTTAGGTAAACTCAGAACTGAGTAGACAGATCCAGCAGGTACTCAGTATAACTCTGTTAAATTGGAAATCCTTTATTAGAGTGACCCAAAAATCTGTCCTTCTACCTGCGCTGTTTAACATATTTATCAATTACTTAGATAAAGGCATAAAATGGCAAGCTTATAAAATTTGCAGATGACACAAATCTGAAGATAGATATGTATAAAAAAGACCTTGGCAATCTATAATTTTGAGGCAGAATTTAATAGGGATAAATATAATCACTACACTTGGGTTTAAAAAAAAGTCAATTGAACAACTACTATGCAGGAATGAAGTGTCTCATCTCAAAAAGCTCTGAGGGTTTTAGTCAACCACAAACTCACTATGATTCAATAGTCTGTCATGGTAACTGAAAAAGCTAAGATGATCTTAGTTTTCATTGAAAATCATAGTTGCAGGTTTAGAGAGGTAAAATTATCTTGGTCAGACCACATTTGGTCTTAGATTCAACTCTGGGTACATTTTGGGAGAGAGGTTGGTAAATTGGAAAAAAAATCAGAGGAATGAAACAGGATGGTAAAACACCTGCTTTGTACACTTTTCACACACATAAAGTCAGAACTAAATAATTGGAAAAATATCAATTGCTCATGGTAGGCTGAGCTAAAATAATAAAAGTGACAAATCTACTTAAATTAATTTACTTATTCAATGTCATATCAAACTACCAAAAATTATTTTATAGAGCTAGAAATATATAATAACAAAATTCATCTGGAAGAACCAAAGGTCAAAAATATCAAGTGAATTAATGAAAAAAAAAAATGCAAAGGAAGGTGGCCTAGCTGTACCAGGTCTAAAACTATATTATAAAGCAGCAATCATCAAAACTATTTAGTACTGGTTAACAAATAGAGTGGTGGATCAGTGGAACAGATTAGGTACACAAGACACAGTAGTAAATGACTAGTGTTTGATAAACTCAAAGACTTCAGTTTCTGGGATAACAATTTACTATTTGACAAAAACTATTGGGAAAACTGGAAAAATATGGCAGAAACTAGGTATACACTAATATTTCATACTATATACCAAGATAAGGTCAAAATGGGTTCATGATTTAGACATAAAGACTAATACCATAAGCAAACTAGGAGAGCAAGGAATAGTTTACTTGTCAGATCTATGGAGAAAAGAAGAATTTATCACCACACAAAAGATAGAGAGCATTATAAAATGCAAAATGGGTAATTTTGATTACATTAAATTAAACAATTTTTACACAAACAAAACCAATGCAACCAAGATTAGAACAAAAGCAGTTAGCTTGGAAACAATTTTTACAGCAAGTGTTTCTGATCAAAGGTCTCATTTCTCAAATATATAGAGAACTGAATCAAATTTATAAGAATACAAGTCATTCCCCAAGTGACAAATGGTTAAAGGATATGAATTGGCAGTTTTCAGATAAAGAAATTAAAGCTATGTATAGTCATATGAAAAAAATCCTCTAAATCACTACTGATTAGAAAAATGCAAATTAAAACAACTCTAAGGTGCTACCTCATACCTATCAGATTGGCCAATATGACAGAAAAGGAAAATGATAAATGTTGTAGAAGATGTGGGAAAATTGGAACACTAATGCATTGTTAGTGAATTTGTAAACTGATTCAGTCGTTCTGGAGAGCAATCTGGAACTATGCAGAAAGGGCAATCAAACTCTTTATTCCTTTTAATCCACCAATACCACTACTAGGTCTGTAACCCAAAGAGATCATAAGAAAGGGAAAAGGACTTACATGGACAAAAATATTTACAGCAACAATTTTTGTAGTGGCAAAAAATTAGAAAGTGAGGGGATGCCCATCAATTGGGAAATGACTGAACAAGTTGTGGTATATGAATGTAAAGGAATGCTACTGTGCTACAAGAAATAATGAGCAAGTGGATTTCAGAAAAACCTGAAAAAACTTACATGAACTGATGCTGAGTGAAGTGAGCAGAACCAAGAGAACATTGTACACAGTAACAGCAACATTGTGCAATGACCAACTTTGATACATTTAGCTCTTCTCAGAAATGAAATGATCCTAAGACAATTCCAAAAGACTCATGGTGGAAAATGCCATCCACATCCAGAGAAAGAACTGATGGAGTCTAAATGTACATTGAAGCATATTATTTTCACTTTCTTTGTTTTTTTGTGTATTTTTTCCTTTGTTCTGTTTCTTCTTTCATGACATGACTAATGTGGAAGTATGTTTAACATGATTGCACTTGTATAACCTTTATCAGATTGCTTGTTGTCTTGGGGAGGGAGGAGAAAAGGGAGGGAGAAAAATTTGGAACTCAAAATCTTATAAAAAAAAGAATGCTGAAAACTATCTTTACATGTATTTGGAAAAAAACAAAATACTATTTACATTTTAAAAAAAAGACCTGATTTTTATTGTTGTTCAGTTGTGTATGACTCTTTGTGACCTCTTTTGGAGTTTTCTTGGCAAAGATACTAACTTGGCTTGCTATTTCCTTCTCCAGCTCATTTTACAGATGAGAAAACTGAGACATTCAGGGTAAAGTGACTTGCCAGGGTCAGTGCCAGGGTCACACAATGATTAAGTGTCTGAGTCTAGATATGAACTCAGGAAAGATGAGTCTTTCTGACTCCAGGCCTGGCACTCTATCTACTGTGCCACCCGAAAGACCTAGAGGTCATGCCATATCAGAATTCCTGAAAGGTAGTGGCAATGTCTAGTGTAGAGGAACAAAGACTTAGAGCTCCATCTTCAAGTACATGATAGTCCATTAAGTGTAAGAAGGATTAGATTTGTACTGTTCTGCTTTGAGGGCAGAGTTAGATACAGTAAGAAGTTGCAAAGAGGCCAGTTAGGTTTGAAGGAAGTAAGACCGTCCTAATAATCAGAGCTATCTGAAAAGGGAATGGGCTATCTTTGAGGGTGGCCGCTTCCTCAAAGTCTAGATGACTTCATGTTGGGTATGTTGTAGAACACGTTTGCTGAGGTTGGTTGGACTAAATGACCTATGAATTTCCTTCCAAATCTAAGACACTGTGATGTGCATCTGCGACCTACTTTGGGGCATAGTTGGTTTGATTTAGATTATGTGACAAACTCATTTAGAGCTGCTTCATGCTCTTTCCTCATTTATCTCAGTCATCTTCCTCAACCATTTTTGTTCTTTAATTTTCAGTCAGAAGATAGGAAACATGGATAACGAAACAGGATTAAGTTTCTTTTTCATTCTGTGATCTGTGAACATCTGCCATTTCCATTTCCACCTGCCTCCCCCACCAAAGCACAGCTTGAAAAGCCCATTGATTATCCTTAGCTTTTTTTTTTTTTCTGATACTATTCTTGCCTAGGATGAACAACCACCTGCCAGAGATTTTATAGAAGAGATTACTATACTGCTTGGGAGTTGAATTGGATGACCTGGTCCCTTCAATCTAAGTCTTATGATTCTTTCATTTCATTTCCCCCACCCCTGCTCAAGAACATAAATGTCCTTCCTTCCTGACAACATCAAGTCCAAACTCCTCTATTAGCTTTCAAGGCCTTCCAGAATCTTGCCTCACCCTACCTCTCCAACCTTGTTTTTCTTTATTTCCCAGCAATCAAACTCTGCTCCAGTCAAACAGGTTACTACTGTTTCTTTCTTGCACCAACACGCTCATTCCTGCTCCCATATACCTTTCCCGGATCTCTCCCTCAGTCCCCCACCCCCTCCACCGTTCAAACCTCCCTCTCCTTCGGAGGTCAACTGAAGTTGGACATCCTCTTAACATCCCATCCCACGTCTCTAGCTAACACTCATCCCACCCCTCTCTGCCCTTCTCTGGCCTTTATCATCAGATCCAACAGTTTAGCCATGAATTGTACTTTATCAACAGTGTACGGTGTGCTGGAGTTCTTGTGGAGTTCTATTGGTTCTTGTGTTAACATTTTCCTTGTCAGCATTTACACTTAATTAATTGGCAAATGCCACAAATGAGGGCTTGATTTGTTGCTTTGTTGATTGTCCAAACATAGGAAAGTGATGGGGAAAATGTTAATAATGCACATTAAACTTAAATGTGCCTAGCACCCTTCCTTTCTACACCCCTCCCGACACCCCCCACCCCCACCCCTTAGCCTCCGACCGTTGTGAAGCAATTGCCGGCAACCGAGCTACTGCCAAAAGGCCTCTTTCTTGTACATGCTTACATATTCTCTTTACGTTACAATGTATTAAAGTCCATGGGGGCAGGCATCCTGGTCTTACACATTCTGTTGCTCTAGAAATAAATAACTCTCCGAGCATCTAATTCTTCCTCCCTTCACTTGGCTGTTATTAACCTAAAAGTAACAAAATACAAGTTCTTGTGAAATTGTGTCTTTTAAGTTGCTGGGCTCATTATTAACAGGTTTGCAGAGCGTTCGTGCAGCGCAGGTGTGGGTTACATCGGGAAAATCCTAAGGCAGCGCAGCCCTTTCCTGGGAAGTCAAACTGGAGCATCTCCACGAGCCCCGATCAAACTCAAGCCAAGTGAGTAGAGAACCCAGAACGAGGAAGGGGGGGGGAGGAGGCGGTCTGGGGAGACACGGAAGGAACTCTCGCGAGGATATAACCGATCGCCTTGGCAACCGCGACGCGTTCTCGGAAGATGGAGACCAGGAAGGTGGACCAGCCGCTTGGCGCTTCCGCCGCCTCGGACTCCTGGGTACCCCCGGGCTGCAGCCAAGAAGGGGGTGTGGGTTAGGGGTGGGGGACTCGGGGGACGTCCCGCGGAATGGCCTCTGAAGGGTGATTGTCTTGTTTCAGAGGTGGGACTCCGCCGGGACCTCGAAGCCGCTGAGAGACCTTCGGAGCAAGGAGGAAGAGTATCTGTAAGAAACGGGTCTGGGCGGGGGAGGGGACGCCGTTGTCTTTTGGTTTTACCGCTTTCTTGCCATTGCGTGGAATAGCTTTCCATTTTCCTCGCCCAATCCGTCCGCCTACCCTTCCTCGTCTCTCTCTTTCACAGTCGAGAACTTTAGTCCATAAGCATTTATTAAGCGCCAGCTGTATATCTAAGCATTGGGGAAGCCAAGAAAGGCAAAAGAGAGTCCCTGCCCTAGGAGCTCGCCGTCTGATTGGGGCGGGGTGTGGTGGTGACGGGGGACGGTAAGCAAATAACCGTGTACTAGCAAGATGCAGAATAAATTGGGGAGAATCTCAGAGGGAAGGGACTAGAATTAAGGAGGTTTTGGAAAAGACTTTCTCTACAGAGTGGGATTTTAGCAGGGACTTGAAAGAAGCCAGGGAAGCCAGGAGGCGGAGATGAGGAGAGAGAGCATTCCCGGCTCGGGGGACTGCCAGAGAAAATGGGTCAGAGTCTGGGCATGAAGTGTTTCATAGCAGGAAGAGCAAGAAGGCCAGGGTTACTGAACCCCACTATGTGTGAGGGGAAGGTGTTTGAGGTGTGAGAAGACTGGAAAGATGGGGATGGGACGCGATGGGATAGGATGGGATCGGACAGGTTATGATGGGCTTTGAACGTCAGATGATTTTATGTTTAATTCTGGAGGTGTTAGGGAAGATTTGACCTTAACCTGCAATTTTTCCTACCCCCACCGGGAATACCTTTGAAAATTGATGCTGAATGATGAGTTGCCAAGACTTCCAGTTCTAAATCCTTTCAATGCTGGTTTTGAAGACTTGAATCAATCAATTCCATGGTCACTGTCCAGTACATGCTACCATGGAAAAAGTACAGCTACAACTTTTTAGGCCCTGTTTCAGTGCCTCTTGTAAATTGGAAGGGAATTCTTGTGGCAGGTTCCCAATGTAACCTTATAACAGCCTTTGTAGAGTATCCTTTTAGATCTTTAGTAATACCAGGTGTACGACATAATTGTGCTATCTGATCATTAATCCAACGATCATTTATTAATCATTTATATAAAAGTGCACCAGTGCCAGGGTGCCTGACACATAGCAAGCACTTAATAAGTGCTTGTTGTTTGATTGCTAGGTACATTCATCGAAAGTTATAATGAATCCCAGCCCTGCAGGGTGAAAAATATACTTTATATTGCTTTTTTTTTCAATGCCAACAATAAATGGTCTAGGTTTACAGAAGCCTGCATAGTCACTTTGGGAATGAGGGCCTTCAGTCTTCCTTTTCCTGATAGCATGATTTTCTTCCTTTTACTTTTTCCATGGTAGCATGGATTGTAATCTGCATCATTGGAGGGAACCTACAAATCTTTGAGACCACAAATCCATTTGAATATGGAACATTTTCATAGTTATACCTGTTGTAACAGCGGAATTTAGAATGTATTGATCTCTTTTGTTTTCATAATACTTTCATTCTTAAGTTATTCCTCCTTCCTCTCCTATCCTTAAATCCACCTATTATAAATAATAAAAACAAAAAGAAAAAAAAAAGCAGTTTAGCAAAACTAATTCTTTGATGTTCTTTTAACAACATACTCCTTCCAGGTCCCTTCATTTTCACTGGCTGCATGCCAGGAGTTCTCTCCCTTCTCATCTTCATTCACCAGGTTCCTTCAAGTCCCAGTTAAAATTCTGCCTTGTAAAAGAAGCCTTTCCCAATCCCTCTTAATGATAAGATCTTCTTTTGTGATTGTATCCAGTTGATCATATCTGTCTCTATATCTTTATTTTGTACATAGTTATTTTCAAGTTAACTCCTCTGTTACACTGTGAGCTCCTTGAAAGGAGGGGATAGTTTTTTGTTTGTTTGTTTTGCCTTTCTTTGTATCTCAGCACACAGAATATAGTATTTAATAAATGCTTTTTGACTGACTTTTTCAGCACTAGTGTGTTTGAGGAGATAAAATATAGATTTTTTTCTTGGTTGATGCCTTCTTTGTACTTTCTGACAAATATTTACTAATACTAAATCCTTGGCACCTCGTTTATTTCTGGTAAATTGGCAATAATGGCTTCTTTATGGAGCTGCAAAATAATATATTTTGAATTTTTTTGAAATGATTAAGTTTTGGTGTGACAGTCTCTTCCATTGTTGATAACATAGGCTAACCTAATTTTAGCGTTTTCATTTGATCATCATTTTAATTTCCATTAGATACTTCAGTAAATTCTAATTTAACAGTTTTTTGTACATTTTAGACGTCTAAATGCAGAACTTGAAGCAAAAACAGCTGAACTGGTTCGTCAAGCAGAAGAAGCAATAGTAAGTAAATATTGTAATTAGCCTGCGTAGTGCAAAATGCTAATTTGGACTTAGACCAATTTTTTAAAATATTATAAAACACTTGCCTCCCTTCCTCTTTCTTTAGTACCCCCTCTCCCCGTTGAGTTTTGGTAACATTCATGGACAGTTGTTTCTTTATTAGATGAATGGCTTATTTGGTGAATTACTTGGTGTAGGATTACATATATGAGTAAGCTAAAAGATGACCTTTGAAGTTTGAGATACCTCAGCTCATTGCAAATGGAGCATGAACAATCAACTTTCTTCTCTATATATTCCCTAGACCGTCGAGTTCTGTGTGTCTTTCTAGGACTTTAGATTAATTCCCCTGAAACCTCATAACTCTCTTTGGTTTGTGCTGTCCCTACCTACTAGGAGCCCCATTCTTGCTTCCCTTCCTGACATTGTCCCATATAATTTATTCACTTAACATAAGGCCAAAATGAATTTACCAAAACAAAATTGAAAGTAAGATGTAATAGTATTAACATCCACAGGGTTGGAGCAGCTACAGTTACTTCTGACAAAGTCAGAATTCCCAAGTCTCCTACCCTATTATGCATTCTACACCTTTGTTGTTATGGTGGAGATTCGGTCATTTTGGTAGAGGGATGCAGTAGAGAGCTGCTAACAAGCATTCTCTGTCTCAAGGTACAACAGGTAGGGGAAACCACCTTATCATGTTCTGGATCATCTATCTCTTTGAGTGATCCGTGGCAGTGATTGGTTAACTCCTGGTCACCTACTGGCATACTTTTACCATACAGTATACTTACGATACTTGTTTTGTTTCTTAATTAGAGAGATCAAAATGAGATACTGTCCAGAGTCGTTTCATCTCCAGTTAAACCATGTGAGAAAGAAGATGATAATACAAAGTAAGTATTTATGTTTCAAATCAATTATTACTGATGGTTTTAATAATTGGTATGGGATGCATTTAAGAACAGTAATAATGCCTAGCATTTACATAGCTCCTTGGGGGCAGCTAAGTGGTGCAGTGGATAGAGTGCTAGGCCAGGAGTCAGGAAGACTCATCTTCCTAAGTACAAATCTGGCCTCAGACACTTACTAGCTGTGTGACCCTGGGAAAGTCACTTAACCCTGTTTGTCTCAGTTTCCTCATCTGTAAAATGAGCTGGAGAAGGAAATGGCAAACCCCAAATGGGGTCACGAAGAGTAAGACATGATTGAAAATGACTGAACAAGAACAACATATAGCACCTACTATGTGCCACGGTCTGTGCTTAGTGTTTACAGTTATCTCATTTGATTCAAATGACAACCTTGGAGATAGCTGCTCTTATTATCCCCATTTTACAGATGAAAAAATTGAGGCAAATAGAGATTAAGTGCCTTGCCCAAAGTGACATAACTAGTAAGTGTCTGAGGCTAGATTTGAACTCAGGTCGGTTCAGTGTTTCATCCACTGCACCACCAAATCTCCCCAGCAACTTTGGAATGGACCTGGGATTTCACTGGTATAGGGAACTCCTGGTGAAGAAATTCTTGCTAACAATGCAGGTTAACATCTATTCTGTAGTTAGTGTTAGATGATTGCCTGAGGCACTGAGAGGTTAAATGATTAGCCCAAGATTACATAATCAGTATGTTTCAGAGGCAGGTCTTAGATCTAGGTCTCTGACACGGTGGCTGGTTCTCTATCAGTTATGCCATGGTGCCTCTTAGAGATAATGATTACACAAAATAATTCTTAAAGTATGAACTTTTATGATTCCTTTGTTTTGAAGAGCAATTGTGTAATCAATATATTAAGTAAATACAGTTATTAAAGAATATATATTTAGTATCTACTTTCATTTGAACTACTGATATAATTGGTATAAAAATTGGATCTCTCAGCCACCAAGGAGAGATAAATGTATGGGTTTGGTGCAATTTGAATAATATGAAATAAAGTACTATTTCATTTTTATTACATTAACAGAGCTATTTAGAAGTCAGTAATCATCCTTAACGATCTAGGAGATTTGGATTAGGGCAATAGTATGCCCTTTATAAGTCAGCTAGGTGACACATTAGATAGAGTACTAGGCCTGGAGTCAGGAAGATGAGTTCAAATCCCGCCTCTGACACTAACTGACACTAACCTGGGCAAGTCACTAATCCCTGTTTGCTTCGGTTTCCTCATCTATAAAGTGAGTTGGAGAAGGATATGGCAAACCACTGTAGTATCTTTGCCAAGAAAATCCAAAATGGCGTCACAAAGAGTCAGACATGACTGAAATAACTGAACAACAACAAAACCTTTATAAATCCAGTTCTTAGAAGCACCAATTAGCAGTTCTGGAGAATGTTAATATTTTTGGAAATGGGAGGAGAAGTGTGATGGAAAGAGCACTAGGGCTTCAGTCAGGAGATGTGGGTTCAAATCTTTGATCTAACACTTACAGTCTCTGTGACCATGAACAATTTGTTTTAACCTCTTTGTGCCTCAGTTTACTTATCTGTAAAATGAGAATAATATTTGCATTACACAGTGTTAGGCCCACTTAGGCTCATTGTTAGGGGGTATGAAGAAAGAAGACAGAATCAGAAGAAGGGCATTTAGAGTTAGGAGAAACAGGAAAGGACATTATGATAAAACCAAAGAAGAAGGGAATTTAAATGAGAAAGTTAACAATATATCTTGGCTGTGAGAGGTCAAGGAAAATGACACTAGTCACTGCATATGGTTAGAAAAAAGTTATTGATTTGAAACATGGTGAATGATATAGATCAGCCACAGACCACCAACACTATAGATGAGCCACTGCATCTCATCAGGCTTAGTGTAGATGAATGACTTTATGTAAAAATGAGAAATGACCAAAAAATGAGAAGTGATCCAGAACAATAAGAAAGACTGGGGAGTGCTGAAATATGATTTTGAGAGATGTAGAAGAGACTGTGACAACTGTAGAAAATGATGAAAAAGCTTATGAAGAGATCTATAAATTAACCAAGATGAACATTCCCGTGCTGTTTGTCTGAGGCCTTGGGGTTGTGTTAGTAGCCCCCTTATTGAACATTGGTCGAAACTAAGACTATTCTGTATAGAAAATTGGAGACTCTGGACAGTAACCTCTATGAGAAAAGCTGGTGTTCAAAAGAACAGCCTGTGGTACTTTATAATATTTAGAAATATTCAAGGCACCGTCTGTCCTTAAAATGCATTTATTTCCGGATAAGTCCTGATCTAACTGGCGTAACACTCATTCTTAGATTTCTGATACCAAATCTTTAAATTAATGTAGGCATCATAATTCAGGAATCTTTTTCAGTGCTTTAATTTGCCTCTTCCTCTTATATTTTTATAATTAAATTTGTCTTTTGTTTTTTGGGGGAAAGGTTTGTTTTAGGAGAGTAATTTAGGAGACAGTGATGAGAGAATGGTTATCATAGGTGAAGGGTGTTGATTTCAGAAGTTAGGCTGTAAAAGAAAAGAGGGAAATAGGATAGATATGATATATATGATAGATATGAGAGATTTTTTCAGGATATGCAGATGTATATTTAAAGTCATAAAGGAAAGGAGCCAATGAAAAGGAAGAGCTTAAAGATATTGGAAAGAGAATGGGTAAATGTGGGAAATTCCTTCTGGCATTGGGAATGGTTAGGATCCAGGCTACAGATAAAGGAATAGTTTTAGAAAGCAGGTAATATATCTTTTCTTCTGAGACTTCAGAGAAGTATGAAAGGAGAGAGTTGTAGGGTATTGAGCTGAATAATGGACAGACAGAAAAAGGTGTCAAAGTAAATTAAAGTAACAATTAATTGTAGCAGAGTAGAGGAGACTCTCAGAAGAGTAGGATGTCTTTTGAATGACTGTTGCAAGTAGCAAGCTAAAAAGTTGAAGAAGGATAAAAAATAGAACTGATTAAGAGAAAGCTAGAACCAAGTTGTAACTGGACAGTTTAGATATATAGGAAACCAGATCTCTTTATTTTCTTTTAAAATTTATTTTTGGGGCAGGTAGGTGGTGTAGTGGATAGAGCTCCTGCCTTGGAGTCAGGAGGACCTGAGTTCAAATTCAGCCTCAGACACTTGACATTTACTAGCTGTGTGGCCCTGGGCAAGTCACTTAACCCCGATTGTCTCACCAAAAAGCAAATAAAATAAAGTAAAATTTATTTTCTCTTTTTATTATGAAGAACTAGACTAACATCAACAAATATCAACATTCTCCACAAAAGTTAACGGTAAAAGAGTACCATACATAGCATGACATTACGAATTTTTACTGTGTGTGGCTTGCATCTCTTAAAAATATGTATCAGATTTGTCATGTAATTTCCAACATTGTTCTGCTTGTCTGTATCCTCCTTTGAATTTCCCTCTGCTATTTCCCAATGTTTCATTGAAATTTCCTTCTTTCCTGTCTTTCTCCTTTTTTTTTTTGCTATCACCATTATGACCTTTTCAGCACTCCCCAACAACTTTCCTCCCCATCAAAAAACCCTCCACTGTAACAGATAAATACAGTTAAAGCACTCAAATTCACACATTGGTTGTGATGAATATGTCTCATTCTATATCTCTAATCCATTCTCTTTCTCTGCCAAGAAGAGGGAAGCCTGATTCATCATAAGTCTCCTGGAATCATAATTTGTCAATGTTTTTATCATAGATATTAAATCTTTCACTTTGTTTATAATATTATAATTACTGTACAAATTGTTCTCTTGGTTATTCTCACTTAATTTTTCATTAGTTTATACAAATCATCATGTGTTATAATTACTGTACAAATTGTTCTCTTGGTTTTTCTCACTTCATTTTTCATTAGTTTATACAAATAATCATGTGTTAGTCTGAATCCATCCCTTTTGTACTTTCTAATGGTGCAATAATAATCTATTATATTTATAGGCCATAATTTTTTCTTTTGTTCCCCAACTGATAGATATCCATTTTTTTCTAATTCTTTTGCTTCAAAAAAGTGATACTATAAATATTATTGTTCATACAGGTCTTTTTCTATCTTTCTTTGATCTCTTTTGAATATAGGCCTTGTAATGGTATCACCAAGTCAAAGGGGAATATAGTTCCAAAATGCTTTACAGAATGGTGAGGTCATTTCACAGCACCAGCAGTGCCTGTCCTCTCATGTTCCTACCAACAATAGTCATTTTCCTTTCTGTCATCTTTGCTAATTTGGTCAGGGTAAAGTAGAATCTCAGAGTTCTTTTAATTTGCATTTATCTTATTAGTGAATTGGAGAATTTTTTATATGATTGTTAATAACTTGCCTTTCTTCTTTTGAAGAGTGTCTTTTCATTACCCTTTGACCGTTTACCTATTTGGGAATGGCTCTTGTTCTTATCTATTGTATCAATTTTCTATATATCTTCATTATCATACTTTTATCAGCGAAATTTATTGCAAAGTTCTTTTCCCCCTAACTGTCCCCCTTTTAATTGCATTGGTTTTGCGTAAAAGCTTTTCAATTTTATGTAATCAAAATTGTTTTCTCTCTTATGATCCTATCTATCCCTTGTTTGGTAGGAATTCTTGTCCTATCCATAATTGTGAATATTATCTCCTTCTTTGAACCTTTAAACTTGTTTATGATATGATCTTATATATCTAGATTATGTGTCCATTTGGAACTTACTGTGGTATATGATAGGGATCTAATTTTTTTTTGTTAAATAGTGAATCCTTACCACACTAATTGGAGTCCCTGGGTTTATTAAATACTTTGTTTACTCTATTCCATTGCTTTTAGGTCTTGTTCACCTAGATTGCTCCAATGATCAATTTTCCTGTTTTTATCCAGTTCTAATTAATTTTTATCATTACTGCTCTGTTACATAGTTTGAGATCTAGTACTGCTAAATCCTTTTCCTTTTCACTTGTAAAATTATTCCCAGTTTCAACTTTTGTTTCTGTAAATGAAGTTTATTATTTTCTAATTCTATAAGGCAGTCTGTTGATGATTTGATTGGTTTGGCACTGAATTTGTAAATTAATTTAGGTAGTATTGTCATTTGTTCATATCGGTATGGTTCAACCATGAGCAATAAGTATCTCTCCAGTTATTTGTCTGTTTTTTATATAAGAGTGTTTTGAAATTTTACACATATAATTTCTTTGTGTATGTTGGTCAGTGGACTCTGATAATTTTGCATTCTGTAGTTATTTTGAAAAGGACTTCTCCCATTTGGGTTCTTCTGGTAACAAATATAAAGGTTTATGATTCTTATGGATTTATTATATATCCTTTTACTTTATTGATGTTATCATTTCCAGTATTTTTAGTTGAAGTGTTAGCATTCTTTAAGTAAACCATCATATTATCTTCAAAAAGTTATCATTGTTTCTTCATTGTTTATGATTATTCCCTTTATTTCTTTTTCTTGTCTTGTCACTATAGCCAGCATTTCTATAATTATATAAAATAATAGTGGTGATAATGAACATCTTTGCACTACTCTGATCATATTGAAAAAGCCTCTAGCATTTCTCCTGTGCATGTAATGTGAGATTCTTGGTTCTAGATAGACAGTGTTTACCACATTAAGAACTGGTGCACTTGTTGCTATGTTCTTTAGTGCTTTTTTTTCCCACATATAGTTTGTCAAAAGCTTTTTTCTGCATCTTTTTTTAATTATATGATTTTGTGTTATTAATATGATATATTTTGTTTTCCTAAAAGTAAATCATAAAGTCTGAAGTAGGAGAGCTGTTCATTGTGGCCATCAGAAAATTAATGGACTAAGTGAAATGAGGGAGATTGATTGCTACTTATATTTCATTATTTCAATTGATTTATGGCCCCATCATGAGACTATAGCTGTCTCAACAAAACATAAATTTTTTTTTGAGAATTGCAAGAGACCTTAGTGGCCATCAATTTCCACTCATACCTGAAAGGAGACTCTGACAAGTGGTCATATAGAATCTATTTGAAGATCTCCAAGAAAAAGGAACCCACCATAGGCAGCTCATTACATGTTATGTATGTAATTGTGAGGAGGTTTTTCCTGACATTAAATCTAAATTTGTATCTTGGCATCTTCTGTCTGTTACTTCTTGTTCTGCCTTCTGGCACTAAACAGAACAAGCCCAATTTTCTTCCACTTGGTAGCCCTTTAAATATTTGACAACAGCTGTCATGTCTCCCCTGAGTTTGAATCTTCTCCAGATTAAGCATCCACAGTTCCTTCAACTTATCCTCATTTAATATGGATTCAAGGTCATTCCAACATCCTTATTACCCTCTTCTGGATTCTCTCTGGTTTATCAATATCCTTCTTAAACTGTGGCATCCAGAACTGAATACAGTATTCCAGATGTGTTCTAACTGGGACAGACCACAGTTCCCCTGTCACCTCCTTATTCTATTATGCCTCTATTGATGCCATCTTGATTGCATTAGCTTTTTTGGCCATCACATGACTCTGCTGACCCGTATTGAAATTTCAGCCCATTAAGACCCCCAAATATTTTTCAGACAAGCTGCCACCCAACCATGTCTCTTCAATCCTGTACCTGAGAAGCAGATTTTTTGAACCCAAGTATAAGCCTTCCTCAGTCTTCATTAACATTCAAATAACCTTTCTTGATTCTTCTCCTCTTCCTTAAATCTTCTCTTACAGGAACCATAAATAGAATTTGGACATGGAGATTGTTTTTTTGATTTTTCACTTTTCCTGGGGGGGAAGGTGCCAGTGTCCAGGCAAAAGTGGCTTCAAACTTGCTACTATAGGTAATTGAGGATACTCGGTTAGCATGGGAACTTCAAAAGGCTTGAAAATAATTCCTGATATTGTAAAAATGACTATATCAAAATTATAGCAAGAATAGTAAACTATTTTCTGATTTCTCACATTTGTGTCCTTGACTGTTTTTGTCTCAGTGTTTCTTTTTATGTCTAAAGCACTGTAGCTCTTCACAAATCTGTTTTCTGGATTCCATTCTGGGCTTCTCCATTTCCTTCATATATACATTTTCTAGTTACAAGACAATCCCTTGAATTTTTCGAATACTTAAAGTCCCCTCATTTACATCTTAGCATGGAAATGCCTCGTGAGGGAGACTGTACCATGATTTGCAATCATTTTTTGGTGAGGGAAGCATTCTGTCAGAGACCACCTTCAATAATAACAGTTGTATCAAAGTACTTAGAGGTGTTGGCATAATCTTCTGTTTCTCATATACTAAAATGATAGCCTAAATTTAAAAGATGACAACACTCAGAAGTTTACAGTCTCTATGTTCTGTGTGAAAGGTTAAAGAGAGTGTTATAGCAGTAACTGAAATAGAAAAGAGGTACTGTCAGAGGATGACTTGTTAGCCCTATGTGAGCTTTTCTTTTAATGTAGTCAATTCTTCAGTATTTTATATGGGGAAAATCACAATAGTATTTAAAATATCATTATTGAACTCATTGTGTTCACTATGTGACATGTACCGTTAAAACAGGTTTGCTTAATATTTAGAAATTAAAAAAGAAATACTTTATCTAATACATGAGTATTTAAATGATGTCTTCTTAGCCCACAGAAATTTCTGGAACTAAAAGTTTCAAGCCATACAATTCCTAAAAGTTGCAGCTTGAAAATAATATTTTAAAATATAATTATAAATAAACTGTTAGTGATTATTGTTGCTCTTGGTACAAGTGCTTCTATATCAGTGACATAAAGACTTAAGCACATCCTTCCAATGGAGGACTAAAAAGCTAAAAAAGGTTAACTAGTAGTCTGTTCTTTCTGTGAAATGAAGTGAGAGACTCATTTCACAAGTACAAAAATAAATGTTATTCTAAAGAATAAAAATAGATGTTTTGTTTTCTTATACTAAATTTTCTTGAAGTGTAAATTGGAAATGAATCTTCTATTTACCTATACAAACTAGCTTTTAAAAAAGTTATACTATTTTATACAGATTTACCAAATGAAACATGATACTTGGATATTGGAAACTATTTCAGATATGTTAATTTGGTGTGCTGAATATCAATTTCAACACAAAACAATGATGCTCTTGTATATTGTAGGTGCTCAGTAAGTTTTTGTTGAATTTAAATCTACTTTACAAAATGATTAAATTATTTTTTACCAACAATATACAGTACAATAGCTTCTTTTACACCCAAGGTTACTCTGTATCAAGTAGTATGTTGACCAGAACTTAGTTCCATCATGTATATGTAGCTTGTGGTTAAATGGAAGTTGGGCTCAATAATCAATCAAACACATATTTAGTGCTTATTGTGTGCTAGGCAGTGTGTTAATAATACAAATACAAAGAATGAAATGATCACTGTTCACAAGAATACATGAGGAAGAACATAAATACATATATAAATCTATACAAAGTAAATAACAGCAGTGAAATACATAATACGTAGTTTGGAAAGGAGGCTATGAGCAGTTGGGGGATCAGGAAGCTGCATCTTTGAAGGAGAGAAGAACTCTGAAGGGTAAGGAGTGCATTCCAGACCTGGGAGACAGCCAATGCAGAGGGAGTGAGGTGGGAAATGAATGGAATGTTGTAGTTGAGAATAATAGAGAAAGGCTAGCTTGGCTGGGTCACAGAGTACAGGAGCAGTAATGTCTGTTGAGGTTGAAAAGGTAGATTGGGACTAGGATATGAAGGACCTTTAAGAGAAAACATAGTTTATCTTTGAAACTACAGATCATAGAGACCACTGCAGTTGATTGAGTTAGGGGAATGAAATGACTGGATTTGCACTTAAGAAAATCACTCTGAGGGGCAGCTAGGTGGCGCAGTGGGTAGAGCACCAGCCCTGAAGTCAGGAGGACCTGAGTTCAAATGTGGCCTCAGACCAAACACTTGACACGTACTAGCTGTGTGAGCCTGGGCGAGTCACTTAACCCCAATTGCCTAAAAATAAAATAAAATAAAATAAAAAGAGTAGATAGCCAGCCATCAAAACTTGACAGTTTTTCTGAGATTTTTAAGTTAATAGCTCAATTTAAATAATGCTTTATTGTTTCCCATGCTTTCCACACATCTCATTCGACATAAACTGATAGAGCTGGAAAGGACCAAGGCATTGTTTATAAAAGGAGCCCAGTAGCTTCATTTTACAGATGAGGATACTGAAGTCCAGAGAGTTTAAGTTACAAAAGAGTGTCCTTGGTCAAGGACACACAGCTAGTTAGGAAGGGGTAGAGTGAAGACTACACGTTGTCCTAGAGAGCCGGTGATTTTCTGACCAGGACAATGTGTAGTCTTCACTATGGTGAAGTCTAATATTTCTTCCACTATACATGCTATATGCTGATGCTTCAAACATGAGAAGTCGCATTAATAGAATAACTTTAAACATTTTAGGGTATAGTAGCACTAGAAGAGGTTAATCTTTTTATTTTTTGTTTTGAGAAGAGGTTAATCTTGTGAAATAATCAAATTTTTTGTATATATTACAGAAAATCACCTCGCCATGTATTCCATTCAGATTTTCTCACGTTGGATTTTTGTAAAGTGGGGCCACCTGTAATCATCATTCTTTTAAATTAAGCGCTAGTCAAATTGTTGAATCTAATTTAAAAATTGAATTTTATAAAGATATTAAGCACTTATGTCCTATTTACTAAGCACTAAAGGAAATTTATATAACTAATATGCTCTTTTTCTTTTGTATCACTATCATTTTGGCAATGTATAGATAATTTAGGATTTTAGGATTTTTTAAAAACTTATTTGGTAGTTGTACCTTTTGCTTTTCAAGTTGTTAGTATTAAATATTAATGTCAGCTTATAATGACTATTAATTTATATATATTTTTTGTGTCCTAGAGATCGCTTGTCTTCTGAAGGAGCAGTTTTCCTAGCTGCAAATAATAAGGTACTAAAATGAAATTTTCTTTGAATGTGCATTTGTCCTGTAGAATGACGAACTTATTTTCGCATTTGGATAAAGATAAACATATAGTGTAGAGAGGGCATAGGAGGCATAATGGAGAGGGGGCTGGCTTTGGAGCTGGGCACATGATAGACACAGAGTCTGACCCTGAGCAAGTCAGTGTGTTCCTCGATGCTCTAGGCCTCTTTCTAAGATGATAAGTTACAGAGAAGGTGTCTACCAGCTTTGGGAGAGGGAATTCCCTCACCAAGGAGTTCTCTATATCAGTGAAATCACATGTCCCCATCCCTATAGAGGGCATACGTAGCAAGGTCATTGTTAGTAAAAATCTATGTGTTTGGAAGAGTTACCTACAAAGTGAATTTCTGTTCATTGATTCCTTTTCTCTATGGAATTCTCTGATAAAAATCAGAGCTGCTTTCCATGGAGTAAAAAAAATATATATATATTGTGGACTGAGTATCCATATAGCCTAATGGATTTCCTCTAGAGGCAAAAATTTTTCCTTCTGTAGTGGCAAAAATTTGGTTATGTAACAGATCCAGTGATACAAGGTGAACAGAAAGAATATTTTAAGTCTTACAGCTATGGCCCTCCTGCTGCAAATAGAGTCTCAGACAAAAAAGTTTACATCTTGAAATTAAAGGAGAGAAGAGAAAGACCTTCAGTAATTGAAACTGACCTGCCCCAGTGAGCAAGTGGTTGGTTAGTAAGAAAGGCTTAGTAGCTACTTAATATTCTTTACATCCATTTGAGCTGTAAATTGTGAGACCTGAGCTCTAGTCATAGCTATGTCACTAAGAAGTTAGGAGCATGTCATTTAACCTTTCTGGGTTCAGCTTTTACTCATCTTTAAAATGAAAGTTGTGAGATGATTTATAATGTCACATTCAACTTTAAAATTCTGATTCTTTTGCCCTCAGAATTCCCCTTCCACTATTACTATTGAATAAAAAACAGTAACTCTGCTGTGCATGTAAACAGCAAGCCTATATATGATAAATGTATCATTTAGAAAATGATTGGATGCTAATTAATTGCTAGTTTATTTTTTCCCCTAGCAACCAAAGATCAATAAGTCTGATCCTATGACTGAAATTCAAAACAAGCCACAGTCTGGAAATAAAGGAAAGAGAAAAACTTCAAGGTATAAATTTTTAAAGCATTATTTTCATTTTCTAGTTTCCAAAACCTAGCAATATCATCACTGTGAATAATTGAGCTTTCTGAACTTCTCCACATCTTGTTGTTGTTCATTTGTGTCTGATTCTATATGACAGAGTCAGTTGGGTTTTCTTGGCAAAGACACTAAAGTGATTTGTCATTTCCTTCTCCATTGGATTAAGGCAAACAGAATTTAAGTGACTTGCCCAGGGTCATACAGTTAGTAACTGTCTAAGGCTAGACTTGAACTCTGGTTTTCTTGATTCCAGGCCCAGTGCTCTATCCACTGTGCCACCTAGCTGCCTCCTTTTCCATACCTGCTCTTACCTTATAGATGTAATTTTATACATACATATATATGTGTATATATATACATACATACATATATATATATATATATCATACCTATTTTCATACATTTAAAATATTGGAGTCATGATGTCTTGCAGAAGCCCACTAATGACTATGTAATGTAGTCATAAGTACAATTGCTATATTTCTTATTATTAATTTAAAGTAAACTGGCTTCTCAAAGGAGCTAGGATAAGTTCCTTGATCCCACCATGTAGCATAGAGCTTGGCACATAGTAATCACTAAATAAAATTTTTTTATTCATTCCCGGCCTAATTTTTTGTCCACTATACAGTTAACCCTTCCATGTCATGGGATCTAAGGGCATGGCACCTCCGCAATCTAAAAAGATCTGGAAAATCCATGTAAAATTTTTTGGTCCTGCCTTTGTACCAGAGAAGTATCTGAATTTTTTTTCTTTTTCTTTTATGGGGTGTTTACAGTACCTTATTGTAAAATTTGGATTAAGTATTTGGTCATAAGCTATATTACACAATACTATACATATATTTTATGCATTTCTGAGTTTCTAACTTTTTCTGTGTCCTCTGCTGGCCTTTGTGTGTTGTCTACAGCTTCTGCAAAAAATTCCCATTTAATTTCTTATGCCAACCCTTGATACATTGAAACCACAATGGGGAAAAATCACAATATGGAACAGATAACTGTAGTAGGCTTCATCAATTTTAGATACTTAATAAAAGCACTACAAATCATTCTAGTCATTTGAGAATATGATCTGACATGAAACAATACTGAATTTAATTTGAATAGGATCTTAATATATTTAAATTTTACTTTCTGACTTTATTTTAATTTTTGTTTTCAATTCTAATTTTTTCCCCTCTGTCTACCCCTTCCCCTCCCCATTGAGAAGACAAGAAATACAATGCCCATTATACATATGAAATCATGCAACCTATGTTGCAAAAAAGAAAGGCAGAAAAATAAAGAAAGTAAAAAAAAATATGCTTCATTCTGTATTCAGAGTTCATCAGTTCTCTCTCTGGAGGTGGATAGCGTTTTTTATCATGAGTCTTTGGGAATTGTCATGGGTCATTGTATTGATCAGAGTAGACAAGTCTTTTGCAGTTCATCATTGTTACAATATTGCTATTACTATGTACAGTGCTCTCCTAGTTCTGATTACTTTACTTTGCATCAGTTCATACAAGCCTTCCCAGCTTTTTCAGAAACCTTCCCCTTCATCGTTTCTTATAGCACAATAGTGTTCGTCACATTCATATACCATAACTTGTTCAGCCATTCTCCAATTGATGGGCATCACCTCAATTTCTAATTCTTTGCCACTACAAAAAGAGCTGCTATAAATATTTTTGTACATTTAGGGCCTTTTTATTTTTCTTTGATCTCTTTAGGGTACATTATTAGTAGTGATATAGTGATATTGCTGTGTCAAAGTGTATGCACAGTTTTATAGTCCTTTGGGCATAGTTCTAAATTGTTCTCCAGAGTAGTTGGAGCTGTTCACAACTCCACCAATAGTGGATTAGTGTCCCAGCTTTTCCACATCCTCTCCATCATTTGTCATTTTCCTTTTATATCATGTTAGCCAATCTGATGAATGTAAAGTGATACTTAGAGTTATTTTAATTTGCATTTCTCTAATTATTAGTGATTCAGAGCATTTTTCATATGACATTGATATCTCTGATTTCTTCTGAAAACTGCCTGTTAAAAGTATCCATTTTATCTCCTGTGATGCTCTCTGTCTCTTATTTGGTCATGAATTCTTTCTGCAGGGTGTGACACATAGGGCCAGGAGGGGGAGTCAGCATACTCTTTGCTCTCCACTATCACTTTTTTTAAAAAAAAATTTATTTTATTTAATTTTTTCTTGTATTTTCAAATTTATCTTTAGTTTTCAACATTCACTTACACAAGATTTTGAGTTCCAGATTTTCTCCCCATCTCTCTCCTCCCCCCACCCCAAGATGGCGTGCTTTTTGAATACCCCTTCCCTTAATCTACCCTCCCTTCTATCATATCTCCCCCTTCTCTTATCCCCTTCTTCTATTTTCCTGTAGGACAGAATAGATTTCTATACCCCATTGCCTGTATATCTTATTTCCCAGTTGCATGTGAAAACAATTTTCAGCATTTGTTTTTAAAACTTTGGGTTCCAAATTCTCTCCCTTCCTCCCTCCCCACCCACCCTCATTGAGAAGCAAGCAGTTCGATATGGGTTATACATGTGTAATCATGCCAAACACTTCCATAGTAGTCATGTTGTACAAAACTAACTATATTTCCTTTTATCCTATCCTGCCCTCCATTTATTCTATTCTCTCCTTTGACCCTGTTCCTTCTGTTTGCTTCTGATTACTCCTTCCCCCTATCTGCCCTCCCCTCTATCATCTTCATGCTCTCTTTTCTCCTTCCCCCCTATTTTCCTGTAGGGTGAGATAGATTTCCATACCCAATTGAGTGTGCATGTTATTCCCTCCTTAAGTCAAATCTGCTGAGAGTAAGATTCACTCATTCCCTTTCACCTTCCCCCACTTCCCCTCCACTGTAAAAGCTTTTTCTTGTCTATTTTATGTGAGATAATTTACCCCATTCTACCTCTCCTTTTCTTCTTCTCCAAGTATAATCTTCTCTCACCCCTTAATTTTATTTTAGTATCACCCCTTCATCTTCAACTCACCCTATGCCCTCTATCTATCTATCTATCAATCTATCTATCTGTCTATCTATCTATATATACACATACATATTTTTTCCCTCCAACTACCTTAATACTGAGAAAGGTCTCATGAGTTACAAATATCATCTTTCCATGTAGTAATGTAAACAGTTCAACTTAAATAAGTCCCTTATGATTTCTCTTTCCTGTTTACCTTTTCATGCTTCTCTTGAGTCTTGTATCTGTAAGTCAAATTTTCCAATCAGCTCTGGTCTTTTCATCAAGAATGCTTGAAAGTCCTCTATTTCATGGAATGTCCATTTTTTCCCCTGAAGGATTACACTCAGTTTTGCTGAGAAACAAATTCTTGGTTGTAATCCTATGTCCTTTGAACTCTAGAATACTATATTCTAAGTCCTTCAGTCCTTTAATGTAGAAGCTTCTAAATCTTGTGTTATACTGATTGTGTTTCCACAATACCTGAATTGTTTCTTTCTGGCTACTAGCAGTATTTTCTCCTTGACCTGAGAACTCTGGAATTTGGATATAATATTCCTAGGAGTTTTCCTTTGGGGATCTCTTTCAGGAGGTGATCAGTGGATTTTTTCCATTTCTATTTTACCCTCTGGTTCTAGAATATCAGGGAAGTTTTCCTTGATAATTTCTTAAAAGATGATGTGTAGGCACTTTTTTTGATCATGGCTTTCAGATAGTCCAGTAATTTTTAAATTATCTCTCCTGGATCTATTTTCCAGGTCAGTTGTTTTTCCAATGAGATATTTCACATTATCTTCTATTTTTTCATTCTTTTGGTTTTGTTTTACAATTTCTTGATTTCTCATAAAGTCACTAGCTTCCATTTGCTCCATTCTAATTTTTAAGGAAGTATTTTCTTCAGTGAGCTTTTGGACTTCCTTTTTCATTTGACCAATTCTGCTTTTGAAGGCATTCTTCTCCTCATTGGCTTTTTGGATCTTTTTTGCCATTTGTGTTGGTCTATTTTTTAAGGTGTTATTTTCTTCAGTATTTTTTTGGGTCTCCTTTAGCAAGCTGTTGACTTGCTTTTCATGATTTTCTTGCATCACTCTCATTTCTCTTCCAAGTTTTTCCTCTACTTCTCTTCCTTGCTTCTCAAAATCCTTTATGAGCTCTTCCATGACCTGAGACTGATTCGTATTTTTCTTGGAGGCTTTGGATGTCTTCTTCTTTGGCTTTGTTGTCTTCTTCTGGTTGTATGTTTTGATCTTCTTTGTCACCAAAGAAAGATTCTATGGTCTGACTTTTTTTGCACAATTTGCTTATGTTCCCAGCCAATTACCTAACTTTTAGACTCTTTGTTAAGGTAAGGGTCTGCTTCCAGTGTGGAGAATGTACTGTCTCAAGCTTCAGGGGTTTTGTGCAGCTCTTTTCAGAGATACTTCTAGGGACCTGTAAGTTTTCAGTTCTTCCAAGGCGGTATGATCAAGGATGAGGTGTTTACTTCTTTCCTGGCCTGGGCTCTGGTCTGTGAGTGACCACAAGCACTCTTTTCTGTCTTGGAACTGTGAGGAGGATTCCCTCTCCATAGCCAATACAAGTTCCACCATGCCAGCGCTCGTCTGCACCCCAGGACCGCCACCCAGAACTGTGACCCAGATCCAAGCACAGGCAAAGCAAGAGAATCCTACCTCATCACTAGCAAAGAGATCCCTGTAATCTCCTTCTGATCAGCCACTTGATTCCTCCTCATTTTGTGGGCCAGAAGCTCTGGAAGCAGCCGCCACCCAGCACTGCTTCTTTCTCACTGCATGCACAGACTTTTCCTAAGTTGTCTTTGGCATTCATGGGTTGAAAAGTCTGAATCGCCACAGCTGCCCATGATTCAGTCCCCTGAGGGCTCCTCCAGGTTTGCTGAGGCCTGGTCTTTTCCTGCGTGCCCATGCTGAACTGCATTCTTCAATCTGCCTGGCACAATATACCTTTCTAATCAACCATCCAGGTTGTCTTGGGCTGGAAATTTGTTTCACTCTGTCCTTTTGTGGGTTCTGCTGCTCTAGAATTTGTTTAGAGCCATTTTTTACAGGTGTTTGGAGGAGTTTGGGGGAGAGCTTAAATAAGTCACTGCTTTTACTCTGGCATCTTGGCTTTGCCCCCTGTAACAGATTTAAAAAGAAGGAAAGGAGGTGTATTTTCTCATCTCTTTTCTGCAAAGAAGAGAAGGAAGGTGCGTTTCCTCATCTCTTCTCTAACGCAAGCTTAATTATTATAATTATACAGCATTTAGTTTCCTTTTTTTGTTCTTTCCATTTATGTTGGTATAATTATTTGTTTTTAGTACTTTTCTGGTTCATGCTGCATCAGCCATATGTCTTCTCATGACTCTAAATTCTTCATATTTATTGTGTAATAATATTCTATTACACTTGGGTACCACAATTTATTTAACTATTCTGTAATTTATGGGTAGCTACTTTGTATTTCCAATTGTTTGCTGATACAAAAAGATGCTGTTATGAGTATTTTGGTGTATGTGGAACTATACTTGCTATATTGGACCTTCTTGGGGTCTATCTCTGACATTATCTTTAACGGCTTAGTTATTCATGTTGAGAATGCTTCTGACACTTTGGCCTCTCATTCATCAACCTTTACTTCCATTATGTGTACCTCTACTCTTCAGGAGGTCCTCATACCTTAGAAGTTATCCTCTCCCCAAACTCTTCTCCCTCTAAGACCTTCAAATCTGAAATTCCCTCTGTGATCATAATTCATAATTTCCTATCTTTCCATCTCACTGCTGTCTCATTTCTTCTGAACCTTCCCTTTGTCTTCATTGACTGACACCTCTAGTCACTCCTGTTCCTCCCTGTTCTCCTGACTCATCACTCCTTTTCTTATCTCCTTTTCTTCATAGTCTTGATGTGATAGCTAGCCAGTTCAATAAGGCATTGTCCTCTACACTTGAATTGCTTATTCTTTTTACTTTCTGCCATTTTCTCCTTATTCTCCTGCTCCACCCTGGTTCATCTTTACTATCCATGTTCTCTGTTTCTATTCCCAAGCTGACACATGCTGCTGGAGGAAGTTATAAACTGTGTTGGGTAGATCCCCTTCAACTGGACCCTTATCACTGTAGAGTTTACCCTTTTATTTACTTTATTAATTCCTAAACAGACTTCCGAGAGTATGTCAATTGCACCTTTTCCTCTCTCCTCAAGCCTCACTTTCTTGTCTCAGATGATCATTCCTTCTACTTTACTGAGAAGAGGCCAGTTGTCATGAGTTCCCTTATGCCTGATCCCTCTTTGCCCATTCTCTCCTCCAGTGTTCTAGTCTAAGAGGGTGAAAAGGTCTTCCTCTTTGTGAGGGTAACCCTTCCACCTCATTCCTTTGATCTAATCCCCTCTAAGAACCTTCCCCATTGATCATTTCCTCTCTCTCTTTCATTTCTACTCTCTCCTTCATTTCTACTCTCTCCTTTTTTTTTTAAAGGCAGTTGGGGTTAAGTGACTTGTCCAGGGTCACACAGCTAGTAAGTGTCAAGTGTTTGGTCTGAGACCAGATTTGAACTCAGGTCCTCCTGACTCCAGGGCCGGTGCTCTATCCACTGTGCCACCTAGCTGTCCCCTACTCTCTCCTTCTTTATTGGCTCCTTCTCTGATGTCTATAAGCATACTTCTATCTTGTCTATTCTAGCACAAACACATTTTCTTGATTCTTTCATCCCCTTAAATTATCATATTATAGATCTCATTATTGCATTTCTAGAATGCATATTCTACACGTTGCCCATACTTCTTAACCTTCTAACCACTCTTTAAACACTTCAGTTTCACTTATGACTATTCATTATACAGAAAATGTTCTGTGGGATCAGTAATGATAATGTCATTCTATATACAAACTAGAATAGAAAAAGAGGATAACATGAAACTATGACTCTCTCTTATGTATAGTTTGCTTCTTAAAAAGCATATAATATAAGGGGCAGGTAGGTGGTGCAGTAGATAGAGCACTGGCCCTGAAGTCAGGAGGACCTGAGTTCAAATTTGGCCTCAGACCAAACACTTGACACTAGCTGTGTGACCTGACCCTAGGCAAGTCACTTAACCTCAATTGCCTAAAAAATAAATAAATAAAAATAAATAAAAAAACCAAACCATAATATAGCATATTACTTTCAAAGCTGCCTTTCTTGTCTGTGTTTCCTTTTGAGTTTCCTTTGTTTCTGTGCATTTTTAGAACACTTTAGTTACCCCCTTTTTCTTTCTTTTCTTCATTTTTTGGCAACACTATTGCTACCTCCCACTCATCCCCAAATGAAGAAAAGAGATGAGCATAGTCAAGAACCTATGACTTTTTAAAGCACTAAATCCAAGGACCCTTTTTCAATCATTTCCCTGACCTTTCTACAACATTGGGTGCTATTGACCACCTCCTCCTCCTCTTGTGTATGATTTCCATGACACCATTCTTTCCTAGTTCTGTTCTCGCCTCTCTGATCATTTATTCTTGGTCTTCTTCACTGATTCATCTTCTTCCTGCAGTCTAAGTGTAAATACCACCCCCCCCCCAGTTTTTTCTTGGCGTATTCTTCTTCCTTTACATTACCACTCATGGTGATTTCAGCTGCTCAACAAGTTCAAAACCCAACTGATCATTTTCCCTAAGCTAGTCCATCCTCCTAATGTTTAATATCCATCTTGTCCTCTCTACTTATTTTAGAAATTAGAAAATTGAAGTCCAGAGAAGTTAATGATTTAGCCATGGTCATCCTGGTGGTAAGTAGCAGAACCCAGATAGATCCTCAGACTCCAAGTCCAGACTTCTGTTGATTCCACCTCAGCCTCATCTTAAACTCTTCTCTCTCCCTCATCCCTCACATCTAATCTGGTCAAACCTTGTAGAGTCTCCCTGCATGAGGGCAGGTACTAGAGCAGCTTTTATCCTCATCTCCCCAGGGCTTGACCCAGGACCTTGCTCATAGCTGGCCTTTACTATGTGCTTGTTGAATTGACTTACTCTTGCTTTTAAACATTACTTATAAACAAGACTTATCTCAGCTTATTTCAGTAGCCTGTTTCAAAAAGCTTCTTGTTCCCAAGGAATTATTAAATTCACATTTCTAACTTGAACTTACTAATTCTTAAAAATCTCTATCAGTTCTCTTCTTTCTTTTTTGTGGAATATAATCAAAGATAGTTTTTGGTTTATTTTAGTGAAGTTTTAGAACTGTGGTGGGCAACAGAAGGAGGAAAAAGGGTAAATCAAGAGAAAGAGGGAAAGAGATAAAGAGAAAAAGCGAAGGAAGAGGTAAGAAGCACTGTGTGTTCTGTAGTGAATGTCAGTTAGAGGTCAGCACGTCGTTTTGATTGTCCATCTCCTGATCACTTGGGCAATATACATGATAATTAGGATATTTGAAATGCATTGGATTCAGGGTCTTTAGACTTGGGTTCAGATTCAGATTCCCTAATATGTCCGTGACCTTTGGCAGGTCGTTATATAGCCTTTTTTTTTTAACCTTTAGTTTTCTCAACTATAAAAAAGTGATCTCTAATGCACTTTCCTGTTTAACTCCTAAGATGCTCTGATGATTAACGTTTGAAATGTAAATTGTAGTAACAGTTATAATTCTTGAAAACTTCCATGATTTATTTTCTGCTTTATAAGGAAAGGAAGTGTTTAAGTAATTTTGGGGGTATGTCTGGTTAAGTTCTTACAGGTATAGCTTGGGTCCTGCTCAGTTGTGGGCTCCCTTAATGCCTTCCTTCTATAAATGTCAGTTGTTGTTGTTATTATTAAGTATGTATTAAGAACACTTGGGGTAAACATCTACCCAAAACACAGCATACAGGCACCAAGCTGGTTTTTTTTTGCCAGATTAGAGGATACATTAATTTAAAGCAAAATACATTAATTAAAAGCAAAATTTAAAGTAAAAATATTTAATTAAGTAGCATAGCAGATAAATGTCAAGGACAACTAACCCAAAGTACCAAGAAGTATGCTTTTTCACTGATTTCCACCACTCTTGTGGAGAGCTAACTTCCCTGTGCCTGCCTGCTTCCTTGCCACTAAGGCTTCTACTTGGCAGGGGAGGATGGGGAGAGGGGGAGAGGGACAGGGGGGAGGGGGGGAGAGGGGGAGGAGAGAGAGAGAGGGAGAGAGGGACAGAGGGAGAGAGAGGGTAGTTGTGGGTCGGGTGAGGAATAGGAGAGTAGTATGGGAGGGGAATCATTTTCTCTAGCTGCAAAGCACAGGGATCCTCGGCTGCTCTTTTCTCTCTGCCTCCCTACCATCTGCTGGTATTTCAGCTGAGCTCCTCTCTTCTAGGTCTCCGACACCTGCTGATTCTTTGTTGAATTTAAGTTTTTAGACAACCATCTCAGGTTTTTGAGCTCATCTCTTTTGGAGTCAGACCCAGAGCCAGCCAGCCACCCTGAGGAGCCCTTAGACTTCTGTATTTTCTTTGTTTTTTTCTCCCTTGCCTCAGCTGCCCTTATAGGAATTGTCTATTTTTTTTGAGCTAGGGTAAAAAAATGGCTTTCAACTCCCATTCTGCCCATGGCCCATGCAAATCACCATGTGAGCTTCACCTGGCAAGACTTGAAGAAGCCAGGAAGGTTGGTGACATTTGTCTGGTTTTCTTGCCAGTTCCTCCCAAGAGCAAAAGGAAACAAACCATTCAGTACTCTTCTGTCCTTTATGAACTGAGAAGTTCCTTTTCAATTTCCTTTTTGAACCAAAGCTTTGTTTTCTCACAGAATTCCGAGGACTTTACATGTATATTAAAAATTATTTAGGTCTTTAGTATTTACTTTATAACTAAAAAGGCATTAATAATTTGCCTGAAAATCCCTTTGGTATTCAATGTTTTAGCTAGATTTACTTGGTATGGTGGCAAGGGCCCTGGAGTCAGAGGAACTGAGTTCAAATGCTACTTTTAATGATTGTTTATTTGTGTGACCCTGGGCATGTAATTTAATCTCTCTTGGCCCCAGTTTCCTCAACTGGAAAATGAGAGTGTTGGATTAGATAGCTGATGAGATCTCTTCTAGTTCTTGAGCCATGATCCTATGATTATTTTTGTTCATTGAAAAAGTTCTACTTTTTCTGAGTTTTCAGGTAAAAATTAGTCTTTAATTCTTTAGTTTGAGTTCTAAGTAGATATGATTTTTAATTGGAACAAAAAAAATCTCACACAAAAACCCACTAGGATTAAATGAATTAAATACTGTTTGCATCTGTTCAACAATTCTTCCAAAGACCCTTTGACACAGCTACTCATGTGAATGGGGTTATTTGGCTCTGTGAAGTGTGGCCCAGGCAACGTAAGCTCCTGTAGCACTTCTCTAGAGCCACGTTAAGATGAAAAGTCACGAACTAAATTTTGTACATGAATTCAAGGCTCTCTGCTTCTGGCTTAGATGTTCACCTGTTTAGAAGCAGAGGAACACCTAGCTTACTAAGGACCAGTTCAAGGTCCTGTGATTCATAAAGACCACAATGACTAATAAGACATTTTGTTATGGTACATACCTAACTTGTATGTGAAAGTATTCCTAGAAATAATCATAGATCATATTGTACATTTTGATTTTGTAGTATTTTAACCTTTTATATCATGCAGTTAAGAGAGGCAGTAACTTTATATGCTTTATATTTTAGTGTAAAATTTAAATGTACTAACATGCAAACTGCCAATGATGTTGCTGTCCCAGAGGACTTCAAAGATTTTTCACTTACAAACACAATTAATAGAATTGAAGGAAAATTAGAAGAAGGAGATTTACCTGATGACATAGATGATGATATTTTTCCTGGTCTCAGTGAAGACATTGGAACAGGTAGGATTTCATTAGCTTGGTTTTTTAAGGTATATATGTATTTATGTGTATTCATGTCACATCTACTATGTTGAATAAATCTTTGAGGAAAATCAATTTTGCTGAATTTTAAAAATGTGCTGTAGTTATAGATAGTACTTGGCACTTAGTGGGTGCGTAGTAAATATTTCTTGATTGATGCTTCTTATAAAGATGTTAAAGTGAAATAAAATGGTTAAAATGGTAATTTAAAGTAACCATTCAAAAAGTTTTTATCCTCTGATTTTTTTCCTCATTGTATTTGTATTAACTGTATGCTTATTCCTCTTCTTATATAAAATACCTAAATAGGGACTATTGGCATATTATTATTGGATAATGTAATGATTTAAATTTCTAAAGTCATCTTTTACTGTTTGTGCACTATCACCATCTTGGTGAACCATTAAGAATTAATAGTAACTTTAGCTAATTTAGAAATAATATTGATTACTCTGAGAGCTAGTCTGCAGTGTTTGCTTAAGGTATCTCAAATTAAAATGGCATTATGAGTTCAGGTTTCACTTTGTATTCACTTTATTTTTTAATTAGAATTTTTTTCAATTATTAAGCATTTACATTTTCTCCCACATACCTCTCCCCATAACTGGAAAAAGAAAAAGAAAAATCTTGTAACAAATATACATAATCATGAAAACAAATCCCCATACTGGCCATGTCCAAAAATGTGTCTTCCATTCTGCATAGTTAGTCCATCATCTCTCTGTCAAGAGATACATAGTATTATTGTTATGTCTTCTGGAATCATGGTCACTCATTTCATTGATCAGAGTTGTTTAAGTCTTTGAAAAAAATTTTTCATAATGTTGTTGATGTAGTATAATTTATTCTTCAGGGCGAGATCATTTCACTCTTCATTATTTATACATGTTTTCTCATGTTTCTCTGGAACCAGCTTTTTCTTCAGTTCTCACAGCCCAGTAGTATTCCATTACACTCATATACCATAATTTCTTTACTCATTCATTAATTGATGGACATTCCCTTAGTTTCCAGTTCTTTGCCACTACAAAAAGAGCTGCTTTAAATATTTTTGTTGATATCCGACTTTTATCTCTTTCTCTGATTCCCTTTGGGGTACTAGTGGAATCACAGGGTCAAAATGTATGCATAATTTAGTTACTTTTTGGTTATAGTTCCAAATTGTTTTTCAGAAGGACTGTTCCAATTTATAGCTTCACCAGCAATGTGTCAGTGTGCCCCTGTTTTCCTCTAATATTAGTCATTTTTCTTTTTTGTCAAGTTTGCCAACCTGATCTGTCTGAGATACAACCTCAGTTACTAATCTTTTTTTTAAGGCATTTGGGGGTCAAGTGACTTGCCCAGGGTCACACAGCTATTAAGTGTCAAGTGTTTGGTCTGAGGCCAGATTTGAACTCAGGTCCTCCTGACTTTAAGGCTGGTGCTCTATCCACTGCGCCACCTAGCTGCCTCCTCAGTTACTAATCTTGATTTGCATTTCTCTTTTAGTGGTTTGGAGCATTTTTTCATATGGCTATATCAATAGCTTGGTTCTTTTTTCTTAGAAAATTGCATGTTCTTTGACTATTTATTATTTGGCAAATGACTCTTGTTCTTGTGATTTTGAATCTGTTCCATAGATATCTTGGAAGTGACAGTATCATCAGAGAAACCAGCTGCAAACATTTTCCCCCCCATTTTTCTGTTTCCCTTCTAATTTTGGCTGAATTATTTTTTTTTACTGAAAAAAAATTTTAAAACAATTATGTGTAATCAAAAATTGTCCATTTCCTTCTCTGTGATCTTCCTTATATAGATGTGAATTATCCTTCTGTCTGTAGATCTGAAAGTAATTTCTTCTGTGTTCCTTTAACTTGTTTAGTATATGATTTTTTGTATCTAAGTCACATATCTGTTTAAATCTTATCATGGCATATAGTGTGAGATACTGGCCTAAGCCTAATTTCTGCCAGTCTGCTGTCCAGTTTTCCCAGTAGTTTTTGTCAGATAATGAGTCCTTACCCATGAAGCTGAGGTCTTTGGATTCATCAAACACTAGGCTTCTAGGTTTGTTTGTTTTGGTATGTTATGTACCTAAAATATTCACTTCCAGAGGTATGTAACTTACAAACCTTAGAGGTTTGCTAAAGATGAAAAAAATTAACATGAGTAAAGTGGGTTGTCTAGTGAGAGAATGGATATGTGGTAGGAAGCCTCAATGGTTTAAAAGTATTAAATACAATTATTTAAATTCACAGAGGCCCAGATCAGATTTCTAAAGGCAAAACTCCGTGTCATGCAGGAAGAATTGGATAGTCTTGTATATGATTGCAATAAAAAGGTAAACATTTTTAGACTCTTAGAATATCATCTGTAGGTAAATTATTGTATTCATATATGTAAAAATATACTTTTCCTAAATATTTATAAAGCTTACTCTTATACATTTTCTAGCCCTTAAACTAATAATTAAATTTTTGGAGTAGTATTAGTTGTACAGTATTTCAAATTGTGAAATTTTAAAATTGCACATATATATATTAAATATCATTCAATATATTCCATTCTGAGATGTTCAGTGTCATTTCATAGAAGTAAAGCATTTTTCTAATATGAGATCTCAAATTAGAATCTTTCAGATTAGAATTATATGGTCATTATTTGACTTGAATATTGTTTTTTAAAGATAAATATTGATAGTTTTCTGTTCTTCAGGAAACAGTTATAAACATCACACAATATTACATGAAGTTCTTTTATTTAAATAGTATACTAAATCTGTTTTGAAATCATGTATGTTCTTTTCACACAAACTAATATATAGTTATTTAACTATAGGAGGATGAAGTAAGAAATTTAAAAGCCTCTCTTAAAGATGTTAATGAAGATCGTGCTAGAATGGAGCGAACAATCAACATTCAGCAATCTCAGATTGAAAAATATAAAACTCTTTCAGAGGAAGCAAACAAAAAATGTGATGGATTTCAGCAACAGCTGACTGCAGTAGAAAAGGTAATAATTTTGCATTCTTTGCCTAAATGCAAAAATAGCCTAAAATCATTAATTATTCATACTTTTAGAGACAACAGGTTTTGTTGTACAATTATTTGTTCACTCAATATTTACTTAGGACTCTTCCTCCATAAAGTGGCAAGATAGAGGTAAGAGGTAGACGGATTATTATTCTAGAGTGATTAATGAGAAAAGTAAGTGTTTAAAAAAATTTTCTTTCAAAACTTTTAATATTAACATAAAAGTAATTAAAATACCAAATGAAGTATATCACAAATTTAGGGAGTCCAGCAGTTATCCATACTAGCATCTAAAGTTAATAGTAAACATATCCAGATCATATTTCAATTAGGTGGCATTTTATATTCTTTATACTAACTTTTAGTGTGTTTATACAATATTTATTTTCTTTAAATGTCCTAATCTTACATAATTGGTTTTTATCTTGTTAGTAAAATTTAATAAGACAGCTCATATATCATTAAGACAGCTCAGAAAAGATTTGATGATACAAAGAATGTTATTAAATCTTTATTTCTCAGCCCTGGGCATTTTCACTGGCTGTGCTCCATGTCTGGAATGCTCTCTCTCATCCCTGACTCCTCGCTTGCTTTAAGTTCCAACTAAAATCCTATATTTTGTAGGAAGCCTTGTTCCAACCCCTCCTAATTCTAGTGCCCTTCCTCTGTTAATTATTTCCTATTTCTCCTGTATGTAGCTTGTTTGTGCATATTTATTTGCTTGTTGTTTCCCCCATTCGATTGTAAGATCTTGGAGGGCATGGACTGTTTTTTACCACTTTTTGTATCCTTCGTGCTTAGTGGTGAGAGTTCTCATATCATTGAAATCGTGTCCTTCATATGTTGACATTGCAGCTTTGCTACCAAGTTTTAATTCTATCTCTGCTCTTGGACTTATGTCCAAACTCAAAACCCTTCTCTTCCTTTCCAATTCCACTACCGTAAGTCTATTCTAACTTTTATTATCTCATACCTAGAAGTATGATAGCTGCCTAACTGGTCTCCCTGCCTTCAGCGTTTCTTTTCTAGTTCATTCACCACAGCCAGATTAATATTTTTAAAACTCTGCCACTTCCAAGGTTAAAAGCCTTTAATGGTGCCTTGTTATCTATCAGATAAAAGTCTAAATGACATGACATTCAAAGCCCACTACAGGAAGGATCTTCTGGTTGCAATCTACCTTGTTACTCTTATCTCACATGGACAAGAGAAGCGACATTAATGAGGCAGTATAAAGAGCCCTGGATTTGGAGTCAGATCACCTGGGTTCAGATGTTGCCTTGGGCAAATCATTTAAATTTTCTGGACCTCCTTTCCATAAAATGAAGGGGTTAGACTAGATGGGTTCTAGCTCTCTTCTAGCTCTCCCATCTTATTGCTCCTTCTCCTTTTCCTCTGGCCAAACCAAAGCATTTGCTATTTCAAAATACTCAGCCTGCCTTCTTTTCTGCATTACCAATGTCTGGAATGCTTCCTCTCTTAAAATTAATGCCACCTCCTCCATGTAGCTTTATCTGATTCCTCTCATCTAGAAGTGATCCTTTAGTACCTTTCATGTACTTAACAAGATCAACTTTCTATTTTATTTGTGTCAGTATTTTGTCTCTTCTGGTAGATTGCAAGTTGCCTTTGGGCTGTATTTTATTTATTTTTGTGTCCCCTTTCCCCCTAAAAGTCCTACTCTGATGCCTCATAATAGTGTAAAGGGGATCCTAGGTTCTCAGATTCTTTGCTAATAGAGTGCAGGCTCTAGCAAGATCTTATCAAATTGGAAAATGAAGTCAGGTAATGGAATGTCTGCCTTTTGGTTGATAACTAGTTTACCTAAGTTTGTATGATCACAACATTATTGATCAACAGCTGGAAGGGCCTACCTGGTCCAACATTCTCATTTTACAGACAGGTAAACTGAAGCCCAGGGAGTTTAAGTAGGTTCAAGCCCAAGTTCACACATGTGGTCAGTGTGCTCAGAGATCAAATTTGAATCCAGGTCCTCTGACTCTGGCATCAAGGCTCTTTCTAACACACCATGCTGCCACCTGGGTTTAGGAGGGTTGGTCACTAGGTGATAATTTTTTTGGCCACAAGAATTAATGAAGACTTCCTGTTAAGGTGTAGAGAGAGTAGTACTGGTAAGATCACGTATGCTTATGAAGTATTAAAGTTTGTCTACCTTAGTGTGCAGTGCCAAGTTCATATCATAGGCCTTGTGGATGCATTTGAAAGAATGAAAAATGTATAAACTCTTTTAGATAAGTTATTTATTCCCTGATTATTTATGAAATTAGAGCATGAGCCCTTATCTTCAAACTGAACCATATATTTCTAAGGATCCACTTATATTTATACTCATTGCATTAAAATCTCTAATTACCCATTTCTTGTCTCAAAAACTTCAGATAAAAATCCATTGGTAGAATGAAATAAGCATACTTTTAACCAAGCTGTAGTGTCCATTAAGATCTATTTCAAGGCCTTAGATTCCAAATGGGAATTTTCTGGTAATTAAAATGGCAGTGCTTTCTCATAGCAGAAATTTTGATCCATTTACAGTTAGTGGGATAAAAATGTAAAGTGCTTTCCAAACCTTAAAGTACTATGTAAATGCTAGCTATTATAATTTTTTAGAAATAGCTAGATGGTACTGTGGATAGAGTGGTGGACCTGGGATCAGGAAGACCTGAGTTCAAATTGCACCCTGTCTCTTAATAGTTGTGTGATAGTGGACAAGCCACTTAACCTCTGTCTTTCTTCAGTTCCTCATCTGTAAAATGGGGAATAATAATAGTACCTTCTCCCAGGGATGTTATGAGGATGAAACTGATATTTATAAAGCATTTTACAAATCTTAAAGCACAGTATAAAAGCTATTACTATTATTAGTGAGGCAGCATGACACTGGATGAGAGAACTAGCTTTGGTCAGAAATAACTGGATTTAAGTCCATCCACTAAAACATACTGACCCTGAGTTACTGGGCCAGTCACTTGATCTCTTAGCTCCCCTTGTAACTCAGCCTATAACTTGTAGAGCTGGTGCTGATCTTCACTGGTATAGGGAACTTCCTCAACAGAAATTCCCTATATCATTGAAATCATAGGTCTGGTACCAAAAAATGGTGACTGATTAAACATTTTTTGTTTGTGGTAGTGTGATCACATCAGGTCTTTAATCGAACAATTCTTTCGAAATTCTATCCTTTTATATTGGAATGCCTAGCTCAGAAGTATCAAACATGAAGTCTATGGAATATATGCAGCCTGTGATACTCCTGAGTGCAGCCTGAACCAGATAAAAATTTAATTGGAAAATATTTTGCAAAATTTTTAAAATACAATGAAATATAGATAATGTTAATATGTGATTTTCTAAGTCAATTATGTGCCTGCAGGGATTTTTAAGTACAGCATATTGGCCCCAGTTTTTATTTGAGCTTGACGCCACTTTCCTAGCCCATTGCAGTTTTCAAATCCTCTGGCCATTGATATAATCATTATGTAGTCTTTACAGTCCCATGTTCACAACCAAATAACAGGTGATACAGGTCCAAACCTGAGTGAGAAATAAAAATTAATTTCCTTTTTTAACATTTCCTTCCCCCCTTTATTGATCTGAAGTATGATACTGAGCTATCAGTGCCTCATAGAACCTCTGGGGAAGCATATGTTTAGACTCCCAACCCTGGAGGAAATATGGACCCTCTAAATCAAGTACTCAAGAGTACTTTCATAATATCTGCGATCGGAGCGTAACAAATCACTCACCATTACGTTGGCCTTGCAGAGTTATGTGCCCTTTACTGCTGCTTCTCTTTCTTTTTCTAGTTGCTATGAATACCTTGAGGATATGAGAGAATTCTCTTTTGTATAAAGAGCACAGGCAAAAAGAGCAGCTCCAAAAGTTTTGGGACCATTAGAACACCATCATTTCAAATCTTCTCTTTTGAGTGTCGTGGAAAGAGTTGTAACTCAAGAGATTAAGCAAGATATTCACTTTCTACTTCTGATGTGACCTGTGTGACTATGGGACAGTCACTTAACCTAAGCCTCAGTTTCCACATGTGTAAGATGGGATAATGATATTTCTAGCACCTACCTAACAGGGCTGTTATGAGGGTCCAATTAAATAATACATATAAGACAGTTTACAAAACTTAAAGTGCTGCTTAAATGTTAACACTGATAATTATGAAATCCCGGATCTTTTGAAGTAAGGTTTAAGTGAGGGTTATAAAGTCATTAGCAAGATGTCAGAGCAAAGAAAAAGAGCTTATGTATTACTGTAAAAAGGAGCTGAAATGAGACAGAAGGAACTGTGGACTTTATAGCCAGTAGGGAATAGTTGTCTTTTTAGTTTGAGCAGTCAAATAAATTAGGTTTGTGCCTAGTGTAGCTACCACCCACAAAGCTGTGAAGGAGGCTGGTGATAGCAGATGGTATACATACACAGTTTGATTTGTTTGGGACCACATACAGAACAGCATGTGTTTTTTTCTTTTAATTACTCAGAACCAGAAAGATTAGTTTTCAAATAAAACAGTAATACAGCCAGGAGAAAATTTATACTGAAGAGAACAAGCCAGCTTTTGATTATTTACCCTTGTAGAATGTACCTCTTTAGCTTAGGGCTCACAGTGATAAGGTATAGTGGACCTCAGGGACTGAAAACACAGTTAATCAGGGGAGGAACATGGTAAGGGGTGTGTGTGTGTGTGTGTGTGTGTGTGTGTGTGTGTGTTGTGTGCGTGTCTGTATGTGTGTGCGTGTCTGTGTGTGTCTGTGTATGTGTTGTGTATGTGTGTGTGTGTGTGTGTGTGTGTTGTGTGTGTGTGTGTGTCTGTGGGGGGGAGTGGGGGTGGCCTGGGCAGCGGCATTAGTGAGAAGGTCCCTGAGGAGAGGAAGTGGTCTTGATTGGTTCAGTATTAACACAGGGAAACCACTTAGAAGGCAGCCATAAGAGAAAGTAAATGGCGCCAATGGTGGGCACTCCACCGAGGCCATGTCTTCGGCCTTTTACTCTTCTCTCTGCACTTTCTCCCTTGGAGATTTTGCTCCCTCCCCTGGCTTCACTCACTGTTTCTCTGTAGATGAGAAGTAGCAGAGCATCGTTGTAGACTTGGAGTCAAGAAGACTTGGGTTCAAATCCCACCTTAAACACTTACTTAGCTTATTCTACTGAGCAAGTCCCTTAACCCCTCTGAACCTCTGGTACCTCATTTGCAAAATGAATGTGTAAATATATATGTACATATATAATTATAATATTTTCATCATGTGTATATATAATATTGTAAACCTTGAAACGTTATGTAAGATGAGCTGAGCTATTTTATTATTATGACTCTCAAGTCCCTAATACTTTTTAAAGTTTTAATCCTGTATTTTCAGCTGCTTCTGGAAAATTTCCCCTAGATATATCCTACTGATTCATCAAAAACATGTTCAACATGACTAATGTGAAAATAGGTTTCATATGAATGTGTGTATAGCCTGTATCAGATTGCATGCCATCTTGAAGTGGGGGGAGGGCAGAGAAGGGGAGAAAATTTAGAACTCAAAATCTTATGGAAGTGATTATTGAAAACTAAAAATAAATAAATAAGTTTTTAAAAAAGAAAAAAGAAAAGACATTAGTAGCTCTGTAGCGTCGTATGTATAAGTTACCCTTCTGTGTGTGTGCCCTGGCCACAGATATTCTTTGGCCACATACATTTCTCATATGTACATTCCTCCAAGTGTACAACCTAACCAATTGTGTCCCCTAGGTGTGCGTGCCTCTCCGTATGTTTTATCTCTACGTGCCCACTATTTTTCTTGTGTGTATTTTAGGGAGATAATAGCCCATGTTTACAGGTGAATGTTTTGTTGCTACTTTTCTTATTATACCATGCCATTCCACCAAAAACAAAACAAAACAAAACAAAAAAACCATGTTCAAAGCTGAACCCATTATCATCTGTCTTCTCCTAAGTTTCTGTTCATGGCACTGCCATTCTCACAGTGACCCAAGCTCAAAACCTTAGGCTCATCTTCAATTCTTCCTTCTCTCTTTCCCAGTATATTTAGTTAGTTGACAATCTTTATTCATTTCTTCTCTGAAATATCTCACATCTGTCTCTGTCTCCATACTCATGTTGTCACCTGTTGCTTGTACTTAGTAGTCTTTCTCCCTCTGCAGTTCATCCTTTACACTGCTATCAAAATCAACTTTCTGAAGCTTGATTCTGATTACATTATTTCCTTAATCAAAAATCTTCTATGTATTTCTGCTAACAAATGAATGAAACACAGCGACATTCAGGGCCTTCCACATTTTTCCTCTAACCTACTTTTCTCATGATATTCCTTTTCATACAGTCTTATCTCCTAGCCATCCTGAGTTATGTGTTGTTCTCCAGTCTTATCCTTCCTTCTCCAGCCTCTAGGCCAGGGGTGGGGAATCTGGGGTCTTGAGGCCACACATGGCCCTCTAGATCCTCAAGTGCGACCCCTGGACTGAATCCATTTGTTCTGTGGGCCGCACTTGAGAACCTAGAGGGCTGAATGTGACCTCAAGGCCCCAGGTTCCCCACCCCTGCTCAAGGCATTTATATGTGTCATTTCTGGAAATGTCTCTCCTAGCATCTCCACTTATTGAAATGCTTTATTCATTCTACCCTTTCCCCCACCCGGAAGCGATTCTTTTCTCACCAGGTATCTTATACTACTACCTCTCTCTCTCTCTCTCTCTCTCTCTCTCTCTCTCTCTCTCTCTCTCATAATATTGTTATTTTCCCTATTTTTTCCATTTCAGTATAGCTCAGACAATTTTGATGCACATCTACATTTGTTACAGTATAAAGGAATTTGGACGTACAATCACATAGACATTGGAGGAATATAATAAGTAGAATGTCCAGTATCTCAGTCTCCAAATAGCATAGGATCTCTTTATGTAATTCTCTTTCACAGTGACCTTATCAGCTCCCTTGGGTTCAGTTACCTTTACAAATGACTCACGATCTATATATCTAATTCTAGTTTCTCTGCTGAACTCCAGTTCCTCATCACCAGCTGCTTATTGTGCATTGCAAACAAGATATCCTGTAGGCATCTAAAAGTCAACATTTCTGAAACCAAACTTATTTGCTGTCCCTTGAAACCAAATCCTCTTCTGAATGTCCCTGTTTCTGTCTAGGGTACCACCATCCTCTCAGTTACCCAGGTGTAAAACCTTAGTATCACCCTTGACTCCTCACTCTTCTACTCGATATATCTACTCATTTGCCAAGTCTTGTCAGTTCTTCCTCTGCAACATCACTAACATCTATCCCCTTCTCTTTTCTACTTACACAGTCACCCCCTTAGGTCAGACCGTCATCACCTCTCCTAACTGGACTGGTCTCTCTGCTTGTACTGTCTTCACTCTCTGATCCATTCTCCACACCACTGCCAAAGTGATATTTGTGTGGTGCATTTCTGACCCTGTTACTCTCCTGCTGACTAAACTCCTTTGACTCCCTATTACAAATACAGACCTCTCTAGCTGACATTTAAATGCCTTCACAGCCATGCCCCAGCCTACCTTTCCAGGTTTCTTATACATTACTTCCTTTCACGCACTCTGCGGTTCAGTCAGATTGGCTTTCTTGCACTTCCTCAAACCTGGCATTCCATCTCCCACCTCCCTTCATTGATACAAGCTGCCCCATATGCTGGAAATTCATTCCCTTCCCTCTTCTGCTTCTTAGAATCCCTGACTTCTCCTCAAAGCTCAGCTCAGGCTACTCCTCCTATGTGAGACCTTTCCTGGTCCTCTGGCTGCTGGTGCTTCCTCAATGAAATAACCTTGTCCTTAGTATACATACATTGTATCTACTTATATGTGTATGCAGGTTGTCTTGATGAAATAGAATATAAGCTCTTTGAGGGCAAGTACTCTAAATTTTTTGTATCCTCAGAACATAGAAAGTTGACTAGCACTGTAGAAGGGCTTAGTAAATACTTATTGATTGATTGACAAGTTTGGATGTATTGTAATAGGATGAATTTCTGTGGTATGTTATTGTAATGTAATATTATTGTGTTATAAAAAATGATAAGCAGGATGATTTCAGAAAAACTTGGAAAGACTTACATGAACTGATGCAAAGTGAAGGGAGTAGAACCAGGAGAACATTGTAGCCAGTAACAGCAATATTGTACGATGATCAACTCTGAATGATTTAGCTATTCTCAGCAATACAAGGATTCAAAACAATTCCAAATGACTTGTGATGAAAAAATGCTATCTGCCTTCAGAGAAAGAACTGATGGCATCTGAATACAAACCAAAGCATACTACTTTTCCCTTTCTCCCTCCCTTACTTCTCTCCTCCCTTCTTTCTTGTTTTCTTCCACAAAATGACTAATATGGGAATACTTTACTTCATTGCACATGTATAATCTATATCAGATTGTGCACTGTCTCAGGGAGGGGGTGGAAAGGGAGAGAGGGATAGAATTTGGAACTAAAAACTCAAAAAACCTGAATGTTAAAAATGGTTTTTATATGTATTGGGGGAAAATAAAATATTATTTAAAAAACAGGATGAACTTCAATAGGGATATATTTAAAGGGATAAAAATCAACGTCACAAGGATAGGCTAGGGGAAGCATAGTTAAACAAGTTTATTCGTTAAAGATCTGGGGGTTCTGTAAGCTCAATATGAACCTGCAGCCAAAAGAGCTGTTGTGATCTTGGACAGCGTCAAGAGAGGTATAATTTTGAGGAACAGGCTGGTGATGTAGTCCCTTTGTACTCTGAACTGGGGAGACCACATCTGGAGTACTGTGTTTAGTTCTGGGTGCCATATTTTAAGGAGGGCATTGATTAAGTGGAGAGTACCTGAAGTGCAGCATCCAAAATAGTGAAGGGCCTTGAGCCCACTGTATATGACAGTTAGTTGAAGGGTCTGGGGATATTTATCTTGGAGAAAAGAAGGCTCAGGGGGAATGTATATTTGAAGGGCTGACATGTGGAAGAAGATTAGGACTAGAGGACATAACTTGTGAACAAAAGGTAGAAGTTGCAAAAAAAGGCAAATTTAGCCTTGATGCCTATGGTTGGAGCTATCCAAAAGTGGAATAAACTGACTTGAGAGGCGATGGCCCCTCTGTCTTTGGAGGCCTTCAGCAAAGACTAAATGACCACTTATTGGGTGTGTTATTGAGATTCCTCCCAACTCTAAAAATTTGTGATTATATGATTATTGATAGCTATTATGATTTAGTCCAAGCCCTCAATTTGCACATGAGGAAACTGAAGCCAGACACTTGAAGTGCCTTAAGATTTGAACTCAGTGGGACAGCTAGGTGGCACAGTAGATACAGCATTAGCTCTGAAGTCAGGAAGATCTGAGTTCAAATCCAGCCTCAGACCAAATACTTGACACTTACTAGCTGTGTGACCCTGGGAAAGTCACTTAACCCCAATTGCCTTAAAAAAAAAAAAAGATTTGAACTCAGGTCGTCTGGGTCCACATCAAATGTTCTTTCTGTTACACTATACTTTATAGTAACCATTCCAGTTTTGAGTGTTCTAAGGTCCAGTCAAAATGTAATAGTTTTGATGATAATCATCTTCATTAGTATCATTATCTTTTATGCAGAATAGATAGGCAAAACATATTCTTAGAAATTTTAAATGTAAAGAAAAATGCTCTGTGTTTCACACAACAAACATATCCATTGTTTAAAAACACTTTGGTTCTGTGACCCCTCTGTAACATCCATGTTACTTTAGAACCAGAAGAACAATATGCATGACTTTAAGTAATATAAATGAAAAGATAATTAAGGATAGCTATATACTCCAGGTAATTGAGAAGCCGGGAATGACTTTACAGAAAAGATTATTAAAAAATCTTTCCTTCCACTCAGCAGAAAGGTGAAGAAACACATAGGAAGAAAGTTGCATTCATGATCAAACTTTGTCATTTTATCAGTTGCTTTTTATTTTTCTTTATTACGAAGAGAAGGTCCAATTCTGCAAGCAACTCACTGTTATTTATCTGAATTATTTAACCTCTACATCTCCTACCAGGAACAAAGATGTCTCATCCTTTTTTTTTTACAGTAAATAAAAACTTCATTTATTTTCTCTATCCTAGATTGATATTGCCAACAGTCACAGATCAACATATGATACAGTTATGTATTAACTATTTCCAGCTTACAGTATTTTTTTTCCTGGAAAATAGAAGTACAAAATCAAAGCAAACAAATGAGATACTGCCATTTGGATTCATCAGAAGCAAAAGCTTAAAGTACTAGTCTTTAGCAAAACATTAACAAATCAAATCTGGATAATATAGTCAAATTCCTCTTAATTAATCAGGATCTATCAAAAAATCTATCAAATCTTATCAAATTCTGCCTTAAAATTTATTACACAAGTCATTTAAACTAAAACAGAACCCCCCTCAATAAAACAAAATCACCCTAAAGTGTTGTCCTGACTTTTTTTTTCTTTCTCTGTGTCCTTTATTGTCTAAAGTACAGGAGAATGAGACCCATCTAGTTGCATGCCATATTACCACTTTCCTTGGGCCATAATAGCTTGAGTGGAAATATTTAGTCAACATCAATACTAAGCAGCCAATTATGAATTTCAAGTTCAGACACAATGTTTGGGAAATTGCCATGTAGGTTGGTGTTTTCCATTTAGAATTGGGATTTCCCCCACTCTGTTAATGGAGAAAACACTTTATTTCCTGGAATCTTTGCAAATAACATACTTCACACAATTCCTCTTGCTTCTGTGGTTTTCTGGGGACATTTTGTGTGTGTTTTATTCTGAAATTTTTGTTTGTTTCTAATTTGTAGTTTTAGTGACTTCCTCAGAGGACTACAAAACCAGCTGCTTTTAGAAGGCACAGATGCCAATGTATAACATTGTGTAAATATTAAAAAGTATTTATATACTAAAAAACACATGTTGTCTCAATAAAATGTTATGGAAAGGCTATTTTATTATCGTATATTCACATATCTTAGTATATATTTCCTTAACCATGTTCATGTACCAATTTTCTTTATTCCTTTATTACCTGGGGCCTTTGTATACAAAGCCATCTACTTTTTTCCTAAGGTAAAGGATGAAAAAAAATGGACAAGAAAAGAGAATGGTGAAATAAAAAATGAGTTAAATAATCAAAAGAGCATGTTATATGTTATGTTTGTTATTAACATTCTATCCTTTTATTGATTTGTCCTACAGGAATTAGACAACAGAAAGAGACTACAGAAACAGGCTTCATCTAGTCAGAGTGCCATAGAAGTTCGCTTGAATAGAGCTCTTGAAGATGTAGAAAAGTATAAACTGGAGTTAAGTAAATTAAAGCAGAGTAACAAGGTACAGTCAAAATGTAATAGTTTTGATGTTAGTCACCTTCATTAGCATCATTATCTTTTATGCAGAATAGATAGGCAAAACATATTCTTAGAAATTTTAAATGTAAAGAAAAATACTCTGTGTTTCACATATCAAACGTATCCATTGTTTAAAAAGCAATAATTTAACTACAACTGAAATAATAAATAACACAAAGGTCACTGAAGACACGTGATGTAAGTATCAGCCGTGTTAGGGCATGTTACCAATAATATGTGCAAGAAGTGGCAAAGGATTCATCTGAAGGTAGTTTGTAAGCAGAAAAATTGGTGTCCTGGCCCCACAGCAAGAGAGGCAGCGGACAGACAACAATCTAAATAACTTACTTGTCATTACGAGGTACTGAGGAAAAGAGCAAAGAGTTGGGCATGTTAAATGGCTGCCACACAGAAGATTTATGGGAAACCTGGCTAAGAATTACACATGCAAAAGAGTAATCTGCATTGGTGGAGGAAGCATCCACATTGATGTAATCCATGCATACTTCAAAACATCAGAGAAAAATTAGAATTACATACCTTGAATTGTATCATAGTGTGGTGGCTGCCCAGTAGTTCAGAGGGTTGTATCCCCTAAATAGAGACCTATATCTCCATGTCCAGCTGGAGAGAAAATCCTGGAGCCGGCTACATGTTTGTCCTTATCCCATTTAATATTTTTGCCAGTGGCATAGATGATGGAACCTGGAATATTTTGATTATATTTGTATTTGACAGATAATTGGGTACAATTAATAATATCTTGGAAACTAGAACTAAAATTCAAAGTGACCAACATTATGTTCCTGAGATATATTTAATATAGGGAGCAAATATATACTTAATTATGAAAAAGTAGATCTTTGTAAATCTCCACGATGACATTTTATGTGTTGTCTTTTCTCAGGCTTTCGTCATTCTCAAAAGCCTTCTTTGATCAATGACTTGGGCCATACCTTCATCTATATTTGGGTACCAAAACCAATTGGGCGTCTTAACTGTCAAATACAATGGAACGCTTTAAGGATCTGTTATTTTGTCAGTGCTCTTACAAAGGCAGGTTGTAATCCCTTTGTTTCTTAGTAGATGAGTTTGTAGAGCAGTTATGGCTAATTAATGGGAAATGATAGGTAGGAAACCTTAGGAAAAAAGGACTTGAGAGCCATGGTGGACCAGCAACCAGCCAATTTAAGCCAATAATAAAGTACTGGTTTTAAAACCCAGTATGGTCATTAGGCTTTATTTGGGAAAATGTAGTATCTAAGGTAGGGAATTAATTCCTGTGGTATGGAATCTAATTAGTATGACATTAGGGGATTTTATTCAGCATTCAAAATTCATTCAAGTATTTATTAAGTTTCTGCTATATGCCAGGCATTATGCTAGGCAGTGAGAATACAAAGATGAAAACGAAGCAGATCCTGCCCTCAAAGAGGGCATTTTACTTTGGGTAAATGACACGTACACATAAAAAGTAAATTAAAAAATAAATATAAGGTCAGTATAGTATTGTTTTGTATACTTTAAGCCTCTCATCTTGAAGGTGCTCATGTGAAAATGAACAAGATAACTGCGTTCTGTGAATCAAAATCTATGGAATAACTTAGAAGTAGAGAAATTCAACCAGAAAATGAGATTCACCTCACTATATCTACATATATTTTGATGCTTACTTGTGGACTTCAGTGTGAATGGAAGGATGATGAAAAGTATATTGGAAAATATAATCTGGGATTAAGGAATGAAAGAGGGCAAGCATTTGTAGAATACTTGGAAGTGTCACTCAGCTAAGAAGAAAGCTTTCTTCAAGAAGAGAGTCAAAAGATGTTGGATGTAGCAGGCACCAAACAGAATTACAAAAAAATGTAATTGACAGTATCTTCACAAAGAGGAAATACAAAGTCCTGTAGTGTTATAGATTCAATCAGTAGAACAAAAGGCAACCTTGAAAGTCCTCCTCCAACCGGATGTTGCCCATGTGTTAAGATCATATGAGGTTCCTTGACAAGTACAACAACCAAGGTAATTTTGTTCAACAAGGCTTCTGATTATCGTTATCAAATGAGGCATAAAAGAGTGTGACATATGCTCACCAAGGGTGGTTGCCATTGTCATGGAAATGTCTTACCCAAAGTTCCAACAGAAGAAGGATTTACTCTAAGTGGTGAGGCCCTCCAGTTGATCTTGTTTGTAAGTGACAGTGTGCCAATTGTATCCACCCCACAGCACTACAGGGCTTTCTCAGTAAAAGCCAAAACTACCCAAAAGAGATCAGTTTAACAATCCACACAGCAAAAAGCAGGTAGATGTTTCTCGTGGTATGGAGTAAAGAGCTTCAAGAACTGGACACAGACAAGCTGGGTTCAAGCCCTGGCTCTGCCAGTTACTACCTGTGTGACTTTGGACAAGTCATTTCACTTGTTACCTTATTTGTAAAATGAGGGGGTTGGACTAGATGACCTCTAAATCCCTTCTAGCTCTAAATGTAGTCCTAGGAAAGCCTGTTGTCCAGATAATGAAATGTAGTTAGATGACCGACCCACTGATATATTTAGAAAAGTGTATATATGTATATCGGGCAGGTTCTAAAGATGAATAAGGAACCAGAATTGGATAGGAGCAGGAGAGCAGGCTGGATTCCATTTGGGAAATTGTGCAGTGCTTTCAGTGATCCCAAACTATTATTCCCTGTCACCAAAGTGTGCTACCATAGTGAGTAATTTTATAAAAATATTGCTCTAGCCTATTTGCTAAGATTTCATTTACTGTTTCAAAAAATTTCATACTATTTGATACTATTAATTATTTTTATTTTTTTATAATACTATTCATCATTGATACTGATCTGCAGTTTTTTTTCTCTGCCGTCTCTCCCCAAATTGGGTATGAGAACCATTTTTATCTCAGAGAAGGTATTTCATGTGGTGCCTTTTTTCTGAAGTTTGTAGAGTTATTTGTTCTCTTAAATGTTCACTATAATTCATTTGTAAATCCATTTGAATCAGTATTTTTTTTCCTTAAGAATTCATATATAACATGCTTTATTTCTTAGAGATAGGTTTTTTAGATTCTTTTATTTTCTATATTATTAATCTAGGAATTTTATATTTTGGGAAATAATCATTTTATTTTTTTCATTATTGTTGGTATATAATAGAGTATGGCAGTTCCTGATAATTTTCTGGATTTCCTCTCAATTTGTTGTTAATTTCCCCTTCTCAATTCTATTTTGGTAATTTGGTTTGCCTGTCCCCTTTTGGAATTGATTAGTAGTTGGGTTTTTTTTTCTTTGAAGAATATAACTTTTTTTTCCAGGTCAATAGCCTTTTGGTTTTCAATTTTGTTTCTTTATTCAAAGAACAGTCTACTCAGTTGTGCTACTCTCAAAAGGAAAACTTGGAAGTTCTCTATATGGATATGCCTATTTTTCCCACAAAAAGCATCAGGGTTAAGCAGGGGTGCCCACTCTCTCCAGTATTATTTATTTTCTACAGTGCTAGAAATGCTCACTGCAATAGTAATAAAAGTAAATAAATAATATAAATAAAAGTAGTAATAAAATAGTAAATACATTGAGAGTGAAAGTATTGCACAATTTTTCAAGTGCAGTCTATCTTACTGTCCCATTTGAGGACCCATTCATTGTCTGTCTATGTGTACTTATAGACTAACCTAGTTGATGGTCTATCCATCTTATCATTCAGTCAGTAAACCTAAAGTGCCTACTATGTACCAGGCACTATGCTTAGTTGAGGTTATAGAAAGAGGCAAATCGCTCAAAGAGCTTACAGTCTAATGGAGCAGACAATAAGCAATCAAATATGTACAGACAAACTATATACAGGAGAAATGGGATGTAATTAAAGAGAGGAAAGGAACTAGAATTAAGAGGAGTTGGGAAAGATTTCCTATAGAAGATGTGGTTTTAGTTGGAATTTAAAGAAATCCAGGGATGCCAGTAGGTAGACATGAGGAGGGAGAACATTCTAGTTATGGGGGACAATTAGAGACAATCCCTACAGCCAGGGATGGAATGTCTTGTTTGTGAAACAGTCAGGAGACTAGTGTCACTGAATTGAAGAGTATGTGGTAGAAAGTAAGGTTTGGGCTTTGAGTGCCAAACAGAGGGTTTTGTATTTGAACCTGGAAGCGATAGGGTTCAAGTACTTTGCCAAGTAGGGGATAGCTAGGTCATGCAGTGAACAGAGTGTTGGGCCTAGAGTCAGGAAGACTTTAGTTCAACTGTACTCTCAGAAACTTCCTAGCTATGTGACTCTGAGCAAGTCATTTGACTTGTCTGCCTCAGTTTCCTCAACTGTAAAATAGGGATAATCATAGCAGAGCTGTTAAAAGGATCAAATACGATTTGTAAAGTCCTTAGAAGAATGCCTGGCACAGAGTAGGAACTTAATAAATGCTTGTTTCCTTCCACTTAAATCAGTAAGTCTGATTATCAATTATAGTATTATATATATCATATATTGTATTATTATACTCACTGAAAATCAGTAAGTAAATTGGTAAGGCAACTTATTTTTTCTGCTCCGTTCTAGGACTTAGCAAATGAAGAACACAAGAAAATTGAAGGATTACAAACAGAAAACAAGAAGCTGGAAAAACAAAAAGGAGAGCTATTGACAGGTTTCAAAAAACAGCTTAAATTAATTGACATTTTAAAAAGACAAAAGGTAAGCTTATTCTGAAAACTGAATCATAGATAATTGTGTACATGCTTTTAAGAACGTTTTCTTTATCACTGAAGAATTTTTTTTGCCTTTTAGATACCTGATTATAATTATTTATATATATGTATATGTTTATGAGGCAGTTGGGGTTAAGTGACTTGCCAGGGTCACATAGCTAGTAAATGTCAAATGTCTGAGGCTGGATTTGAACTCAGGTCCTCCTGACTCCAAGGCCAGAGCTCTATCCACTGCGCCACTTAGCTGCCCCTTATAATTCTTTTAATGTAATTTTCACATACCAAATTTTATAAAGCTAGTTATTTCTCATCATTATCACTATCATATTTGATTAGGAAGGGAGGGAATAAGCATTTATATAGAATCTATGATGTGCCAGGCACTGTGCTTAGCTCTTTTACAAATATTTCATTTCATTCTCATGACAACTTTGTAAAGTAGATGCTATTGTTATCCCTATTTTACAGTTGAGGAAACTGAGGCAAATGAAGGCAAAATGCTTGCCTACGATCACATAGCTAGTAAGAGTATGAAGCTGAATTTGAACTCAGGTCTTCCTGACTGCAAGCCCACACTCTCTCCACTGTGCTACCAGTTGCCTCTGAATACCTTGATATATACATGAAATTGAACTAGATATTACAGAAGATGAGCATAGAAAATGTAGTATAGACACTCCTCAACTTAAAAGCATTCTGTGAGCAGCATCATAGAGAGAAGGCCATCCCGGGAGTCAAGAAGACCTTCTTTCTAATCTCTGCCCCTGACAGAGCAGCTGTGTAACTATAGGCAAATCACTTTGTGTCTCATTGTCCCAAATGACTCTGTAAAACCAGAAGACATAGATGACTTGCCACTCACAAATGGGAGAGAATTTCGACAAACTGATGAAATCACAGGCTTGGATGCAAAAAAGCAGGAAAAAAATCTTTTGTCAAGCACTTGTCACATGTTTGAAGCACTGTGCTATGCACTAGGGATATAAAATTGAGAAACGATAGTCTCTGCCCTCAGTGCATTCTGCTGGGGAGATTTGTCATGGGCACAAATATGTATGGGACAAGGAAGTATGTGAGAGGGGAAAGGGAAAAAATGAAGGCACAGTGTGTTCTGGGAAAATTGGAGTAAGGAGAGATTACTTTCAGCTTGGGGTTCAGATCAGGGAAAGCTTCATGGTGGAGGAGACAGCTAAGAAGGAAGGAAAGAATTTGAACAGGTCCTGAGAAGGGAGTGCATTGCAGGCATGACAGAACGGCCTACAGGAATCCATGGAGGCCAAAGAACAGCACTATTTCTATGGCAAAGTGCATTCCTAGGTCTATACAACGGAACTTTTGGAAAGCAACTCGTTAGTGCATTTGAATAAGCTTTTCTATAACCTTTAATTTGCACTTCATTCATTTGAGAGATATGATAATTCACAAGGTGTTTGGGTTGAAATTTACCTTTTCACTTTATATGGGGAAAGAGATTTTTTTTTTAGGCAATTGGGGTTAAGTGACTTGCCCAGGGTCACACAGCTATAAGTGTCAAGTGTTTGGTCTGAGGCCGGATTTGAACTCGGGTCCTCCTGACTTCAGGGCCGGTGCTCTATCCACTGTGCCACCTAGTTGCCCCGAAAGAGATTATTTTTAACAAAGAATAGTATAAACAATGCTCAGGGGCAATTTTTCTTTCTTAATATAAACTTTTTAAGAAATTTATTACACAGACACTATCCTCTATGTAACCATAGGTTAGCACTGTTTGGTTGGTATTTTGAATGACAAATCATTCTTGTCTCTTCATTACATAGACCCTCTGTGTAATACTTTGTCTAGTAAAAACAAAATGCCATTTTAAAAATTGACTTTTTGCCCAAGACAGCAAAATGTTATTGTATTTTTGGATTTGATCTTATTGTTCCTGATTTAAGACATGCAAACAGCTAATTCCTTCATATATGTCAAAATGCTAAGAATTCAGGAAGGGCAACTTCAGTTTTTCTGAATTCAAATGGATTTAGTAGATAATGCTATATTATAATAGCAAAGTTAAATTCTTTTAATTTTATAGTACCCAAATATGTCCTCAGTCCTCATTAAATATTTGTTGACTGATTGGAGAATAGTATTATCCTAGTAAGCTTCAAATCTCTGTTCTCCCTTTATTCAATTGTTTGGCCATTAAAAAACAGCGATAACTTTCTTAAAAATTGAACATGAATAGTAACCTCACAGAAGTGATAGAATAAAAGACTTTTACATCCATTTTTTCACATGTAATTTTCCTCACCTACTTCTTCATTCTCAATGGCAGGGAGAATGTAGAGTGTAGTGGGAAAGGTCTTGGCTTTGGACTCAGAGGCCCTAGGTTTGAATCCTTACTATCTATGTGTCCAACCATGTCACTTCGCTTCTCTGCCCCCTCAGGGATGAGGTTGGACTAGATGCCCAAGATCCCTTCTGACTCTAAATCTGTAATTGTGCAATGCCAAAATACATGGTGTAGACATCAAAGATTTTCATGGTTTTAGTTAGAAAGAATCTTTTTTCCCAGGAGATTTATTTCAATAATTCAAAGATCTGTGACTTTGCCATTGTAGCTGCTCCCTGCACCAATGCTGATCAGTGCTTGGATGACTTAGTAGATGATTTGTGAGAATTCCTACGACTAAGTAATTAACCATCCAGATGCCAGCTGGGGACAAGCTTCACTCCTGGGCTGGCCCTTGGATGGCACTTACACCACCTGTCACCTGCCTGGTGTTCTAAGCCTTTTCCAGTTTTGTAGCACTTTCCAGAATTTGTATTTCACTGGCAGAGCCTTTGAAAACCCAGGGTCACTTCCATGCCACGAAGCTTGAGAGTAGGACTTTCGTAGTCAGAAAGTATACAGAGATTATATTTTAAATACATCATCACTTAAACAATGAATAAAAATGGGATAAGGTGGAAATAGTACAAAGATCTTAGTTTATCAGGGAAGGTTTCTTGGAAAAAAACAGGGTACTGACTGACGGCACATTGAAAAATCCTTGAAAGTGGAAATCAAGTGAATCACGTAGATTTATCTGGCTGGACTAGAAGATATCGTCGTTACTTAGATGGTTGTGTTCAGGGATTTCCCCCAGAATCTATGCATAGCCAACTTTTATTGTCTTTTGGTTTATTTTACAGAGGTTTCTTATTTCCTAATACTAATATTAGATGCTAGTAACTAAATACAAAAGGAGAAGTCAATGCTGTAGAGTCATATCATGTCAGAGTTGGAAGGGGCCATAGAGATTATCTAGTGTCTAAGGTCATCACTTTACAGATAAGGAAACTAAGATTACAAAAGGATAAATTACTTGCAAGGTCATATGTCTAATAAGTGATAAAAGTGAAACTTGAAGTCAGGTTTTCTGAGTTAGAGCAGTGGTCTTTTCACTAGATCAAGTTCTTATCAGCCATTAGAAAAGGTGAAGATAGTAACTTTTCCTCTTTTCTTGCCCCCTCCCATCTCAGTAATAAATAAGGTTTGCTTGGTATATCAAAAAGATTTTTATTTTAAATTTTAATGTTTTACTTTTGATGAGTAGGGACTCTGTGATTTAAAACATGTCTTTTATAATTATTCTTTCTACCCTAATGTCCTGAAGATAAATTAAAAGTTAGTTTAGAATGTAAAATATAAGCCTAGGAATTTGTGGTATGGGTTTTCTTTCTTATTTTCATTCTTTTTCACTTGAGTAAAGCAGGCATTTCTTATGCAAGAAACAAAGAGAACCACAAATTAAATCACATAGTTAGGTACAGTATTCCTCACTCGTTGTAGCTATTGTAGTTTTCTATAATCCTTACTTTTTTCTAAGGAGAAATTAAAATAATGTGGTCCTGAGTAAGAAAAAACTAAATTCCTTAATCAATGCCAGTCTCAAGTGAGAGGCAGGTAATATTTTTTTTCCTCACTGATAGTGAAAATCTCTAGTCACTTTTTAGGACAGCTAGGTGGCCCAGGGTACCCAGCCTGGAGTTAGGAGGACCTGAGTTCAAATCTAGCCTCAGATGCTTACTAGCTATGTGACCCTGGGCAAGTCACTTAGCCCAGTTTGCCTCAGTTTCCTTATCTATAAAATGATCTGGAGAAGGAAATGGCAAATCACTCTAGTATCTCTACCAAGAAAACCCCAAATAGGATCATGAAGAGTCAGACATGACTGAACAACAGTTACTTTTTGGTTTTATTTATAATTTTTGTTTTTATTGATGGCTTTTATTCTTACATAAAGTTTATTTCAAATATATCCCTCTCCCCCCACTAATCAGTGCACCATCCTTTATAATAAGAGGGGGGGAAAGCAATTTAGCAAATTGACCGACAATAAATTAAATCTGACAATGTAAACAATGTTCTACATCTGCCGGCTCTGCAAAGAAATGGGAAGGGGGGGGGGGAACAAGCATTATTAAGTACCTGCTAATGTGTCAGGCACTGTGCTTAAATGCTTTATAATTTAATCCTCCCAACCCTGACAAACGAGTGTTGTTATCCCCACTGTATTGATGAGGAAACAGGCAAACAGAGGTTAAGTGAGTTTACCAGGGTCATCCATCTAAATGTCTAAGGCTGCATTTGAACTCAGGTCTTTCTGACTCCAAGCCTAGAGCTCTATCCACCGCACCACCAAACCTGCCTTTGAGTTTTCTCATCTCTTTTTCAAGGCTGACCTTGGTTGTATTATAATTACATAGTATTTTTTCATTTATATTGTTGTGGTCATTGTTGGTATTGCCTTCTTGCTTCTCCTCCTATCATCAGTTCATGCCTTCCTTCACCGCTTTTCTGAATTCATTATATTGTTCCTTACAGCACAGTGATATTCTGTGTATCCATTCCCTAGGTGATAGGCATGCATTGTTTTTTTTTTTTCCCCAGTTCTTTACTACCACAAAAAGTGCTATACAACATTTTTTTTCTTTCTTTGACCTCTGTTGTGTATATTTTTTAACAGTGGGATCTCTCAGTTAAAAGGTATGGATATAGTTGTTATTTTTAAAAGCACAATTCAAAATTGCTTTTCAGGATGGTATTTATTGTTTATTTTTATATTGAACATATTTCAAATTACTCTGTGATCTACTCATTCCTAATTGCTACTAAATTAAACAATGTTTATTTAACAGATGCATATTGAAGCCGCTAAGATGCTGTCTTTCACTGAAGAGGAATTTATGAAGGCACTTGAATGGGGAAATAAATAAATTTAATATACCTCAAATACTTCCCCCAAAAAATCTTCCCTACACAAAAATTCTGTGTGCCTGATAAATTGGAAGTATTTACTTTTTTTGTGAGTTTGAATATTAAAATATTTTCAGTAATCCAGTGGATTTTATGGGTGGACTATGTAAAAACTACATAATTTACATGCAGAAAATGATAGTTTCTGACATATAGAGAATTCTAAAGTTCCCTTAGATTTTAAGTTAGTTATGTGATTATTTTATACGAAAATTTACATAGCACAGAAAAGATTTCTCACTACATATACTTTAAGGATTGTGTTATTGCTCAAAGATGTAGAGATTTTATAGGCACAGTAGTTCATTTAGATACTTTCTATTCTTAAAGGTACTAGTAGTGATAGTTTTCTTTCAATATCTTGAATTTTAAATTATAATAGTTACAAGGAAGTTCAGCAATGTCTCCTTCAAAGCTAGTCCATCATCAAATTACAGCACTTATTTAAATTTCTAAGTTATTTTAACATCCCAATAAAAATACAAATTTCTTATGTTAATATAATGGGGAGAACCTCTCATCAGTCTGATGAGTTCTACTAGTTAATTTGAGATTATAGAACAAAGGCCTTTGTCAGAAGGGAGGAACACCTTCCATGGAGCCAGACTTGGACCATAGCCCTTTAGGGAAAGGACACAGGGAATTCCACTGATTGGTCCCCAGTCACTGGGACTGCCTCTTGATGGTTGTCTAAGGTTCAAGCGAATAGACTTTTTTCACAGGAACTGCCTTTCCTGTGGTCTTTTAAGAGTGAAATATAGACTGGGCCACCCCCAAGTCCCTTTTTCATGCAATTTCTCTCCTTGGACTTTCAGACCAGAATATAGTGGAGGAGGGAATTTCTTCTCCTCTCTCTTTCTTACCCCCCAACAATGTCAACCCATAGCAGAAGAACATGGCAGTGAGAGCTAGATGTGTTTGCTGCACTCAGTGTAAGAGTAAAGATCCCTGAATGCCAACCTACCTCGTAGAGGATTTTTAATTCCCCAGGCAGCAATCCAGAGAAAGTAGAGTTCCTGAGAAGCAACAGGTTTGACAGTTTCACATACAGCCTCAAGTTCAAGAGTTTATGAGTTCTAGAATTAATGAGTTGAGTGGCAGGTACCCAGAGAAATAGTTCCATAATGTCACCCTTTTCTGTTGGTTCATTCTGGAGTAGGGTTAGAAACAAAAGGAGAATGTGAAGCCTCTGTGGTTAGGCTCCCCCAGATTGAACACAGTTCATGTGAATCTGTAGCCCTGGGCTACAGGTGACATTTACATAGTTAACTACTCCTCAGGAATTGCAGGTTATCTGGGGGAAATCTGATGAAATCATGAACTCATGAGGAACTCCAGTTTGAAACACATCACCCAGCAAGATAGCTTTTAAAGCAAATAAGTCACAAATATTTGTTTATTGGTAATAATGTAAGGACAACACTAACCTAAAAATAATAGGTTGAATAATGAAGAGGGTGAGAGATAAAGTAAATCCATAAATTTCTATACAGAAATAACAAAAACCATGATATGTGAGATACCATCCCCCAAAACCTACAAAATATATAAAATATCTGGTAGTCAATCTACTAAGACACTCAAGACAAATACAAGTAAAACACTTCATAGAAACAAAGGAAGATACATAATGGGTAGAATTTTAATTGATCATGGTTAGACTGTAATAATATAACTGATGAAGCTACTTAAGTTAATTTGCAAAATTTAGAATTATATCAGTCTACTAAGGGTGTACTTTGTAATCAGACAAAATAATAAAATTCACCTTGAGAAAACAAAAAGTACTGAATTGAAAGGGAAATAATGAAAATAAAGTGAAATAGTACGTGTCAAGACCTCAAACTATTATTATAAATAAGTAATCATAAGAATGATTTGCTACTGGTTAAAGAAAACCAGAAAATTAGATCTATTGAACACATAAGCTAAGTAAGGATCAGAAACAATTTCTTTAGCCCCATGTTTGATAATCCCAAAAGCATAAACTACTTAAAAGACTGAAGTTCTGGAAAAATTGGAAAGCAGTTTTGAACAAAAGAGGTTTAGTGCAGCATTTTAATTCACATAACACATTCCAAATGGATATGTAAACTAAATACGAAAGGTCATGTCTTTAAAAAAAAAAATGGAAGGACCTTCACTTGGCCATAACCATGTCTGAAGAAGTCAACCAAATATGGGCTGAGGTCATCATAAAAGATGAGATAATTCTGGTTATATGTGTAAAGGTAAAGCTCTACCCCCTACCCCAATTAATCTCAAAAGATCCAGATACCTTTACTGAATTAATCAAAAACGTAGACTAGGTGTAAATATGTCCTAAATTTGAAAGAATTAAAGTGCTTAAATCGATGTATGAAAACAGATGGTGCCACACAGGAAACATCTTGTGATTGTCAAAAAGAATAGAAATGCTCCTTATTTTATTTACAAAGACTTCAAGTCCAATGGTAATCCAGTTAAGCAGTAGAGGTACCTTAAAGGTACCTGGAGGTATCTTAAAGAGGCAGTTCATTTTGCCTATACCAGAGGGCCCCAAGAGGGTGGGAGAGGGAGTCCCGGAGAGAGGGTAATATGTCACCCCCCTCACTCCACAATCACCACCATGGACCATGTTATTGGAAAGAGACCAAATAAGAGATAATGTATCCAATATGGCACAGACACACACACACACATACTGAAGACAGAGATGGACAAACAGATAGAAAGATAGCCACCTGAGGGAAGAAGTAGCTTCATGAAAGTATGTGACCCCTTGGGGTGCACCAAACTTTGAAGGCCAGCAGAGTTACACCTATGGGGAACTTCGTTAAGGGCTACCCAAAGGAAATAAAGGGCTGCTAGTAACAAGGAGCTGAATTTATCCTTTGGTCATATGTGTTCCCTACATTTGTGCCACACCCTTATATCAAAACTGAGCCCTTATTCCCCAGGGATATTTTTATGTGAAAGATTTTGGGGGGATATTTTGTACCAACTGTTTTTACTTGATTACCTTGGCAAAAATATTTTTTCCTAAAAGCTAATTGAGGCTGATATGAAATGGAAAGCACACCATCTGAAGGCTCATGTGTAACAGTGCTAGACCTCAGCCCCTCTGGGTTAGTCCCAGAACCTTCTTCTAGGGCACCACTGTTTCAAGTGGAGTTAGGGGAGCAGCTCCAGAGGGGTTGCTCTACATGAAAATTTAAAACTTGCAAAAATTAAATCAATGCAGCCAGGATAAGAAAGGAAACCTTCATAACTGAGGCGGGGCAGGGATACTGATTGCCAAGGTTATTTAGGAAAGTGGTAAAAATACATGACCCAGAACCAATAGATAAGTGGTTAAAAGATATGAATAAATGAACACTTGCACTAAGCACCAGGGATACAAAAATAAGCAAAATGGTCCCTACCCTCAAAGAATTTATATTCTAATAGGGGAACACAGCATGTATAGGGGAATGGTGGCCAAGGAGAGTGTTTTGGTCAGGGAAATCACAGGGATAGTGCCTGAAGTCATAAGGTGATTATTGACATGTCCTTTCCAGGAATAGTTGAGTTGATTTTTGTTCTCAGCTAGAGCACTGGAAATGAAGAGAGAGGAAAGAGGTTGGTAGGAATGGTGCTGGCTGTGGATGGGGCACTGGGAGTGCTGTTCAGGAATGAAGGGCTGCATGTCTGTATGCTGTGGAGGCCAGTCACAGTTACTGATTGGGAATCAGTGCCTATACAGATGCTTATACTAGCTTCTCACTGGTCATTGTGAATAAATGGAGCCCTTGGAGGTGTCTGTAGTTAATATTAAACAATATTGGGTTAGGAAGGTAAAAGGCCTTTCATTTTTACTAACAAAAATGAAGAAGGCTGGAATACTTGGTTATACAAATTCCTCTTACGAAATGGCCAGTGAAGGATATGGTATCTGGCAACTGACAGTAGATTATCAGGAGAATAAAGATGTTATGTGCATTACTGTAATAATTCCTGACCTTGTCATTATGAAGGATGAAGTATCACAGGCCCCGGGCATCAGAAGGTAGCTAGATTAAATGACTATTAGGCTTTTGGAGCTGTAAACTCTCTGACACAGCCACTCACTATTCTACTTTTGAAAAAAAAGTTGCTTGCCTGTTTGGGAACCTTGGTTGCTACTGAGTGGCCAAGTGTCCTGAGTCATACCATACCTTTTTCCAGAGTCATATATTACCTTTTGTCCAGAGTTGCTTAATATAAGTTGGGTGATGAAGGTGGTTCCTTAATTAGTAAGGGACCAGAGGTTTCCATCATTAAGTATAAATGGCACCTCTATCAGTCCCCTGAGGTGTTGTGTGATTTAAGAGTGGGTTGTATTATTGCCAGAGGCAATGTTTTGCCTCCATGTTTAGTCCAGTGTGCCCTAGTCTTCACAGACCTAACCTTAGAGGAATGTTGTTTTGTTCCTAATCGATAGTAGTAGCCAGAGTTTGCAACCTGCAGGTACAGGGTCACCTCCATAACTAAGATGAGGCATCAGATAATGTTCCTTTGTATAGCCACATAATAATCAGGTATAGACAAGCAAGATGGCAACGATGCTTAGCTGAAATGTTTTAACATTTCATTTTTGGTTCACAGTTGGATTTATCCACAGGAAAACATTAAAATTTTAATTAATATGCTTTTTAATATAATTACAAGTAAATATTTTATGAAAAACAGTCTACTGAATTGCGAGAATAAATTCTGCCTAAATCAGATAAGTGACAGTTTTTACTTTATTTTGGTTAGAAGACATTTAAGAAAATAAAAATACTTTATCAATGAATTTGTTTTTCATGAACATGTATTCCCTTTCCTTCCCCATGAATATTGACTGTATCTTAGTTGAACTAGTTTATTCCTTATTAGAGATTACTTGTGAATTTAAAAAGCAACTGCGCTGAGTTTCCAAGTGTTTTGTTAATTATTACATAAAAATAAAAGTCTTGTAAATGAGATGTTTAATATAATCCTTTTTTCAATAATTTATTGACAAAGAAGACAAAACTGTATTCTCTTACAGACTGGCTGTATGGAAATTGTCAGCTACTATAATGGTTTAAAAAATCCAAATGTTTGAAGGATTCTTACCAAGATAATGACTGTCAAACTGATAGAGAAATCAGGCTGACATCTAGTGGTGATATAAAGCAATCCAATTCTTGATGACATTAGCTGTCTCCTAATGGTGTGTCACTTTTCAGATATGCTTTCCTAAATGCTTCACCAAGCATATCAACATCCTTCTCATGTTTAATTACTCCCTAAAAGGAAAACACTTTGTTATTTTTGGGTACCAGAATATTTCACTAAATGTATAGATTTATGAACAAACTGACTTTTAGAACTAAAAATCCTATAGAGATCATTTAGTCCAAATCCTTCATTTGACAGATGAAGAAACTGAGATCCAAAGAGGCAAGTTAAGTGACTTGTCCAAGGTATATCCAATATCAAAGTAATCTACTCAGCAAAATTATGAATTTATGGAATTAATCAGTCAAGAAATGGATATCTGAAGTTTACACTGAATTTCCTAATTTAACAATACAAACGAGGAACTGCCAAGCCAAGGCTCTTGTAAAGAGAAGCTAGTCCCTTCTCCTTCCCCTTTCCCCACTCCCTCTACTACCACACCGTAGGTACGTTACCTAGTTCTACCTTTATATTAGTGGGATCTTTTGCATCCTTCCTCACTCCCCCTAAAATGCTGACAGAGTGTTGACACGAGACAGGGGAGGGCAATTTGAACCTTGAAAGTTTCAAGGATTCTGGTTCTCCTTGCCTCACTTACATGAGTAATCATGGAACATACTACTAAAAGGACATTTATACAGAAATGGGGCTAAGGAAATTGATCCCTCCATTTTGGTTTCCAAGATACCTCAATCCTAATAAAAGGACTGGGAGAGAAGAAGTACCTGGTTCCTCTTCCTTGGCTTATTCTACAAGTTTCTCTACTGCCTACTGGTTGAATAATCCCTTTTCTGTCTACTGTCAACATGCCATTTACAATGTGTCCTCATAGTTTTCCAATCCCATTAATACAGAACCTGTATCACTTATTCTTTTTTTTTTCTTTTTCTTTTTAGTTAGGCAATCAGGGTTAAGTGATTTGCCCAGGGTCACATAGCTAGTAAGTGTCAAGTGTCTGAGGCTGGATTTGAACTTGAGTCCTCCTGACTCCAAGGCTGGAGCTCTATCCACTGCACTACCTAGCTGTCCCTATATCACTTATTCTGATGAACCCTGCTTCTCCCCAGGTCCATATGAACCTCACTTGACATTCTTCTAAGCCCATTCTACTTTGCCTTTTGAAAATTCTTTAAAAAGAGAACAACCCCCCAAAAAAACACACATATCCTTGGAATTTTCCTTCTTCCAGTCTGTTTGCTTTAACTAAAACTCACAACCCTCTCTATTGGAGGCCACTCTCACCTATGGAGCCAGGAAGCAGGATTGTTTCTTGAAAACCTGGGTAACCCACTTAAACCATTCTTATTCTTCTTCTTATTGTTGTCAATAGTGAACTCTATGTTACTCTTCCAAATTTTTCAGACTTTAGTACGTGGTTTACTGTTTTCACCTCTGCCTCATTCCCTGCTGTTTTAGAGATTTAGATATTCCTTTTTTTTTTTTTTTTAAAGGCAATTGGGGTTAAGTGACTTGCTCAGGGTCACACAGCTAGTAAGTGTCAAGTGTTTGGTCTGAGGCTAGATTTGAGCTCAGGTCCTCCTGACTTCAGGGCCGGTGCTCTACCCACTGTGCCACCTAGCTGCCCCAGAGTTAGATACTCTTGATGACCCCTCCCAGCATCCTCATCACACATTTCCTCCACCTCCTCCTCCACTCCAGTGGCTTAATCACACACAACTACAATTATACCTTGGATATCTCACCACTTCACAGAATTGTACTATATTCCCCGCAAGATCCTGACCTTCGAAATGTTCTTCTCTACCCACAACTTCCTATTCTTCTGCTCCTTCAACTCCCCTCATTCATGAGAAACTTGCTCTTCGTACTGATTATGATTTTTAGTTCCTTGAACCCCTCCTGATTCTTCCAGTTCATTAACCCTCTCTAGTTTTAACTGTCTTCACACACTTAGCTAATGTTTTGGCTGTTTGCAAGAGATGAGATCATGCGGGAGGGTGGATGGAAAGTGACAGTGATGCAAAAAAGGCATTATCAATAAGACTTTTCTTAATTAAAAGACTGATTTGGGAGCCACTACCTAAAGTCCTTACCCACTTTACACTTTCCATCATTTTCCATCTGCTCATTAATTCTTAACTTGTGGTAACCTTCACCATCTAATTCATGGATTCCTGTTTCTAGGCTGCTGAGTAGCTACAAAATTAAGGTGGCACAGGGCAGGTAGGTGGTACAGTAGATAGAGTTCCAGGTCTGAAGTCAGGAAGACTCATCTTCCTGAGTTCAAATTTGGCCTCAGACATTTACTAGCTATGTTACCCTGGGCAAGTCACTGAACCCTGTCTGCCTAAAGTTTCCTTATTTGTAAAATGGGTTGGAGAAGGAAATAGCAAACCACTCTAGTATCTCTGCCAATAAAACCCCAAGTGTGGTCATGAAGAGTCAGCCATGACTGAACAACAACAACAAATCTAATATAAACTTATTGTGTATTGGCAATACTTTTATTCTCCTCATAAATTCCCTCTTTCACTCTCCACAAAAACTGCTCAAACCTTTTTCAAAGGTCCAGGTGCCCCCACATATACTGTAGGCAATTGCCTCCAACTTTCCTGAGAAGATAAAGTCCGTCCAAAGGAGCTCTCTCAGCTCCCTTTTCCCACCTCAAACTTCTCAGTATGTATCATTACCCATTCTCTCCTCCTTTCCAGGGGAATTGGGAGGCTGTGCTTACTGCTGAGTCTAATGCCCTTTATTTGTGCCTTAGATTCTCATCCCTCCCCTCCCCCAGACCCCCAATCCCATCAAGCACTGCTGGTCTGTCATTCAACTTCAATCTGTTTCTCCCAGCTTGTTCTCATCTGCTTTAAAAACAAATAGTCAGGTCTACCTACCCCTAAAAAAACAAACTGAAGTTCTCCCTTAAAGCTTCTTCCTTCATTCTAGCTATTCTATCTCTATTCTCCCTTTCCTAGTTAAACTTCTTGGAAAAGCAGTTTGCCCACTCACTCTCCACCTACTCTCCCCTGAGCCCTTCTATATCCACCTGAAACTATCATCCTAAAGCTCACCAGTGCCAAATTCATTGGCCTTTTTTTCATCCTTACCTTCCCGGACCTTGATCTAGCATTTGTTACAAATAATCATTCTTCCCCTCTCTGTCTGACCATTCTCACTGCCCCCCTTTTCTGTGACACCATAGTTCACTTCTTAGTCCTCTAACCATTCTCTCTCATTAAATGTTCCCCAAGGTCCATTCTTAGCCTTTTTTTCTCTCTTCTTGGTGATGTTAGTGTTTACCTTGGCTTCAATAATGAACTCTCCACAGATGACTCCCAAATTCATATCTCTAAGCCCTAACCTCTTTTTAAACTCTAAATCTTGCTGTTTCAGTCGTGGTCAACATTTCATGACCCCATATGGGGATTCCTTGTCCAGGATACTGGAGTGGTTTGCCATTTCCTTCTCCAGATCATTTTATAGAAGAGGAAACTGAAGCAAAAACAAGGTTAAGTGACTTGCCCAGAGCCACACAGGTAATAAGTGTCTTAGGCTGGATATGAACTCAGGTCTTCCTGACTACAGGCTTCAGTGCTCTATCCACTGTACCACCTACTTGCACCAAATTCTAAATCTGTATGGTATCTATGGTGCATCTCTACCTGGAAGACCTGCCAACACCTCAAATGTCTAAAATCAAGCTTGTACTTTTTCCTTTTAAACACGTTCTCCTTTCTGACTTTGCTTTCTCTCAGTGGTACATACTACCATTCATCTAGTCTTTAGGTTCAAAGCCTTGGTGTTATCTTTGACTCCTTCTACTCTCTCTCAGTTATCTGGGCTTGTTGGTTTTACCTCTGTGACATTTCTCACATCCAAATCCTCCTCTCCATTCCCACTACCACTCTTCTAGTATAGGACTTCCTATCATCATTAGACTAGACTATTCAATAGCCTAATGGGTCTTGCCTCTCCCCTCTCCATCCCAATCCATTTTAATAACTCTGCCACAGTTGGTCTTCACTGTCTATAGATCTAGTTATAGCACTCCTATGCTCAATAAACTTCCTTATCTTTTCAATCTTATCTTCAAAGACTTCTCCCCTCTAGCTAAAATGCATTTTCCTGGGGCAGCTAGGTGGGGCAGCTAGGTGGCACAGTAGATAGAGCACCGGCCCTGAAATCAGAAGGACCTGAGTTCAAATTCGGCCTCAGACCAAACACTTGACACTTACTAGCTGTGTGACCCCTGGGCAAGTCACTTAACCGCAACTGCCTAAAAAAAAAAATGCATTTTCCTGCCTCCATGTATTTATTCATGCCATTTCCTATGTTTAAAATGCCCACACTACCCTCCTCCCCAACCTCAGCCTGCTGAATTCCTATCCATCTTTTAAAGCTCAATTCACATGCTATTTCCTTTATGAAACCATCTCTAATCCCTCTGGTGGGTTATTACTTTTTCCCCTGGGGTTCACATAGCATTCAATCTCTGTCTACACCCTTCTTAAGCATTAATTAGACATTATAACAGTAAATGTGTCCCAATCATTAGATACTGTAACAGTGTATGTTCTAGCCTAGACTGTAAGTGCCATGACAGCAAGAACCAACTTATTTACACTTTGTATTTTCCCTGGAACTTAGCACAGTGGTCTGTGAACAGTAAGGATAATTGGATTGAATCACTCCAGCCATCATCAATTTCTTAAACTCTCATGTCACTTAGCTTTTTTCATATAATTTATCACTTAATCATATGTTTAGTTATAATGTGAGCTAATTGTTTAATGTACTTTAAATCACTTTCTTCTCAATTAGACTTCAATTTCTTTAAAAGGGCCATGTTTTATATTTCTGTATCCCTCACAGTATCAAATACAGTGCTGAGCATATTACATATAAGCTGTAAAAACTGGCAATACAATGAATTTTAATTTTTAAAAAGTAATTTTATGTACTTGTAGTATATTGTAACTGATTTTACGTGTGGTTTATGAAAATCCATTTCATTGCCTTATAGTCACAATATATACATATGTGTATATATATAGACATAAAGAGTATTTAATTAAACAACTTTTAAAAATTAAGGTAAGTGGGTCCCCAGCTATAACATAACTCACTAAAGCTCATCTGTTTTTTTCATAAGGCAGGTCTATTTCATAGTCATTCTGGGTGCTTATTATTAGAAGTACCAGAAGGACATATAACACGATTCTTTGGCACATATAGAATTGTAATATGTGCCTCAAGTGTAATTTAATTATAGATGCAATCTGTTGAAAGAGAAGCATGACTGTAATCATATAGTTTGGAAACGATTTTGGAGGTCATCTACTCTAATCCTCTCATTTCAGAAATGAGTAAATGAAGGCCTGGAGAGGCTAAGGTCGCACACTCATTAGTGGCCAGAATACAGACGTGTTCCAGGCTGAGTTCGATGAGTTACCTGGTCTCCTGACTCCCAGTTCAGTGTTCTTTTTCCTATACCTCTCTGCCTCCAAAATGACATACTCATTTACCTTTACGTAAATTTCACTTACTTTGGGAAGATAGCCCAGTAGATTTGCAGCATGCTCTTTGAGAAGTTTTTGTCGTTCTTCTTCGATAATTGCATTAATACCACCTTCTCTTTGCTGCTGTAACCTGATTTCTTCAAATTCACGTTCCTGGAAATGCAATCAGTTTTTGCTATTCTCTCTGAGGTAAATGTTTTAAAATTTTTTTAATTAATTAATTTTTAATTTTCAACATTCACTTCCACAAGATTTTGAGTTCCAAATTTTCTCCCCATCTCTCCCCTCACCCCACCCCAAGACAGCGTGCATTCTGACTATTCCTTCCCCCAGTCTACCCTCCCTTCTATCATCCCCTTCCCCTTCTATTTTCCTGTAGGGCAGGATAGATTTCTATACCCCATTTATCAGCAAAGTCAGAAAGGAGAACGTGTTTAAAAGGAAAAAGTACAAGCTTGATTTTAGACATTTGAGGTGTTGGCGGGTCTTCCAGGTAGAGATGCACCATAGATACCATACAGATTTAGAATTTGGTGCAAGTAGGTGGTACAGTGGATAGAGCACTGAAGCCTGTAGTCAGGAAGACCTGAGTATCTTATTTCCCAGTTACATGTGAAAACAATTTTTAACATTTGTTTTTAAAACTTTGAGTTCCAAATTCTCTCCCTTCCTCCCTCCCTCCTCACCCACCCTCATTGAGAAGGCAAGCAATTCAATATATGACTACGTGTATAGTCATGCGAAACACTTCCATAATAGTCATATTGTGAAAAACTATTTCTCTCCATCCTATCCCACCCTCTGTTTTTTTCTATTCTCTCCTGTGACCCTGTTCTTTAAGGTAAAATTTTTTTTAACGTGTTTATGTTTTGTTTTACATCACCATTTCTGAATATCTCTTTCTCTCTACCTCCACCTAGTAAACCATCCCTTACTAGAAAGAATTTTTTAAAAAAGGCAGTCAGTTCAGCAAAACTGACCAGAACATCAATCAAGTGTGACAGCAAACTCTACTCTTAGGGTCAGCCTCCACCTCTGCAAAGAAGGGAGAAAGCTTGATCGTTACACGTTATACAACTCTCAAGGTTTTTCAGTTCTTTCCATGTACTTTGTAGTAGTTACTGTGTATCTTATTTTCCTGGTTTTGCTTACTCTACTTTCATCAGTTTTTGTGTCTTCTCATGCTTCTCTGAATCTCCACAATCATCGCTTCTCACAGCATAGTATATATTCATTATATTTATATAATGTGATTTGTTTAGCAGTTCTTCAACTGATGTGCATCTACTTTGTTTCTAATTCTTTGCTATCATAAAAAGTATTGCTATGAATATTTTGGTGTACATGAGACCTATCTTTAACTTTTTTGGGTAATGTGTCTGGAAGTGAGATTTTTGGGTCAAAGGATAAGGATATTTTAATCACTTTTTAAAAACATAATTGCTAACTGCATTCCAGAATGGTTGCACTGATGCACTGTTTCACCAATGGTGTATAGTGCGCCTGCTTTTCAAATTGCTTCCAACACTGAACTTACATCTTTTGTCATATTTGCCAGTGTGCTGGGCATAAGATGAAAGTTGAGAGTTGTGTTTCTTGTTACTAGAGATAATTAGCAATATTTTATATGACTGTAAATAATTTTCAATTTTTCTTTCGTGAATTGCTTATATTCTTTGACTACTTATCTAACGAGGAATAACTCTTAGTTTTATATATTTGCATTAGTTTCCTATATATCATGGATACCACACCCTTACGAGAGATATTGATGCAAAGGTTTTGTTGCCCCAAGTGACAGCTCCTCTTCTTACCTGAGCTTCACTGACTTTATTTATGCAAAAGCTTTTCAATTTCATGCAATCAAAATAACCTATTTTGACTTTTAAGATCACTTCTTAAGATCACTTCCTTGTTTGGTTAAGAACTTCTTCCCCAGGCAATAATTATGAAAGGTATCCGATCTTGTTTTCTTCTAAATTTTTTAAGGTATGACCTTTAATATTCAGATCACTTGCCCATTTTGTGCTTGTTATGGTATATGTGATGGAAAATGCTGGTCTAAATCTAACTTCTGTCAGACTTCTTTCCAGTTTTCCTGGCAGAATTCAAACCCAAGTCTTACAATTTTAAATCTAGTACTTTTTTGATAACCCTATGCTGCCTCCAAGCCTCCAGCTCCAGCCAAGCCAGGCTCCAAAGACGACAAGCTCAAGTCTACCTCTGAATCTTTGCTCATGTGTTTGTCTCCTCGTCCCTACTCTACAATCATCTAAATCCTAACCACCATTCAAGGATAATGAAAATTCTACCTGCACCAAGAAAATTTCCCTAACCCATCTGCTCACTTGTATCTTTTTCTTCTCTGAATTCAGATAGCATCCACCCTACCACTAATTTTAGTACTTAAGCATGCTCATTTTGTTTTATATTTTAGTATTACAGTTTCTGTGTTGGCCTTTTCTATTCAATAAGATTGCAAGCTCTTTGAGAACAAGAAAAGGGTCTTATACATGTCTTATACTTGGTTAGTACCACACACACCTCACCCCTGACCTCCCCAGAGACCAGCAGAGACCACTAGTAAGTCTGAGTGACTTGCTGGACAAATATTGGTTGAAGAAAAGGCATCAGAAAGGCACCAGGCAAGTAGGTAACATTCTCTATGGAGTCCATCTGCCTGTATGAGCTCAGTTTCCTAAAGAAGAATAACTGGAGCCCAAAGTCCAAGGATGGGACCATGTTCAGCAGATAAGCTCTGAAACAATGAAAAGGCAATGTGTCCACTCCAATAATCTATAATAATTCCTGTATCCCTTTCTTAGGGAAATTGCAGATCCTATCCTTATTGTAGTATAATTTGGATACCCACCCCCCAGATTTAATAAAAAAAAAATCAAAGAATTTTAGGACTAGAGAGTACTTCACTGGCTATCTCATACCAATTATACCTCACTTTCTACAACATCCCCAGCCTCATCCTCATACATTTAAGCTCATGTGCTATTTATCTGTTCACTCACATAGTCTTGTGAGAGCTTACTCTAGTTTATTACCATCAGTTTGGCATTTCACTATCCCAAAGGGCTAAGTGTCACCTGCAAGCTTAAGATGCTTAGTCTGCCCATCCTTTTAAAAAGGTATCAAAATGCCAAATTATACCAGTCCCAGCACTGAGCCCCAGGTACTATCCTGTCTTTATATAGATAAGTAAATATTTACTCCTAGATTTGCTTTCTATCTTAATCCTTTTCTTGATCCAAGAATAAATATTCTTCCTAAATCCATGCCACTATTACTTTAAAAATAATGTGGGAGGTTTTTTTTTTTCATTTCTACTTTGTTTCATCCACATTGGGAGTACAAAGTTTGGTAGGGTGCTCTCAATGTAGGTGAAAAGAAAGTAAATGGAGAGTTGAGCAATTTTGTGGAGTTTAGGACTGACTGTTCTAACAACCCATCTTTTTACAAGCCTCTCATTTCCCCGGATACCATATAAACCTTCATAATAAAAAGTACAGGCAAGGGAAGGTTGAGCTAAAAAGATACTCGTGTGGTTTGAGTGAGATAATGATACATACAAATGCTATAGGAAATGGTAGTAGCCTATTTTATTACTTTGAGATCATTTTTTCTTTCTCACTTAATCTGTGGGAGTATGTATTATCTAAATGTATCATAAGTGGAACAGACATAACCTCCTCTTCCCTTATTTCCTTATTTAATACTGATGACAAGACAGCGAGACCAGAAAGAACAGCATGCCTACCTTGTCTGCAAGGAACTGTTCCCGACGTTCTTGAATAAGTTTTTCTGTAGCTTTCCTGTGTTCGTACTGCTTCAGCCTTTGTTTGCGAGCATTCATTAATTCAATCCGGTCATCCTCAGCAAACTTCGCCATCGCATTCTGTCTGAAGACTTCTTCTTCCTCCCTGGCAGCCTGAAGGACCAACTCTTTGAAAGCTGTTTGTTCGGCAAAATTTCTTTGCAGCTCTTCACGCTTTTTGATTTTGTTTTCGATTTCTTCCTAAAAGAAGACAGTAAGAGTAACATTAAAAGCTTAATTCCACAACTTTAAAAAATATGACTTGCAAATGGAAGTTTTCAGCTCAGTATATAATAGCAAACTGAAATCAAGCACTCTGGGAAAAAAACATGGCTATTTAATGCATCGTATCTTTTAATGCATAATATCGGGCCTATCTGAGGGAACATAAATGTTTTCTTTAATTTCCCTGGTATTTATTTAAAAATTCTAATTTTGTTTATTTGCCCTGAGCCTATGAAGGGCAGCCTTCTAGAGAACTAACATATAAACAACAATTTCATACAAGTTTCAAGCACCTTCATAATCTTCCCCTACTCTAGCCAACCTTTTTTCCCCACTGTACCTGAACATGAACCTTCTGCTAATAATAATAATATTAGCTAGCATTTATATAACACTTTAAAGTGTGCAAAGCAATTTACAAATATGCCCTTTTATCCTCACAACAACCCTAGGTCAGTGTTAGCATTATTCCAATTTTACAGATAAGGCATAGAAAGGTTAAGCAACTTGCTCAGTGTAACACAGTATCTTAGGCTGATTTTGAACTCAGGCCTACCTGATGCCAGGTCCAGTTCTCTACTTCAGGCTCTGCTCTAGCCATAAGAGTCTTTTTAATAGTCTCAAACACACTATGTTAAATTCCTACCTCAACACCTTTTTACAAGTTGTTTTCCCCTGCCGGCAATGTTCTTTCCACACCTTTTCACCTAATCAAATGCTACTCACCCTTCGGGTCCCTTTCAAATGATAATCTCTCTATGACTCCTTCTCCTATAACTTGAGCCCACACTACGGATCTTTTCCTCTTCTGAAATAATTTGTGTCACTGATTTGTGGATTTATGCATATATATGTTGCTTTGTTTTGTTATTTAACCATTTTATATATGACTATCTTCTCTGTCCATTTAAACTGTAAACACCCAGTGTTTATAGTCCATATTTTTTTGGATACTGGAAACTTCTAGAAGTTGTTCAATAAATCTTTGTGGAATTTACAGTGGAAATAATCTTGGACTCTGGATTGAAAAGTGCCATTCTCCAACACTTAATCCTAGATATATAACTTTATGTTCTGATAACAGACTGTCTCTAACTAAAAATAAGGAGATTTCAGATAAAATGAGAATTGGATTTTTCCCAACTTCCATATGATTTCATGGCAATGCTATAGCTGCCCCAGTAGTGGGAAAAGTGCAAGCCAGAGCCTGGGGGCCCTAAATTTGAGTTCTGGCTCCACGATTCATTCTCTGTGTGACTCTGGGCAATAAATCAATCAAAAAGCATGTATTAAGTACTTATGAAGTACCAGGAACTATGCTAAATGCCGAGACACATATACAAAAATCAAATAGTTCTTGTCTTTGAGGAGCCTTTCTAATGGGGGAGACAACTTGTATTTATGTATGTATACATGTATGCACAATGCATATACACATATACCTGTATATACACATGCACATATATACACATGAACACAGGCATGTGTGTGGGCAATATATATAGAAGTTTGGGGAGGGAGGGTAGCAGTAGTACCAGTAGTATTAGGAAGGGCTTCATGTAAGAAGGTGATGGTAAAGCTGATTTTAGAAAGAATCAAAGGAATTAAAAGAGACAGAGTCAAGGAAGAACACCATTGAAGGCATGGAGAACAGCCAGTATAAAGGCAAGGAGACAGGGGCCAGAGCACTGAGTGCGAGGAATATCGAGGAAGCCAGCAGAGCCGCACCACGGAGCACACAGCATAATAAGGCTAGAATGGTAAGAAGGCGTTTAGTTGTGAAGAGCTTTAAATCACTGACAGGAGTTTATATTTGACCCTAGAAGTAGTATGGAACCATTGGAGTTATCGAGGGGCAGATGTCCACACTGGCACTTTAGAAAAATCACGTTGTTAGCTATGTGAAGAATGGAGTGGGCCAGCAGGGAGACTAAGTAGGAGGCTACTGCATTAGACCAACAAAGAAGTGATGGAGGTCTGTGCTGGGGTGTGGCTGTGTGAGTGTGTGGTGGAGGTACAGAAGACAAGTTTTGGCAAATGAGTGGATCCACGAGGTGAGGAAAGGTGAGATATCAAGGGTGACACAAAGCCAGGTGACTGGATGACCAGTCACAATAACAATAACAGGCCAGGATGATAACAGAGGAGTTCAGAAGAGTGGGAAGGTAGAGGAGCTCTCTCATGGACATGTTTAATTAAAGATGCCTGGAGGACATCCAATTCAAAACGTAGGCTATAAGGAAGGAGGTAATGTCACCCTGGAGCTCAGGAAAGAGTAAAGAGGCAACTCATAATCTTTCTAGGCCTCAACTTCCTCATCTGTAAAGTGGAGATAATGTTACTAGCACTACCTATTTCACAGGGTTAATCTAATATCTGTAGTTATAAATCACTATATAAATATAAATCTTCGGATTACTATTGAAGAGCATTTAAGATGAAAGATTTAATATACTTTTTAGGTATGTCTGGGACAGAGAAGTTCCTGCAATATGAAGGTACTAAAAATGCAGAGAGCTGGTTGTAATCACTATATCTTTACACATAAATGATTATAAATTTTCCTATTAAAATGGAAAGAGTATTACACGGGTAAAGTTAAGACTTGGATTGGGAAAGAAGCTATCTGTGCTTTTCCACTAGTTTTTTTTAATGCTCTAAGAAGGAAGTTCTAACTAATTTTGTTGGCTAGTCACAAACTGTGAGATTCTTATAAAAACAACATTGCATAGCTCTTCCTTCCTGGATGTGGACCAGATACCAGAGTAATTATCCATTCTTGCCACAAGATGGAACTCTCAGACACTTAACTCCACTTAAAGCAACTTTGTTCAGAGAAATCTAGTTGTGAACTCAGTTATAGCCCCTTGGATTGGCTGATGGATTACAACCTACTCTTGGATGGCATATCCCAGGGGCATGCCACTTCTCAACCAAACATTTTTAACAGTGTAGTATTACAAGGCAAGCCTGCAGTAGTGGAAAAAACATGGGATCTGGTGTCAAAAGACCTGCATTTACACCTCAGTTCTGCTATTCAATCATTTTGTGACCCTGGACAAATCACTTAAACTATTCCACAGTTTCCTCATTTGTGGAATGAGATGATTGGACAAGTTCATCTCTAGAGTTCCTTCTTAATGATACTAAATCATAAAAACCTTTATGAAATCATCAATTGAGCAAATATATAGAATTTGCCAAAATTTCTTTTAAGGACTCATCAAGAAGTATCCTCTCTTTCCAACATGTCTCTATTCTCAGTTTTCTGCTATTACCCACTAAATGTGAAGGCAAAATAACATCAAGCAAAGCAGGCCAAGCTTCAGGAAATTCCCTATACTCAAGGACTCTGACTCTGCTCCCTTGGCAGCTAGGTAGTAAAGTGGATAGCATGCTGGGCCTGGAGTCAGGAGGACCTGAGTTCAGATTTGACCTCATATACTTACTACCTGTATGACCCTGGGCAAGCCACTTAGTTTTCTCTGTTGTAAAATGGATATAATAACAGCACCTCAACAGGTTGGGTGAGGATCAAATGAATAAAGTCCTTAGCACAGTGCCTGACACATAGCAGGTGCTATATAAATGCTTATTTTCTTCCCTCTCCCACCTCATTACTCCTCAAATGCTTTTTCCTGATCTCTTCTTGTTTTTCTTCAGGTTGTTGAAACAGAAAACTGTTCATTAACCACGGATTGGCTTTTCTTTTTCTTTCAAGTAGAGCCCATGTCTTACATGAAGAAGATAGGTAGTTTTTTCCTGTTCTAATCACTAGCTCTAAGTGAGCAGTTCTTTATTTTATTTGGGGTACTTTCCTTCAACTAAGTATATCTTTATGGCTCAGGCTCTCTAATTTAAACTGTATGAAGACTATGGCTGATTCTTCTCTTTCCCTTTATCTACCTCAGCACTCTTTGGATCAGTACCCCTCTAGCTTGCTCAAAGCTCAATTCCTGCACATTCTCAATTTGCAAGGCACAAGTTTGCATGCATTCTGCTACCTTTGCTTCCCATACCTCTACCCGCCTTGGAAACATGCATTTCAATACCTTATGTTCCTAAGCTTGTGGGACTGGAGGGCTGAGAACCATAATGATTTCTCATGCATACAGATATATACATTTATAACAAACACCTGTTGAATAGTGCAATGTTTTAAAATAAATTTAACAAGGTTCCATCCACCCCCCCCCCCCAGAATGTAGCCTATATCTGGAACAGGATGAGCTCTTGGTCTCTAGTTCTTGGAACCTTTCTATACTTAACACAAAAGCATATCAATAAGTGATGTAAAAATTGGGAAAATTAGAAATGGTCAGAAAAAAAGAAATCCTAAGTTTTTCTTATACTCCTAATGCAGCCTAAATGCAAGAGTCACTGAAATTTTTTGAATAAGACAGTTAATATTTATCTGACTTCTTAAAGGATTTTCTCATGTGATAAACAGAGACTACTATATAACTGGTGATTATATAATTGTAGGCAACTAGATCACTGATAGAAAATGTTCATTACAACTCCATGTACCGGAGATGAACTGACTGTCTGCTAGTTAAAAGACAACTATCCCACTAACATTATCCCATCAATGAAATGTGCGAGTAAGACATTAGCTGATGGTGGAAAATGATGAAGTACAAAATAACCACTGACTTAGAGATATATGAGATAGGTGGTAAGAGTGTAGAAGAGAGGGGGTCACTGCAGTGAGTCAAACAAGTCCTTTCGTCTCCATATCACACTGAAATCACTAAAACATTCAGATAGGGCAAGAGCTGACTCTAGCTAGCTACTATTACACTTTAACAATTATACAATTTATTTCTAAGTCACGGGAAAATAGATGGCTTCCTAGAAAAATGGCAATGTTTCATTGGCTATCTGCTACGGTTAGCATCGTCCCTTCTATTTTAGAGCCAATGGTTGGATCAGCAGAGTCCTTAAAACCAGAAGATAAATTTAAAATCCAGGGTCGTGGAGTCAAAATAAAAGTGGTTACTCTATTTGAGAAGCAACACCATATTTTAGTTTCACATTAGCAAATATGCTTATATGCTCTGCATTTTAAATTCCCTACTTCTTAAGATTTCTGCTACAATTAATTATAAATATCATAAATGGCTAGCATGGTGCCTAGGGACATAAAGAGTAGGTGTTATGTGGACAAGTGATTAAAATGTCCAACAGGCCATTTACATAGTATATCCTGATTTACGATAAAATAACATGGCCTACTAATAATGCAATTTAACTGTTTTTATCTCTAGAGTGCTGAGCCTGAGCTCAAGGAGACTCATCTTACTGAGTTCAAATGTGGCCTCAGATATTTACTAACTGTGTGAAGCTGGGCAAGTCAGTTAACCCTGTTTGCCTTAGTTTCCTCATCTGTAAAATGATCTGGAGAAGGAAATGGCAAACCACTCCAGTATCTTTGCCAAGAAAACCCCAAATTCGGTCAGGAAGAGTTGGACATGACTGAAAAGACCGAACAACAACAAAAATCTCTAGAGAATGTTATGGTCTGTACTGCTCATTTTGGCAACTTTCAACACCTACCTGGATCTTCTTTCTATCTAACTCAGCTTGTTCTATCTCATATAAATCTAGTCTCACTTGCTCCATATCATCCTGCTGCTGCTGTATTTTTGCCAAGTGCTGGGCAATCTACGAAAAAAAAATAAAAAAAATATTGTTATAAGACTCAACACACATTTTATATAATTTTTCTAATTTTTAAAGCCAAGTATATAAATACCAAATTCTTGTACTGCTGCCTTTTTTCCTCAAGCTTTTGGGCTTGGGCCACCCGGTCTTCTTCTCTCTGCCGCTGCACAGTAGCAAACTCTAAGATTTTCCTGTTTTCTTCCTCCATTTCTTCACGCTTCTTCATTCTCCACAGAGCTTGCTCTTTTTTAAATTCTTCTATGTATCTGTGAGTTGCAGCCATTCTTTCTAATTGCTGCTGTCTTTCCCTAAAGAATGTACCCAAAAGGTTAATATTTCTAGTGACAAATATGATGGCTAAATATAAAATATGTTTTAAAAAAGTTTCTCTTTGACTTTTAATGAAATGTGAATTTCATTTGGTGAAATGGAAAAGAAGATCTTTGATTTCCCAAGTATCTCCATATTTGTAATTTATCTAAATCTACTGTGACAGACCAATATTTTGATGTTGGTAAAATGCTTCATACATTTGTACTCCAAAATCTACTCATGATGTGTCCTACTCGTTTCAGAAAACAGAAGCCACCATCCCTTCTTGACTGAACTACAGAGTAAGGTTACCTGTCAAAAAAATTCACTGACCCAAAATGACCCAAAATTGAGGTGGCGATAATTTCAAAAGTAACTCAATTATACAATAAAAATAAATAAACCCTGAGTCGATCACAAAGGTGCAGAGTGTTACATAGAAAAGGCTGGCTACACTCACATTTGGTCTTCTTCGTAGACCTTTCTAACAATTTCATCTACCATGAGTTTCTCTCGTAATAATTCTTCGTAAGCTTCTTGCTTCTTTCTCTCTTGATCTTCAAGCTGTTGCTCCAAGTCCCGCTGGTACTGGATTTTCTCTTTGTGATGTCTAACTTCTGCTTCGTTCTGTTCTTTCGTGTATCTCTCATGTTCTTCCTTCATACATCTGGCTATTTCAGAATCACGTTTCTATCATGGAAAAATGGGTTATTTCATGTTCCCACTTTCTAGTCCAAACATAACTTAAGGAATAACCATCTTAAAATGTACCGTAACCTTTTACAATTTAACTTTCTGGAATGAAGAAATTTTATCTTTATAGGTAAAGAGGGAAAAATACATACTGTGGTGTTTTTATCCTGAAAATGTATTTGGTTCACTATGATCAAGGTCCATACATACCAAGAATCAAAGAAGAATTCAGTGCTAAGGGAAACAACATAATTAATCATATGAAAAACAAAACTACCCAAAACTGTGTTTATTATTAATAAAGCCAGAAAAAAGGTTTGGAGATGCAGGAAAAGTCATTAAGAGGGCTTTTCAGTTTTTTCAAGATGCCTTTACACCTTTACCACTACTAGGTCTGTAATCCCAAAAAGATAAAAGGAGAAGGATCTATATGTACAAAATAAAAATATTTATAGCAACTCTTTTCATGGTGTCTTTTTTCATCAGTCCCAGGATCACATTCCACAAGTAGAAAAGTTAAAGACCTTTGTACAGTAGGGTTTTTTAAAATATATTTTAAGTTACAAAAATGTAAATGTCACTATTTACAGCTAGTGTTTTTAGGTTATAATCCAGGCTCAAAGGGATTGCAAATATCTTCATATGTAAGGATCATGTAGGAATCACTCAGGGTTATATCCTGTCTTTTTGTTATCAGGGAGTATACAAAACTTTTCAAACTTTCCACATTTAATCTATTTATTCCTGAAGGAATAAGATAGGTTGGAGTGTTCAAATTCACCTCCCTTAGGATCCATTAAAACAAACAAACAAAAACTGAGTTTGATTTCAGGAGAGAAAAAACTCAACCTTCAGGTCAATGAAATAATTAGAATGCAAGTATTAGTACACTGAGGGTAGGGACTGTTTTTCCTTTTTTTTTTTTTAATGAAGTTGGGCATCTTGAGAATTGCAGTTTTTTCATCTCAGCTCTGGACAAAATGGAGGAAAAACACACAAGATTTGAGATCAAGGTATGAGACACTTGCAGTTTGGAGATGGAGTGGCACAGGTGGAGGACAGAGGTAACGAGATTTATGCTGATCTTCCACTGCTACATTGTTTGTTTTGTTTTTCATTAGGCTTGATTTGCTTAGATAAAAAGAGCTCCATCTCTATGGTCGTGCTAAGTATGATTTTATATGCGACCCAAGTGTGCATGGAGGGGACAGTTTTGAAGGGGTTTCATATTTCATCTACTCTTTGTGGCTTGGAAGGTTACAAGACCTCCCCAGGGTCTATTGAGCATAGTTTGGTTTTAAGAATGCTCCTAGAACTCTCCCAAAAAGAACCCTAAAACAACTGGGGCTCACCAGAATTTCTCAGAAGAATGAGCTGGTTGGAACCCTGGTGCCCCTCAGGTAAGGGTGTGAGTACAGAGCCAGGTGACCAAACTATGACCCCTTTAGCCAAAGGGAGGGGGAACTGGGAGGAATTAGAAGAGGAAGCCCCATATTTAAGACCGCTCAGAGGTCTTAAATCAGCCCCCTGATCCTCTGATCAGGGGGCTTTCCATCCTGACCTGTTCTGGTTGGGAGGGGGAAGTGAAAGAGGGATGTTTTACCACGGATTGATTGATCTTTGCTGATTCATGGATTGTGAAAGTCATTTTGTGGTATGACTCCAGGCTCTATTGGTCACTGTATGCCTTGGAGCATTTTCTAAGGAGTTCTGATCCCCACAGCCAGAGAATCACAGTGCGGAAGGGAGTTCGGCTGCTGACAAAGATAAATACTTTCCACTTTCCGAAAATAGGAAGTCAAGGTTTTTCCATTATGGAAAATAAGATAAAGAAAGGATTTCAGGAGAATCTTCCCCTCTCTTCCCCAATTCTTACAAAGAAATTCCAAAACATTTAATATAAATTTAGCAAAGTTTAGCCCTTTTTATTTTATTCTTTTAAATCTAGAGGGTTGGGAATTCCCACTCTCCCCTCCAAAGACAGAACTGCAATCAGTTAAATAAGTTACGCTAATAATTTGCTTCTCGGTATTTCAGTAAACACTGAAGTCATATTTTCTCAATTACAGGCAAACTAAATTGCATTTTACCTCTAGGAGAGCATAACAATGGCATAAGATTAAATGATACTTTTAAAAGTTTTCTGAGTTTCCCTAGAGTCCCTTTAAGATAAAATTGCCTCAAGACGGGGAAAATGTTTTCTTAGTAATTGCTACAATTTCCTTTTACACATTTGTGTTACAAGGGAGATTACATTTAATCCATTTTTACTGAAAGTTTCTTTTTTCCCCCAGCTAAGGATTTGCTTTTATGGGAGTCTTTTTGGTTGGTTTGCATTCAGCCCCATTAGGATCCACTAAAATAAGCAAAAAACTGAATTCGATTTAGGGAAAAATCCTCCTACCACAAAAAACAAGAAAAACAAAAAACTTTATGGCATTGTGGAATGAAGCTGTCCTCATCTCTCAAAAAATACAAGTAAGGTAATAGAGAAGCTTTTGCAAATGCAAAAATAAAACTACATGTAGAGCTAGTAAACTGGCCTCTAAAGATTCTCTAGAGGTTCAGAAGTGAAATTTCTTTTCTTCCCTTTTTTAAAAGAGTAGTCTCTCTACCTTGTCCAAGGTTAGAAGTACCAATGCCACTCACCACCCTCACTGACTGGCTCTGGGGCTTTGACCTGTTCCACTTCCCACCTGGGCCATTTGCCTTTCCTCAAGCAACCTGATGGTCTCCTGCTCCCAGGGGCTAACCACATGGATGCCACACTGTGGGCCATTGCCATCTGCATTTCAGAGCTTCTCAGCTCCATTCTTGCAGGAAGCTGGGAATCACAGAGCTTGTGCCACTACACCGGGTGGGTAAAATTTAAGACACTGTTCTCTCTCTATGAGAAATCTCAAAAAAAAAAACCCCAACAACAACAACAACAAAACCCAGAGGAAAATAAAGCTCAGCTTCTAAAGTAAATTTTGAGTTTTGAAAGTAAAAGCAGAAAATCTATCTTCCTATACAGAAAGATTTTTTTTTTTTGTTTTAACTTAGTGAACTCAGAATTTAAAAGGTCAATGATCTTGAACTCAGAGCTTTCCCATTGATCACAACATCTTTGGCTTCTCTTTCATATCCTTGTATAATTTCAAAACCTACTCTTCACCTTCCTATGACCTCCAGGACTTCTTCCCATCCCCATTGTGCAGCTCCCACCCACTTCAACACTCTTGGGTCCAACCAAATGAGGTTTCTTGCTGTTCATCAAATGCCAGACTCTATTCCCCATGCCCAGAATGTCCTCTTTACTCACGTGCACACTGCAGAGTGCTTTACTTCCTTCAAGACTGGGCTTAAGATCTACTTTCTCAAGGAAGCCTTTCCTAATTCTCCTGATATCTAGAGTTTTGTCAACCCTTTCTAAGTATAATACAGTTCCTCATTCCTATGTGAAAAATAGTCATGGCCCCAAAATATAAATCTCATTCTCAGAGACCATTCTTAGCCAGCTATCCACTTCTCAGATCTGCCTCTCTTTTATGAATCCCTTAACTTCAATAAGCAGGAGTAAATAAAAATGCTGCTTGTGCAACTGAGGTCTTCAGGTCCCTCCCCTCCAAGTACTTCCTACTCCTTAGCAGTATTTTCTAGGTTTCTCCTGATGGCATCATTTGAATCACTAAAAGTAGGTAGAGGTTGTCAGGTTTGACAAGTCTCAGGGATTTTCCATAACATCCCAAATACATATCCTGAGAAGAAAGTAGACTTCTATGATGTTTATGTCAAGTTGACAAACAGCACTCCTTTATACAACTCAATGAAAATTTTATCCTTTGAGAACTAAATGAAATGACAAGAGGAACTGGGATTCTAAATTTTTGGTGAGCAGATTGTAAAGCGTCCCAGAGAAAGGAAAAGTAATATCCAATGGCTTAATATTTTGAAAAGGAAATGGTCCCAAGAAAGATCAAAAATAGAATTCTGAAGACAAAAAGACGGGAAGGAAAAGGTGGAGCTGCTTGAAGGGAACAACATGGAAGAGTAAAGGGAATTCATCAAATGTAAAAAAGACACATGTAGAAAATGGAAACAAGGGCAAATAAAAAAAAAATAAACAACTAATAGTAGCACTATCCTGTAAGAATCATATCAAAGCCTAAGAAGAACCAAGGCTGGTAATAAATTCAGAGGGCAACAGATAAGTTTTTTTTTTTTAAACTCATGATGGGGAAGATAATCAAAGAAAGGACAGGACCACTGTTGAAGACGGAATGATGATAATGGGTAATAGGGAAAAAAAGTTAAACTATTCCATTCTTACTTTGCTTCTGTTTTCTTTCTAAGGACAGTCTCTAGACTAAGAAGGATAGAACAAAAAAGGTTATCAGGAAACAGAAACACAAGACCTGTGAAAAAAGAACATTGTCCTGAATGAGTTCAAGTCCCAGACCCAGATGAACTATATCCTAGCATATTAAAAGAACTGGCAGATGGGATTGTGGAGCCATTGTCAATGATCTCAGTAAAAGCCTGAATAACAGAAGAAAAGGCAAATTCTTATTTTTTTTAAAAAAGGGAAGAGAGTGTAGTCTACAAATCACAGATGGGTATGCTTGATTTCTATAACTGGAAAAAAATTAGAACATATTATCATGAAGAGAGTTTGTAAGCACTTAGTGCTCACTAAAAGCCAGCTTTATTTCATCAAGAGGAGATAATGCCAGACTAAGCTAATTTCCTTTTTTGAAAGGGTTACTCTACTAGGAAAACTGCATAGTGCTTTTAATGACCCAAAGCTTCTCCTTGAAACAGAAGCCCAATATTTAAAACATCAGTAGTGTTCTCCTGATGCTAAATTCTTTCAAGTAATATGATACTACAATCTCTGAAGAATTAAAGTGTAGGCTCACTCAAAGGTATAATGGAAATGGAAAGGCATATGGTATGTGTGAATACATTAGGATCTAAGTAGACTTAAAGATGTAAGAGACCTTAGAGGTCAACTAGTCCAACAGTCTCATTTGATAGAGAGGAAAGTAGGACCCAGAGAGGTTGGGGAAACTGAGGCCCAAGTAATTTGTCCAGTGTCACACAGGTAGTAACTAGGAAAGAAGAAATTTTGACTCAGGTCTTCCAACCCTAAATCCAGCACTACTTCCATTACTCTATGCCTTACCAATTGAAGAATACACAAAAGAAGCAATGTAAAAAGTGTCATCACAGAAACGTATGACCAGAAAAGGAGGTGGGTCAGACAAAGTGAGAGGGAGGGATAACTGATGGCCAGCTTCACTGGTGTTCAGTGTCAAGAGATCTAGAGGAAGGATATTAGTATGTTGATTGATCTTCTTTTGGAAGATTTGAAGGATGTTGACAAGAACTGCACAGGATGAGAATGTATGGACTGGTTGGAAGTGGCACAATGGTTACAGGGCTGGACCTGGAGTCAGGAAGACCTAAATTCAAATCCAGCCTCAGACACTTCCTAGCATTATCACTCTGGGCAAGTCACTTAGCCTCAGTTTCCTCATTTGTAAAATGAGGATAATAATAGCAATATTGTCTAGGTGTAACGTGAGGATCAAATGAGATAATATTTATAAAGCACTCTGTAAACCTTACAAAACAATACAGGGTGTCTCAAATGTCTTAGTACAGTTTTAAGCTATAGTTTAAAGCTGAAAACTAAGCCTAAAAGAAAGGTATTGTTTAAAGCTTAAAACTACACTAAGACTTTTGAGACACTGTACAAATTTTAGCTATTATATGGTATATAATCTAGACCACTAGGGAGAGTAACCACATCAGTGAGATCACAGATCCATCAAAGTATTAAAGTACTGAGCTACTAGACCAGAAAGTCAGGAGATTATAAAGGCCACAGTACAGTTAGCTTTCATGGAAATATTTACTATGGCTCCTACTCTGTGCCTGCACAGACAGAACTTCAGGGCTAGAGGAAGGCATGACCATGTCACTCCCTTCTCTAAAAACTCCAGTGGCTCCCCAGGATAAAAACAAATTCCTCTGTCCGGAACTTAAAGCAAGGCCTTCACAATTTGGATCCAGTCTACCTTTAGAGGCTTATTCTACATGACTTGCCTTCATTTCTTTCTGGCTTACTTGTCCCTCCTACGTGACACTCAATCTCCTGCCTCTGTGTCTTGGCTATCCCTCATACTTGAAAGACATTCTTCCTCACTATTTAAGAATTCCCAGCTTTCTTCGAAGCTCAGCCTCAAGGGCTACTCCTAGATGGGGCCTTTCCTGAACATCCCAGCTGCTTGCCCCACCCCAATTCTGTGTACATTTTGTAACTGCTGATAGGTGTACATGTTGTTTCCCCAATAAAATGTAAGCTTCATGGCAGAGATGTGGTTGTTTGTTTTTACTTTGGATCCCCAGTAATAACAGTTAGATAAATATAACACAGTAAATGGAATACAGTTAGAGCTTAATAAATTTGTTTGTTGTTTGATTGATTTGGAACTAGTTAACTGGATAAACACTAAAAGTAGTCATTAAAGGGCAAGTGTCATTAATAGAATGCCTCAGGTCACGTACTGTACAATATTTTTATCACTGACTTGGATATAGACATAGATGGCATCTTTGTCAAATTTGTAGATGTCATGAGGCTTTGAGGGATAAATATCATGCTGGATGATGATGATCCTAAAAAATCTCAACAGGCTAGAATAATCAGACCAGTAGAATAAGATGACACTTAACATTGATAAATGTAAAGTTCCATCCCTTGGTTCAAAATATCAGTTTCTCATACAGGATAAAGGAAGTGTGACTAGAGAATGGTTTGTCTGAGAAAGATATAGGAGTTTTAAAGAATCACAAGCTGAATATAAGCCAAGAATATGATATGGCAGCCACTAAACCTAATGCTATACTAGATTTCACTGACAGTCCTTATGTCCAGAACAAGAGAGGTAATATTTCCATTATGCTTTCAGGCTACATCAGGAGTTTTGTGTTTAGTTTCAGGTGTCATATTTTAAGAAAGACATAGGCAAGCTGTAGCAAGTCCACAAGCCCGTGGACAGAAGGGTGAGAACTAAAGGCCATGCTGTATGAGGATCAGTTGAAGAAAATGCAGATGTTTAGCCTAAGAAGAGAAGACTTGAGGAGGGTATAATTACTATCTTCAAATATTTAAAAGGTTATCACTGTGGAAGAGGAATTACACTTGTTCTACTTGGTTCCAGCAGACAGAACTAGGAACAATGGACAGCAAAAAAACAGATTTAGGCTTCATGCAAGAAAAAAAAAAACAACTTGCTAACAAATGGAGTTATGGAAAAGTAAAATGAGCTCAATGGAGTAGAAGGTAGACAACCACTTGTTGGGTGTTGCTGCAGAAGCAATTTTTAGTCAACCATGGGCTGAACTCAGTGACCCTGAGGTCTCTCCCAGCTCTACGATTTTGTAATTCTTTATTCGCAAGCCAGTGAACTACTCATTACCCTTTTGTCATATCATATGCCATTTTTTAAATCTTGTACTCTTTCTAAATCATTGCTGGAGTACAGATGGGAGAGGTGGGCTCCTATGTGACCTGCCATACTTCCATCTTAGACAGAAATCTCTGCCAGGATATTCAGGGGAGCCAGATAATGGAAAATGTGACTGGTGTTTCTTGTACTGAACTGACCATTTTGTGGTAGTGAGTGGAAGTTGGAGGAAGAGTATACAATACCTATAGTTTTGGGGCTTTGTTCTACTCCCTGATGTCATCGCTGTAGTGCATAGGGGTATTTGTAGTTATCTGTCTTTAACGTATACAATATACACTAGAATTTGAGGAGTAAGCCATAATAAAAATTATGGTCATATCCAGTCTATAGCTACCTATCTGAACTGTGTCTGTTTCACACTTTTTCCTGATTTCTCATTCCTAGTGAATGGTGCTTGATAACTGGCAGATATAATATGCATACACAATGTAGCAACATGAATGCAGGTAAATAGACCATAAATCTGGGGCAGCATCACAAATGGGGAAACCCAAGGCAAAGTCCTGATCAAGGAAGTCCCCAGGAATAGAGAGACCACTCAGTACTCTGAAAGGGGAAGTATTAGGAAAAGGGAAATGGAGCATTCTGGTCAGCAACACTCTCACCAGCAAAGACCTAGGAGGGAAATTAAATACCACTCAGCACCCTGTAGGGGAAGCCCCAAGGGAGACAGCAGCTCAACCAGCCCTCGGATCAAAGAAGTCAAAGGAAGGACAGAAACCACAAAATACCCTGATCAAAAAAGTTCAGGGAGAGACAAACACCCAGATCAAGGAAGCCTCCAGGGACAGAAGCCATCTTGTGTCTGGATTGAGAGTTAGCCCCAGTTAAAGGTAGAACTAGATTTGGGACACTGAAGTCTTCCAAAGCTCTGAGCAAAGACATACCAAGGGAAGTGGAAGCCAACAGTATCCAATACCTAGAAAATCAAGGTCAGGACCAAAGGGGTGTACCTGGCGCTGGGACTAAGAAAAATAGGTAACTAAGGTTTAAAATAAACATCAAGAAATACTGAGTCAAGAATCAGCTAAATGGAAAATCCAGAGGAGACTAATTCTAGAACTACAGGCAGAACCTCTGAGAATAAAATGCCTTAGTTCAAACAGTACAAGATTACATGAAAGAAATGAAGCAAGAGATTACAAGTGAAATAAAAGCTATGGAGGAAAGACAGGCACAGAAGAGCTTAGAACAGATGCTGGTAAACCTTACTCAAGAAACAGAAGCCCTGAAAAGCTGAATGGACTAAACAGAAATCAACGACTTCTAACTGACTGGGGAAATAGGTAAAGGAGAAATAATCAAACTACCTGAAATTAATAACAAAAGAAAAAGCTTAGACATTATAGGTCAAGAAATCATAAATGAAAAATATCCAGATCTACTAAAACTAGAGAAAAAAGTGAAAATAGAAAGAATTCACTAATCCTTCTTGAAAAAAAATCTTCAAAATGAAAACTTTGAGGAATATCAATGCCAAAAAGCCAGAGTTTTCAGGTCAAAGAAAAACTACTACATGCAGCTAGAAAGATATCAAATAATAAGGAACCACAGCTAGTGTCATACAAGATTGCACAGCTACTACTTCAAAGAAGAGGAAAGCTTGGAAAAAACATATTACAAAAGGCAAAAGATAAAGACTTACACTCAGAATAACATGCCCTGTAGTACTGAGTATAAACCTGATGGGGTGCTTGTGCTTAGACCGCAGCCTTAGGACCATACCTCTTCCAGCCCAAAGACCCTATCTCTGGCAATAACCCATGAGTGGGCCCAGTGAGGCAAACTAACTCTTCCTGCTACAAGAACAAGCTGACCTCTGTAGAATTTCCCTTGTATGAAAAGGACTATCTTGTACCAGCAGAACTACCATGTACTGATTCCTGCAGTTACCATATACAATCCAGATGTCAAGCCACAGACGTCAACTCCCAAGGCTGTCTTGTTACAAATGCAGATGTACAGATGTACAGACCCCTTAGAAACACCCCCCCACCCTACCCAGGCCATGCCAGTAGTGAATGATGCCTATGCCCAAGGTATAGAAACTGTATGTTCACCACCTAATTAGCATACTTGGCACACCACTCACTGAACTTTCTCTATATAGGCTTTAGCATCACTCCTGTTAGATTGCGAGTTCCCTAAGGAGCTCTCTGCCATATTAGTGTTATAATAAAATTTTTGCCACTTGACTGGAAGAATGCTTAAGCCTGTGAATTCTTTCCAGAAAACTCTACCCTGAACCTCAGTATTTTGGGGTTCCTACACTCTTAAACTGCATCATTTAATGGCGTGCAACATGGGGCAAGTCTGAGGTCTTGAGCCCTCTCCCAATCAAGGTAAGCCTCCTCTCCCTTCGCCCTGTAGTTAGGTCACCCCTCAAGCACCTAGAAAGGCTTGCTGGGGCTTTGGGTCAAGCCTACAACAGGCTCTGGCAGAATTCCCTCTTGACAAGGAATGCCTTGTTTTGGGAACATTTACAATTCATTTTCCTCCCTCTCCAGGATGCTGGTTGAAGCAAGTAGGCTACAGGAGTTCATTGATCCCCCTTTCTATCTAAATGCTTATGGGCAAAAAGATGGGCCAATTTGCCCTGAGGACACAGCACTGGAAAAAGCTTGGTCTCCAAGACCTTAAAAAAGAATGTCTTGTTTGGCCTCAATAAAATCTAGAGGACCAAGAAAACTGTCTGATTTGTGAAGGGTATTTTTAACTCTTCTGAGCTTTTGGACTCTCCCCATCTGTATCACACTGTCTGTATTTGTTCTATGTTTGTGTCTCTGTGTGGTGTGAATGAGTGTCTATGTAAGCCAGGCTCTGAGTATGGAGGGATAAACGAGAAGTTCATTTCACTTATTAGAGAGAGGCAAACTTGGAAGTTGGGTCAGTGAAAAAGTTTCAAAGCTTGTACTTTGGAACACAACTGGCACTTAACCTTTTCCTGCCTCACCTAAAGGAAAAGTTTTTGTGTATCAGGACACAACCAAAAGATAATTTAATTCATTCTGGTCTCATTTTAAGTGAAATATGTCTCTCCTAATTTGATGTCTAAGACAAGTCAGAATTTAATCTTCAGTGTGAGGTAATTTGGAAATGCATTCAACAAAATTGAAGTCACCTAATCGGTAATAGGTTTGTTTCAAGTTTCAAATACATAATATAGTTTCAACTTGGCAAACTTTTGTATTAGTTCTAGAAATCATGTAGTTTACACCAGTCCAGAGGGAAAATATCAAGGGGTAGACAGGGAGTCCTCCTCTGGGGTCCCTGATAATTCCCCTTGTTTTGTAAACTTGCTAGGTCCCTGGAAATCATCTGTCTGGGCAAGGTCATCAGCCCTGGGGAAAAGAACTTGTTTGGGTTATGGAGTTCCCAAGCAATGAATTTGGCTTGCTGAGAATTTGCAAGTTTATATACAATAGATAAAAATGATTTCTAACGATTGGCTTTTCCACCAGGACAAATTTAAATTTGAGATGGAAAGATATTAAGTGAAATCTCTTATACATGTGAGTCTTGGTAAATTTTTATTGCTTATTGCAACTGTATGAGAGTAAAAATAATTGTTTCTGGCTCTAAGCTGTGATTAGTGAAACTTGCTATTTGAGGTGAAAGGCTCTTGGGACTATATAGTTATCTGATGGATCATAATAATCCATCAATAATCAACAGTCAATGATCCACCATCTGAGAGAAATGCCACAAGCTACTCAGAGGGAACGTGATTCTGAATTATTACAGGTGGAGGACTGTACCTGGGAAAAAACCATGAGGACGACCTTAGCCTCAGCCTAAGGTGGGATGTTCCTGGCTCAGCTTCCCCATTGTGTTCCTTCGAAAAGGAATGTTTCCCACATGGCTATTACTGAGTCTGGCTATGAGGTAGAATTGATACTGCATGGTTGGAAAACTCTTACTAAATTCAAACAGAACTAAGGAATTTTACCCTGTCATATTTGGTATAATCATTTCCCTGCTTTTTCCTTTTATAGCAAATTTCTATAATCACAGCAAGTGGTCAGTAAGACACGAGCACAATGTAAGTATGTAAGATCTTGCTGTTTTGATCGGAATTTGTAGTCATTCCATGGCCTGAGCAACAGTTAAATTAGTGTTTGAACTTATCATATGTATAAGATTCAATTCCTGAAGTATCTCTTTCTCCCAGAGTGAATATAATTAGAGAAGGATAAACAAGCTTGTGAAACAAGGATGTGTATCTATTAAGTTGTGAGATTAAAGTCAGGAAGCTCTTTTGTTTTGTTTAAAGCAGTAGAGTTATATTAGTAAAGAGTAATAACTTATGAGCTATCTAGTATTATGGTTGAAATGTAAAGGAAAGCTGAGGAGTCTGAGTAATGGGTTTGACAGATTTAGAAAGATAAAGGCCTGATTGAAAATATGGAAGGCAGATAAGAAGGTTTGGGGACAAATGGGGGACATCTGAGCCCCTCCTATCTCTGGATATTTGCTCTGGGTACCTTTGTGCCAGTTTCAGATGGTTTAAGTATGTTGAGAGGGTGTGAGAAAGTTAGAAAAGAAAATTATGTAGCTTGGTTTGAAAGTCAATAGCTCAATCAAATTTGAGATGGCCCTGTCAAAAGGATCCCAGCCCATACTCACCCCCACTTCTGGTCATCAAGCGTCCTTCCAGAATTTTAATGTTTTCAAGGGTCATAGAGGGAATTAAATAAGACAAGCAGAGGGCATGGAGATAGATTTGTTTTGTTTTGATAGAATTAACAAAAGGAAGAAAGGTAAGGGATAAAGGAATATGCTAAGGAAGAAAAAAGAAGGCTTCATAGAAGGGAGTACAAAATGAAGTATATACAAACATAGAGGAAGAGAAGGAGGGAACAGGCATAACATTAACTTCACACTCTTATCTGACTGGGGCAAAAAATTTTTGAACACAAACACAGTTTGATATAGAAATACTTTCAACTCAACAGGGAAACAGGTAGAAAGGAGGGAGGAATGGAGGAGAATAATGAGGAAAAGGGAGTACTCAGAAACAAAACAACTTTAAACATAAGGTAGATAAAAAAGGGAAAGAGAATTAAAAGGGAAAAAAAAGGAGAGGATAAGATTGATCAGCATCTGAGTGAGGTGTTCTAGAAGAGAAACAGACTGATCCCTATCATTAAATGCACTATATCTCTTCCATCACTGCATTCTCCTTATAAACAGAGAGGTGGGGAGAGGGGCAAGAGGGTGAAGAGAAAGTAGAAGAGGATAACACAGCAAAATACACAAATAAGACTTATAACCATTAACATAAGTGGAACCTAACTCATCTCCCAAATGGAATGTGAAATCAGAAAAAGATTACAAAGCACAAACCAACACATTTGAGATACAAAGATTCACACTGTCAATCAATAAACAATTATTATGTGCCTACTATGTGCTAGCACTGTTCTGAGAAAGCATTGGGTATACAAAGAAAGGCAAAAAACAGTCCCTGCCCTCAAGGAGCTCATAAACCAACGGGTGAGACAACATGTACAAACAATTTACAGGATAAACAGGAAATAATCAACCTAGGGAAGGTACTAGAATTAAGAGGGATTGGGAAATAGGATTTTAGTTAGGACTCCAAGAAGGGGGGGGTGGGGCAGCTTGATGTACAGTGGATGGAGCAGTGGGCTCCATCTTCCTGAGTTCAAATCTGGCCTCAGACACTTACTAGCCATGTGACCCTGAGCAAGTCATTTAACCTGTTTGCCTCAGTTTCTCATCTGTAAAATGAGCTGGAGAAGGAAATGGCAAACCACTCCAGTATCTTTGCCAAGAAAACCTCAAATGCGGTCATGAAGAGAACAAGTGTATGCACAAAAAAAAATGAAGGAAGCCAGGAAACAGAGACAAGGAAGGAGAACATTCCATTCACGAGGGACAGCCTATGAAAATGCTGGGAGTTGGAGTGACTTTTTTGAGGAACAGGAAGGAGGCCAGTGAATTGAAGAGTATGTGTATGGGGAGGAGGGTGGGAACTGTATAGCATAAGAAGACTAAAAGGGTATGGGGGAGGGGCCTAGACTATGGAAGGCTTTGAAGGACAAACAGGGGAAGGACAAAACAATTTAAATAATGAACGAAAAAGAGAAAGGACAGGTCAATAAATTAGGCATATAACTAAAAATATTAGGTTAGCAATAAATTAAAATACTACAAGTAAACACCAAATCAGAAATTCTAAAAATCAGAGAAGAAATGAACTAAACTGAAAGCAAGAATCCCACCATATTGATTTAAAAATACAAACTAAGAGCTAGGTTTTTTGTTTTTTGATGGGGGAAGACAATAAAACAGATATACCATTATCGAGTATGATTTAAAAGAGAGGAAAATCAAAATGCTAGTATCAAAAATGAAAAGGGAGAATTCATAACAAATGAAGTGAAAAAAATAAAAGAAATTATTAAAAACTATTTTGCTTATAGCACTGTACCCTAAAGAGATTTTTTTAAAAGAGAAAAGGACCTATTTGTACAAAAATATTTATAGCAGTTCTTTTTGTGATGGCTAAGAATTGGAAATGAAGGGGATCCCATCAATTGGGGAATGGCTAAACAAGCTGTGATATATGATTGTGGTGGAATACATATATGATTGCGGTGGAATATTATTTGTGTGATAAGAATTGAAAGGCAGAATGATTTCAGAAAAACCTGGAAAGGCTTACATGAAGTGATGCAAAGTGAAGTGAGCAGAACCAGGAAAACATTGCACAGAGTAACAGCAATATTGTACAATGAAGCTATTCTCAGGAATACAATGATTCAAGAGAACCCCATAGGACTCATGATGAAACCTGCTATTGATGTTCCAGAGAAAGAACTGATGTTGTCTGAATGCAGACTGAAGCATACTATTTTTCACTTTTTTCCCCTTTTTTAAGTCTTCTTATAAAAAATGACTAATATGGAAATATTTTACATGATTGCACATATATAATCTATATCAGATTGCTTACCATTTCAGGGAGGAGAGAAGGGAGGGAAGGATAGAATTTGGAACTCAAAACTTTAAAAAATGTTAAAATTGTTTTAACATGTAGTTGAGAAAAATATTATTAAAAAAACGATTTTGCTTATCTTCACATGTAATTGGGAAAAAATTAAGTATTATTTTTAAAAAGAAACTATTTTGCCCAGCTATATGCCCATAACTAATCATTTAAATGAAATGGATGGATATTTACAGAAATACGAAATAACAGATTAACAGAAATAGAAAATTTGAATAACCCAATAGCAGAAAAAGGAACTGATCAAGCCATAAATTAATTCATAAGGGGAAAAAAACTCACAATCCAATGGATTTAAAGTGAATTTCATCAAATAGTCTAAGAGCAATTAATTCTGATATTACATTGTTTTCAAAATTAGGAAAATAAGGGATTCTACCAAATTCCTTCTATGATACAGGTATAGTCTTGATGCCAGAACCAAGAAGCGATGAAACAGAGGAAGAAACTACATGCCAATATCCTTAATATTAATATGACTATATTTAACAAAATATTGGCAAAGAAGCTACAGCAAGATATTACAAAGATTATATGTTGTGATCAGATTGGAGTTATGCCAAAAATGCAAAAGTTGGTTCAAAAATAAAAAATTATAAAAATAAGACTATATTAATATAAAAATAATTTTAAATCACCTTATCTTATCAAAATATGCAGAAGAAAGTTTTTGAAAAAACATGACACGGGTTTTTGTTAAAAACACTAAAAAAAGCATAAACATAAATGTACCTTTTCCTGATATGGTAAAGAGTATCTAAATCCAAGAGCCAGCATTATATATAATGGAGAAAGTATTAAAAGGTCTTTCTAATATAATTAGGAGTAAAACAAGGATGTCCATTATTACCACTATTATTTGGTAAAGTTTTAAAAATGCTAACTATATCAATAAGAAAAGTAAATTGAAGTAATAAGTATCAGTGAAGAGAATCAAAATCACTGGGTGGGTTTGTTGTTTGTTTTGGCAGATTATATGATGATCTACTTAGAGAACCCTAGGGTGTCAACCAAAAAATTAATTGAAACAATTAATTTTAGCAAAGTTTCAAGATATAAAATAAATTCACATAGATCATCAGCTTTTCTATATATTACCAACAAAACCTAGCAGGAAGAGATGGAGAAATTTCATTCAAAATAACTACAAAATGTACAAAGTATTTGAGAGTCCACATACCAAATTATAGAGGAACTATATTAATCCAACCACAAAACACTCTTTACAGAAATACAGACCTAAATAAATGGAAAGATATTCACTGATCATTGTTTGGCTGTGCCAATTTAATAAAAATGACAATACTACCTAAATCAATTTACTTATTCATTGCCATTCCAAACTATAGGATTACTTTACAGACTGAGAAAAAAATATAATAAAATTCAACTAGAGTAAAATGTCAAGATTATCTAAAGAAATAATACGAAAAAAAAGTAAGAAGAAAGGGGCCTAGCAGTACCAAATCTGAAACTTGCACTACAAAGCATCAGTTATCAACACTATTTGGCAGTGGTTAAAAAGTAGAAAAATTAGGATTAGATCAACTATACAAAAAAAGCAGCACAATATTTTATAAATCCAAAGACTACAAAAGTACTAAGGTAAGGACTCACACTTCAACAAAAATTTCTGGAGAAATTGGAAAGCAGTCTGACAGAAACTAGATAAAGACCAATGTCTCACACCTTATTCCAACAATAAGCTACAAACAAATATGTGACCTAGTTATAAAAGGTCATATGAAAAAAGTAAGAGTAACAAGTGAAGAGATAAACAACTATGAATAGGAGAAGAGTTCATGACCAAAGAAAAGATTAAAGAGGATCACTTAAGATAAAATAGACAATTTTTACTACTTAACGTTGAAAAGCTTCTGCACAAATAGGATCAATTTAGTTAAAATGAAAAGGGAAACAATTAGCTTGGGAAAAAAATCTTTGTAGCAAATTTCTCTATTAAAGGTCTGTTATCTAAGCTATGTAAGGAATTGATTCAAATATACAAGAACAAAAGCCATTCCCTAATAGCTAAATGACTAAGAACAGGAAGTTCTCAAAGGAAGAAAAAGAAGATACCAACAGCCATATGAAAAAAAAAATCTAAATCACTAATATCAAGAAAAATGCACATTTAAATGATGGTGAAGTTCCACCTTATACCTATTAGATTGGTAAAGATAATAAAAAAGGAAAATGACAATTTTTAGAAAAGTTGTGGGAGGAAAAGCATGCTAATGCACTGTTGGTGGAATTGTGAATTAATCTAGCCATTTTATAAAGTAATTTGGAGCTGTACCTGAAAAAAACAAAAAACTCAATTGTGCATATCCTTTGATCCAGTGATACCACAATGAGACAAGACAGGACAGGAAGGAAAGAACAGAAAAGAAACATTGGCAGAATCAGTCATCATTTAATCAGCTGTTTGGAAGGATCCTAGAAGAATGTCCTATGTGCAATGAAAGATGCTGCCTATGCTTTCTTCATCCTCTTCACCGTTATGTGCCCCCATTCTCCCTACAATCATGACATCAAGAATGGAATGATAGTATCTTATTTAATAAACTCTGCACTGCGTGTGTGTGTATAAATTATTCAATTTGTAAGAAGATATTTAATGAGTAAAAATCCATTATAATGAACTTCAAATAATAACCTAATTATTTTGCTGTAATGAAAATATTACTAGAAATCACACTCCAAGAAACTAAAAATGAAGATCATCTAGTAAATCAACAACTACAAGGGTAGTGGGTAGTAGAAAGGTGTCATATATACATACATACATGCATTCACACACATATGCTTCCTGTCCAGATGATGACATGCAGTTAGATGGACAATCTCTTGAGCTCTATCAGCATATAGGTCTTGGAATACAGTATAAATGGACGATGAATTGGGCAAAGAGTAACAGGACAAGGAGAACAAGGTGGAATTCCCTTAAAAATCTTCTCTCAGAAATAGGGGTCCATCTTTTTAATACCTATATTCTACCAATGTTGCTGTATGCCTAAATCATAGAACACTACATAGTCTCTAAAGAATTAAAAAATTGGGGCACCCAGGTGGCACAGTGGATAGAGCTCTGGTCTTAGAGTCAAGAGGACCTGAGATTTGAACTCAGACACTTGACACTTACTAGCTGTGTGACCCTGGGCAAGTCACTTAACCACAGGATTGCCTCCCAAAAAGCAAACAAAAAAATAATAATAATTTAAAAATCACTCAGAGGGCAATAGAGAGGTACATGGTGGGTATGAGAAGACTACAGTACCTAACACACAAGGAACTAAGAAGAATTAAGAGTAAAGAAGGTCATTTAAAGAATTATTTGATCAAAAAAAAAAGGAGATAGGCTGATCATGTGGACCATGTGGACGCGAAATAGGACAACCCATTTGCTTCCCTAATATCCTCAAAATCAGAAAAAACCCCTTTAGCTTGTTCAGTGGATTGCCTGTGGTGAACTTACTGGGCAGGCAGTGATGGACTGTAATTTGCATCACTGGAAGAAACATCCACATCAATAAGATCACAGATCCTTTTGAGCATCTGAGTATGTGTGGACATAACACACACACACACACACACACACACACACACACACACACTATTTTTTTGCCTGTCTTCTACTGTTTTATTTTTATGGATATCAGTGGCTTAGGAATGTTAATATATTATATTTTGATAATTTAAATATTTTGTAAAGGGATGAAACTAAGCATAGCAGGGCAAAAGAAATGTTATGACTTTAGCTATAGTTTATTTCAGAACTATCCACATACAATAAAATTACTACATGTCTTAAGAAAAAAGTATTACCATCCTCTCATAGTTGATGGCTTCTTTTTCAGCAATTTGTGCAGCCCTTTCTTTATTCATGTAAGCTGCTTTCAATTTTTTCTCCAATTCTCGAAGTTCAAGACTGTTTAAAAAATTCATTTAACCAATAAGAGACATTAGATAATTTATTTTCTTTAAGAACTATTCAAGAATCTATGTTTGATTTAGTATATACAATATATTAAATACCAAATTTGAATTATATTAAAACATGTTTTCCTTATTCTTTTCCAAAAATTCAAAAACAGACTTTTGCAAAACCAACATTTCACAAAACCAGCATTCACTAAATAATGTGATTAAATATAAATGTATGTATATATACATATATTTGTATATATACATACATAAATATATATGTATACATTTGTGTGTTTCCTGTTGGCCTATAAACTCCATGAGGTCAGGAAACAGATCCTTTATCTAAAATTTTTATCTTTCATCAGTGTTTAACACAGTGATCTGTGCATAGTATTTAATAACTATTTATTGAATTGGATTTTAAAAAGTATATATATATAGGGGCAGCTAGGTGGCGCAGTGGATAGAGCACCGGCCCTGAAGTCAGGAGGACCTGAGTTCAAATCCGGCCTCAGACCAAACACTTGACACGTACTATCTGTGTGACCTTGGGCAAGTCACTTAACCCCGATTGCCTCACTAAAAAAAAAAAGTATATAAAATTACAAGAAATATGTTATAATACAACTTTAATAAAACCTTAATTAACCAAAATGCTCAGAGACTAAGCTATTAACCAGAAAACATTTTGTTTCTATACTTAACTAAAATATTTTTGTGTGCTGATACACTTTTCTGCCTTAGTTAAAACACCATATTAAATGTAATTAGATTTTTTTGATGACTAAAGAAATTGTACTCCTGAGCCATTCTAAACACTGTAGTATTACAGAATTAATATCACCATAGAAATATATTAAACACATTCTATATGCAAGCCATTATGCTAGGTAATAGGGATACAATAACAAAAGTAAAATATTCTCTACCTTGAGGGGGCTTACATTCTACTGGGATATAGAACAAGTATAATATAAGGTAACTGGAGGAGGGAGGGAGACCATAACTAGGGAAGATCCAGGCAGGCTCACTTCATAAGAGAAGGTAGGAAATTAATTTCTAAGGAAGACAAGGGTTATAAACAGACAAGATAAGGAGAGAGTGCATTCCAGCCAAGGACATGGGAATGTATGGAGGTAGAAGACAGAGTATATAGTTTGAGGAACAGCTAATAGTCTAATTTGGCTGGAATGCAAAGTTCATGAAGGTGATTAGAATGAGGAAAAACTGAAAAGGTAGGTTAAAGCCAGATTATGGAAGGTCTTAAATGCTATATACATATACATATATATATACATACATATATATATATACATATATATATATATATCGTCAAATCTGTTCCATGAGAAGATTATTTAGAGTTTAGTTTGAGTTGGAAGGGACCTCAGAAACAATCTAGTTCAACGTCTCAATTTTCACTGTATTTTCAAAATTATACTCAACTTCAGAACATCCCATAAATACAAATGTGGCCATGTCATGGCAGGAAAAGACATATTCCCAGAGCAGAAGTGTTTCCTTCTCTTTCTAAGGTGCCCTTGGGGCTAGAGTGGTAAGAATAGGTGTTAAACACATCCAGAGAAAGAACTATGGAATCTGAATTTGGATCGAAGAATTCTATTTTCACTTTTGGGGTTTTTTTTCCCTTTCTCATGGCTTTTCCCTTTGGTTCTGATTCTTCGTTCACAACATGACTAATATGGAAACAAGTTTAACATGATTGTACATGTATAATCTATATCAGACTGCTTGCTGTCTTGGGGAGGGAGGAAGGGAGAAAAATTTGGAACTTAAAATTCTACAAAAATGAATTTTGAAAACTATCTTTACATGTAATTGGAAAAAAATGCTATTAAGGAAAAAAAAGAAGAGGGGTTGGGGCCGCTAGATGGCGCAGTGGCTAGAGCACTAGCCCTGGATTCAGGAAGACCTGAGTTCAAAATTGGCCTCAGACACTCGACACTTACTAGTTGTGTGACCCTAGGCATGACACTTCACCCCATTGCCCCACCAAAAAAAAAAAGAAGCAAAAAAAGAATAGGGTTAATACAGTGAGGATGGGGGTTGGGGGGAGAGGATGCCTTTTTCCACTAAAAAGTCCATTTTAGTCCATGATGTAGTTGAAGTACCATATATCTGCAACATTATTGTTTTCTACTACAATATTTTTACATTGCAAGAAGATAGTATTTGAAATACAGTAAAATAGGCTTTTGGCTAGCATGGAAACGTAAACATTTTCTACTTCTCTCTGCTCCATCAAGTCTTCCCTGATTGCTTCACCTAAGGTGATCTGTTCCTTTTTTAAAGTCCTGTTCAGTATTAAGTATACCACTATTGTGGTACTTTTTATATACTGCTTTGTATCACGGGTTCTTCACCCGTGTTATTTTTTCTACAAGATTCTAAATGTCTGGAATACAGGAACCATGTTTTATAAATCTTTGTGTACTTCACAGCTCTCCACACAGTGCCTTGCATATACAAGGTACTCAGTAAATGTTAGCTAATGAAAAAAGGTATGCCAAAATGTGTTCCAAACTCTTGACAGACTTACAAATAAACTTCTGGAAGACACTTTATTTAAACACTGTGGACTTCCTGCTCTAGTGATGCTAAGAAAGTATTGCAGATTTGAGCTGGATAAATACTGTGATGAGGACATGTTGTCTTTTAATTTTCTGATATGTCCTAGATATTAGCTTAATTACTTATCACTTGAAAATAGGATTGCAAGAGAGAAAAATCCTACTTAGTTTAGTTTTCTGATTAGCTGGGTTACAGCTAATCAAGGTGTTTCTTTTTCTTCTGATTTCTCTTTCGGTTTTAATAATATTTTATTTTTTCCAATTACATGTAAGAACATTTTTTAACATTCATTTTTAAAAATTCTCTTTCTCCTTCTCTCCCTGAGATGGCAAGCAATTTGATATAGGTTATATATGTGCACTAATGAAAAACTTATTTCCCTATTATGTTATAAAAGAAAACACAGATCAAAAAAGCACATACACACACAAGAAACTGAGAAATAGTATGCTTTGATCTACATTCAGACTCCATCAGTTCTTTCTCTGGAGATGGATGGCATTTTTCATTATGACTCCTTTGGAATTGTCTTAGTCAAGGCATTTCTACTATTCAGTGTAATGTCATGTTTTTCAAGTTTCATATAAAAAAAATATGAAAGTTGTATACTTATTTAGGTTAAATATTAAAAAATATTTTCTACCAGCATAAAATTTATCCATTTAAATATTTAAAGCCATTTAAAATATTTCCTTTCCCTTTGAGATGAATGTTCTAGTGCTTATAAATATCTGCAGCATAAAATGGCTTTAATTATCATTCTATAGAAAATTTTGATTCAAACTATTATATTACAAATTAATACTGTGTTGAATCACACAAAATTAAATTTTATACATGATTTGCAATTTAAAGAAATAAAGATACCTGTTTTCTCTTATTTGTTGCCTCATTTTTTCATCCTTTAAACTTTCATTTTTTAGTTTTGCCAGCTCTGTAGCCAATTTCTGTTCTTGTTCCAGCTGCACTGCCTTCATCTTTTTGTTTTCTTCTGCCTACCCAAAGAAAATAATTTTAGATTTCCTTCTCCAGAATTAGAAAATTGTATTTCAATAAGAGTCGGTTTATTAGTTTTTCTATTGCAATTTCAGCAGGAATGTAACATTCTCTTTGAGGGCAGAGCGTGTTTCATTTTTGTTTTTCATATCCCCAGATTCTAGCAGTAGCAGTGTCTTGAACACAGTAAATGATTGTTTAATTGAATTAAACTAAAGCTCTTCAAAAGCAAGAGCTACATCTTCTATTTTTGGTAACTCCCTACAGACTACCTTGTAGACTGCTCTGCATAAGGTGGATGTTTAATAAAGAATACTAATTAAACACTCTTGTTAGCACAGCAGGAAAGGTAATGCATCTGAACCACAGAAGTGAGAAACTTTCACCAAGAGAGTGAACTAGTGTTTCTAGCCATAGAAGAGTCATATTGAGGCAAAGTGTTTAAGGAAAGGAAGCAATATAAGCATTACTAGTATAATTTGAACCAAGTCTTACGACTGAATGGAATGATATGTTGCTTTTACAAAGTACAGATAAGGATGTAAGGCATAGAGCCTTACACACATACATCAATATTTCAATGGATCTATGATTTCATAAATTTGGGTATTTCCTACAATAACCTATCTATACCTTTTCATCCAGTGCAATTCTTGTCAATGCCTTACCCCTATACCTCTGTAAGTGCACTAGAGGCTTTCCTACTGGTCTTTTAATAATCATTGGATACTGAAACAGCACCTGTGCTTTCTGTCTTTTATTTCTTGCTCTTAATAAATGACAGACCCATCTCTTTTTCCTATCATACTCTGGAAGATATTTTAGACCACATCTTTATGCAAGTCATTATTGGTAATATGTTGCTATTTATGTCCACCATAATTCTCTTCGTGATGCCCTTTGGGCTATCCACAATTTTGATTCTTCGGATTATAGGGTTCAGTTAGGGGAAAAATGATGTTGAAAAGATGAATTTTTGTTTCAGGAACAGCCTGGGATGGTGGAAATCACTGCACAATTTTCTAAATTCAAAACAACCCACTGTCTTTGCCTGTTAAGTCTAGATCCAGCTTACTATCCATCTGTAAGGTGTGCCCGAAATATATGTACTGAATGGGCCAATTCAAAGGGTTATTCTTCCAACTGTAATCATAAGGCATCATTCTTCGAGTTGGTTTATCTTGTATGAACCGTTAAGTTAAGCTCTTCTGAGTTGCTCTGGATCTCCCTGGGTTAACTTTATAGTATTCAGAAACTTGATGCAATCGCACAGTGTTATCTCCAAAGAAAAAATCTTCAGAATCTATAAGGAATCTTTCTTCTATTTGCATTTTGTGTTGGACGTACTCTATGACAGTGGCAAACACTCTTTGCAAGTATATATCTTTGTTTTATTCATTGCTTGATATTAACAATGAGAAGGTCAAATAAGGTTATTTCTGTTGCTAACTCTTTCAAGAAATTTTGTGTAATCTTATTGCATATGGGAGACAATTTATTGAAGGAGAGTCAGGCTGTATTTTAGTCTACTGATTTAAAGATTCTTTGAAATCATCAACAAATATATTTAGCGGGATCTTAAAATCCCTGAATCTTTAATACGAGACAAAAGATTAAAAAAACAAGTGCCACAGTCGTATCTCAAAGAGAATAAAAGATCCAGAAGGTAGCTTCCATTTCATTGGGTCAATCATCTATGAAAGAATTAAGGAAAGACAAGAAAAAGACTTGCACAGGAGAAGACGAAGAGAGGTCGTGAGATGTACAAAGGACCCACAGAAATGAGATCACAGATCTTTGTATTAAGATTAAACAATATTCATTTTTCTTACTTCAGTAAACTAAAGCTTAAAGCACATATTTTAAAAATCACAAGTTCCCATCTGTAGAGCTTAATGGAAGTAGAATGGTACAGTTCTATGAAAAAGAAGTGCAAGTTAAAAATTACAGCTTTCCATTACATAACCTTATTATAAGGTTATTGTGACGAAAGCATTTTGTACATCTTAAAGTCCTATGTAAGTATGAATTATTATTACGATTATTACCTGTATCATTTTCAATGGACTGTAATCAACATTAGCTGCATGCATTCATGGTTTCTCAATAGAAATGGGAAGAAAAAGTAATCTGAGATACTATATTGGGAAGCACTTACCTTTTGAATAGCCTCTTCCATGTCTAATTCAAATTGTTCATCCTGTAGTAATCGGAGGATTCTTTTCCGTGCAATACGTTCATCATTTGCTATCATCATCTTCTGTATTCTGACTTGTTCTCCAAGCTTTACTTGCCCTTCGATTTGTACCTTCTTAAAGAAGTTTTCATTTACTGTTTTCTGATGTTTTTCTGCAACACTCAACTTTTGTTTTTCTGAGGTGGCCTAAAATGAAAAATAACACCATTTATGTTTCCTTATTTTTTCCATAAAACTCCAGTTATCAAACCTAAACTGTAAGGATCAAAGATGCTTATTAAAAAAAAAAAACTTTGCAAACCTTAAAGTGCTATATGTCAGCTATTATTATAATCATCCTTACATAAAATCTTATAACAAGTGATTTTATGTTATTTTCCATCCTTTGAAATGGAGTGTAAGGAAAGAGGAAGGGAAAGGAGAGAAGAAAAGAAGAGGTAATGAATTGGAGGACAGGAGGAAAGATTAGAGGATGAAAAACATTCAGATGAATGTCAACATTAAGCTTAAAAGTTGACTGTGACAAGTGTTTGCAAAGAAATGAAGATAGTGCTTTTATTTTCCTTCATGAATTCAGAGAACTGTATAAATTAGGTCAACACGCTGACCTCTTCCTACCCACAAACTGCTTTTCTTAAATATCACTGTCAAACTCCCCTAACATAATTCCAGTAAATCTACTGACTAGCCAGAACTACCTAATCCAATCTTCCAAAGCTGAGATTTTATAGTGTCCTTCCCACCCAGGGTGCCAAAGAACAAAAGGCCTGGAAGCCTGTAGTTGCAGAAGTTAATTAACTAAATGGGGTGGTGGTGGGTGGGGGAATGCAAATCTTCAAGCTTTCTTGGTGTTGTTAGATATAAACTAGATTTCCAGATTCCTGGGTAGCAGAGTTTGATGATGGGGGGAAGGGGAGGAGGTAGGAAAGGAGAGGGAGAAGGGGGAGGAGTGAAGAGGGATACGAGCAGGGGAGAAAGGGAAAAGAGGGGGTGCCCAGGCAGGAACTAGTTTCTCACCTAGGGTGCCTCACCTTTCAAACCCCAGGTCCCACTTACCATCTTGGCTTACGAAAAGCACTGCACTCCTTACTGAACTTAACCGAGATTCAAACCAGAGCCCGGAACACCAACTCTCCCCCTTCGCCTGGCGGGATCCTTCCCGCTCTCCTGTTTACAAAGCGTATCCCAGGTAACGGTCACAGCCCAAGTTGAATTGGCGCAGGCGCCTTCGAGGCTTCGTTCAGAACGCGGCCTCCCATTGGTTGGAGGGATACCCAATCGGCGCCCCTGGATGGGGTCTCAAGTCCAGGGGCGGAGCTGGATTCTTGGAAGGCGAGTTCCACTATGTACATGTAGTTCGAGGTCGCTGTGCTCAGGCATGAGCCACGTTCGAGGTTGCCTAGACGATTCCAAATTCTTTCCAAACACAGATTTAGGGGAAGGGCTTTTTAGCGTGGAAAGCTTTTCGTTTGGCCTGTTTCCTGATTGCTCATTGTCCTCTCGGCCCCTCCATCTCTCTCTCTCTCTTTTTCAGAGGCATAAGGGCGTGGAGGAAGGCGTGAGAGCGTGTTCCTGGCCCACCGAAGATGCTCTTCCTGCACCTTGGTGCCTCGTGGTTGCAGGCTGAGAGAAGGCGGCAAAATCTGATAGGCAATATCAGGGAGCCAACCATGTGCTAGCAGTACTTCTAGGTCATCCACCCAGCTGCTTGTATATTCAAATAGATCTACTAATTTGCTACTTTAGAAACTTGAGTGTTGGTAATGGAAATTGATAGATGGCTTCCCTCCACTTGTTTCATGTGGACGACAGATGAAGATGATGCCATGTGATTGGCCTAATTAATTTCATTCCTTTCTCTCCCCCCCATTCATCCACCCACTTCTGTCTCCAGTTATTTAAGCCATTTTAACGATTAAATTGGATTGACCTTAGGACAATTGGTTTGGCAACTTAGTGATCAACTTTAAAAAATGGTCGATTCTTTTTCAGACCCAACCTTAGTGCTTCACAAACAGTTAGGAATACTTTCCAATCTTTGGAGGGTCTTGACAAAGTCCCAGTTCCATAGTGGTGGGTTTTATTGGATTTGGGGTCACAGGAACTATCTTTGTATCCCCTCTTTGTTAATTCCAGACACTCCCAACTATACATCATACCTGGAGCAGCTAGGTGATGGAAGGTAGAGTGCTGGGCCTGGGATCAGGAAGACCCATCTTCCTGGGTTCAAATTTGGGCTCAAACACTAGCTATGTGACCCTGAGCAAGTCACTTAACTTTGCCTCAGTTTCCTCATCTGTAAAATGAACTGGAGAAGGAAATGGGAAACCACTCCAGTATCTTTGCCAAGAAAACCCCAAATGAGGTCATGAAGAATCAGGACTGAAACGACCGAACAACAACAACAATAAATGTGCTAGGCATTGTACTAAGCAATGATGATAAAAATACAAGCAAAAAGAAAGCCCTTACTCTCAAGGAGCTTACATTCTGATGGAAGAAGACAACACATAAAAAGGAACTGAAAAGGGAGGAAGAGAAGAGAAGGTACCCACACTGGTCATAGACCAGGGAGAAGAATGAAGCATGATTGGCCTAGGCTAGTCCCTACATGGAGGGTCTGGAAGCAACTCACCAATGGGAGAAGAGGGACATGTAATGACCTGAGTGTGAATGGGAAAGTGGCTGAGAGCTTAAGCAGTTACCACATATCTTGTAAGTGTCCTGAGCAGGGTTATGGGGTGAGAAGAGAGACTATGATAGGAGAATGGTTGGCAGTCCCCCTCCCCAACATATATGCTTAGTGTATGCCTGTACAGAGTGAGCACTGGTATAAGATAGCTGAATCAGATTCTGAGTAGTTCAGCATATTTGAATTGTGAACTTCTGAGTTTCCTCCTGGGTCCTATTTCAAATGGAGATTGCCCAGAGTAGCACTGGGTGACCTAGGGTATTGGGCACCATGATGCTATGCCTTTCTCTTGAACTCCGTTTGCCTGTTGAGTTTCTATCCATACCTCATGATCCAGTTCTAATCTAATAAGCTAAAATTGCACTTCCTTCACCAAGTCCTCCTGATTATCTCAGTTAAACTTCCTTTAACCCTACATAGCCCTTCATACTGTTATTATGCACTTATGTTCTATTTTGTTTTTATAGTTATTTGTATATGTGCCATATTCTATGATTCCTCCCTAATTCCACAAGATAGTAAGTTCCATGAGACAGGGGACTACCTTATTGATTGATAAATATCTACTCCAGTGTCTAGCAGCACATTTCAGGCACTTAATTTTTATAGACTTGAATCATCCTATCCATAGGGATGGGGAATCGTAATTATACATTATGATCAGATACAAACATATGACATATGATATCGTACTTTTACCTTCTAGTTAAATATAATGTTTATAATGATCATGAGTCTTTACTAATAGATGTCTATGCCAGCCTGTGGTATATTATTTTTTGTTAGTATAGCCCTACTCCAAGGCAGGCTTCATGATCCTTTGAAAGACAGCACCAGAAAGATAGAAAGCTGGAAAAAAAGCTAAGTCTGGAGTCAGGAAGACCTGAGTTCAGATCCAGCCTCATACACTTATTAGCTGTGTGACTTTGGGTACCTCACTTAACCTCAGTTTCCTCAAGTATAAAATAATAATAACAATAGCACCTACCTCCAGGATTGTTGAGAGGATCAAATGAGATATTTGTAAAGTACTTAGCACAGAGACTGGCATGTGGTAAGTGCTATATGAATGCTTATTCCATTTCTTCCTTCTTATTTCCTATTACATGCTTATGGGCCAGGCCTTATGTTGGATGCTGGAGATACAAGTAAAAAGAATGAGACAATCTCTGTTTGCAATGAACTTATATTCTAATGGAGGAGACAAGAAGTACATGCAAAAATATAAACAGCACAAATGTAAAGTTGTAAAATACAAATACATACAAAGGAGTTAAATATAAAGTAGTTTGGAAAGGATGGCAATAGCAGTTAGGGATATCAGGAAGATGGTATATGGGGTATTTGGGCTGAATCTTGAAGCAGCCAGGGAAGCTAAGAGTCAGAGACGGGGTAGGGCATTCCAGGCATGGGAGACAGTCAGAGCAAAGGTACAGCAGGTGAGCCAGAGTGTGGAGGGGAGTAAAATATAAGACTGGAAAAGTAGGAAGAAGCCACGTTGTAAAGGGCTTTAGCTGCCAGAGAAAGGGCTTTATAATTGATCCTGGAGGCAATAGGGAACCCCTGGAATCATTTGGGGGTGGGGAGGAGAGACACTGTCAGTCTTGAGCTTTGAGTCAATCACTTTGGTAGCTGAGTGAAGGATGGAATAGAGTGAAGTGGGATCAGGCAGGGAGACCAATTAGAAGGCCATCACAATAGTCTAGGTGTGAAGTGATAAACACTAGATATATGGTGGTGGCTGTATAAGTGGACAGAAAGGGGTGTATGTGAAAGATGGTGTGAAAATAGAAATGACAAAATTTGAGAGCAGACTAGATAGGCAAGATGAATGTCAGTAAGGAGTTGATGATGACACCAAGGCTGCAAGCCTTGGTGAATTCAGGGAGAATGGTGATCCTGGGAGAATCCTGACATTTGTAAGGAAGTTTGGAAGAGAGGTGTGTTTGGGATAAAGATAATGAATTCTGTTTTGGACATAATGAGTTTGAGATACCAATGGGTCATCTAGTTCAAAATGTCCAAAAAGTAGTTGGTGATATGGTACTAGAACTGAGGAAGGACATTAGGGCTGGATATATTGATCTGGGAATCATCTGCATAGAGCTGATAATTAACCCATGGAGCTGATGAGATCACCAGTTGAGATAGTACAGAAGAAACAAGGGCCCAGGACCAAGCCTTGGGAGACACCAAGTTAATGACTGTGATGGATGACGAACCAGCAAAGGAGATGAAGAAGGAGTGGTCATAGAGAATGAGAACCAGGAGAAAGCAATGGCATGAAAATCTAGAGAGGAGAGAGTATATAGGAGGAGAAGGTGATTAACAGTGTCAAATTCATAGAGGTCAAGAAGTATGAGAACTGAGAAAAGGCCAAAAGATTTAGCAATTAAGAAATCACTAGTAACTTTGAATAAGGCAGTTTCAGTTGAATGATGAGGGTGAAAGCTAGGTTGCAGAGATTAGAAGAGGGTAAGAGGAGGGGAAATGGAGGCATGGAGTATAGATGGCTTTCTTAAGGATTTTAGCCAGGAAAAGGAGAATAGACATAGGATGAGAGCTAGCAAGGATGGTAGCATCAGGTGAGGATTTTTTAAGGATGGGGTACACATGACTGTATTTCTAGGCAGCAGGGAAAGGAGTAATAGGGAGAAATTGAAAATGAGAGAGACAGACTGACACAGACACAGAGGAGACAGAGAAAAAGGGGGAAGTTAAACATGGGGCAGCTAGGTGGCGTAGTAGATAAAGTATCAGACCTTGAGTCAGGAAGACCTGACTTCAAATCCAGACTCAAGCACTTACTAGCTGTGTGACCCTGGGCAATTCATTTACCCTCTGTTTGCCTCAGTTCCCTTATCTGTAAAATGGGGATAATAATAAAACCTACCTGGCAGTCTGTTGTGAGGATCAAGGGAAATATTTGTAAAGCGCTTAGCACAGTGTGGGGCACATAGTAAGTGCTATACAAATGTTAGCTAATATTATTATTATTATATTAGTAATATAAGAGAGAGATTTCAAAAGCAATAGAAGGATATGCCATTATCATGGAAAAGAGGCATGAACTACAGTATTATTGACTGTGTGAGTGGAGAGGTTACATATAAGAGAGATGTCACAAAAATAGAAACAAGATTTGACAACTGATTGGATATTTTAGTGGATATGATTAGTGGTAAATGCACAAATTAATGGTAAAACTAAATCATCAAAATAAGATGCAAATAAATTGATTAGATTAGAAGACAACCCATAAGAGTTTTGAAGAGATTTAAGGATAAAATTGTAGAAATGTTGGCTAAAATGTATAGTTTGTCATTATAGACAGTCATTTTATTAGAGAACTGTTGAGTTAGGACCATAGGATCATAGGTCTAGAAAAGGAAGGGAGATCAGAGGTCATCTCGTCTAACCCCTTCATTTTATAACTCAGGAAACTGAGTCCCATGAAGTTTAAGTGGCTCACTCAAGGTGATATAGCATCAGAATTTGAATTTGAATCCAGATCCTCTGACTCCAAAGCCATCGAACCTTCCACTGTCTTTTCTATATTTAAACTGGTTGCACAGGTGAATTTTGCACCATAGACAAAATAATTTCATTTTTATGCCTGGAAAGCTGTTGGTAATAAAAAATAGGAACACTTAAACAAATATAAACTATTAATATAGTTTCTTTAAGGGGAAATTATAACTAATTTACCGAGACAACGGGAGACAAAGAATGGTCATCCTTATTTAGACTTTCAAGAAAGCATTAAAAAGTTCCCCACCAAGTTTAAAATATTGAATCACTTTGAGACTGCCATGGGCATGGATCTAGTTGTCATTGTTTTATGTTTTTGTTGGACCTATGATTTCATCACCATAGGTTGCTATTTATAAGGAACTTTATCTACCAATACAGACGAAGTTCTGTACCTTCTCTGAAACTTAGAATCTTAGAGATTTGCCGCAGGCATTGAGAGATGAAGTGACTTTCCCAGGGTCACACAGCCAATAGGTGGCAGAGAGGGGATGTGAATCCAGGGTATTCCTGACTTGCAGATTGGTTTTCTATCTACTACACAATTACTTTTCTCTATGAAGTTGGTTTACAGACAAAAAACAAAGAGAGAATCATAGGATTTGGAGCTCAATGTTTGCACCAAACTATCACACCTGTGTTTTTCTAAATAGGACATTCCATTTTCTACCCATGGTAGGGATGCTTTCCTTCCTTACCTGGGACTCTTGGAACGGTTCACTTCGTTCATGGCTCAGCTGATACGCCAGTTCCCCTAGGAGACATTTCCTGATTCCCCCAGCTGTCACTGCTCTCCCTACCCTCATCATAATGACTTTGTTCTTAGTTTTCTTTGCCCCCATAGAATGTAAGCTCCTTAAAGTCAGGCTGTTTTCTTTTCGTCTTTGTAAACCTAACCCGTAGCACAGTGCCTAGCACGTGGGAAGCATTTAACAAGTGCTCATGAAATTGAATTGAATCTATTCCAACCCCTCATTGTGCAGATGAGGGAACAGAAGTCCAAAGATGTTAAGTGACTTTTCTATAGAGAGGTAAAATAATATATAAACAATGCATTTAAGATGGTAGGCACTGATTTATAATCCAGGAAAAAGTATTTTAATGTCATTGTAGCTTGTTTCTTGAAAATAGAGTAGCTTGGTGTTCTGCAAAACATTGCTGGGCTTCATTAGAAAAAGCCCTGGAAACACAGAATATGAAACTAGGGGTAGACCAGGTAGGCAGCTTTCTTAGGTGCACATATGCAGAGGGAGAGGTGGTTGGGGTGTCTAGCAAGGTTCAATTTTAAACCTTTCTTTTAATAAGTGGTGTTCAGTTGTTTCAGTCGTGTCCAACTCTTCATTACCCCATTTGGTGTTTTCTTGGCAAAGATGCTGGAGCAGTTTGCCATGTCCTTCTCCAGCTCATTTTACAGATGAGGAAAGTGAGGCAAACAGGGTGAAGTGACTTGCCCAGGGTCACATAGCTAGTGTCTGAGGCCAGATTTGAACTCAGGACGACGGATCTTCCTGACTCCAGGCGCAGCACTCTATCCATTGTGCCACCTAACTGCTCGATCCTTGCTTAGATAACATAATTTCCATTGTAGCAGAAGAGGTTGAATTGGCCCGTCAGGGGCATTCCAAGGAGTATGAGTATGTGTACAGAGCTCTTCAAGGAACTCATGGGGACTCCAGTAACATGGCAACTCAGTACTTGGGGTGCTCATTGGGAATGACGAACTTAGTAGCCGCTTCTGTATCATGGGCTGGCCCAGTCCTTAAAGGCCTTGTTACTTTGGTATGATTCAGGAAACCCTGAACGGTGCATTGGTCCACCCCCTACCCTAGGACAGTAGCAAGGGGTGGTGGGGGTGTGGTGGCAGTTAAAAGGAGAGGCAGTTTCTGGCTTGCCCTTTTGAATTGACCCTCTAGGTGGCATCATATAACCGTGACACTTCCAGGCAGGGAAGAGAGAAGGTGGCCCTTCTCTGATCCAACATTGTGGTGATTGCTCTTATGTGGCGACTAGAATAGAGGGATCTTGTTAGGCAAGCTTGGACCTGTGCCTCTGGCTGCCTTTTTTTGTTTTGTTTCCTTTCTCAAACAACAATATCCAGGGTTGGAGGTGATCTTGTGGGTTCCAGAATACAAAGGACCATCAGATCCAGCTAATTGAAACCAAAGGGAGTTTCTTCATTGGAGAAGATGACCTCTGGTAGTAAGATAACAAGAATTGTTTGAACAGAGCAGAGCAGAGGCAACATGTGGCCACGTCTACTTGGTAATTCCACCAATTGCTTTATTTTCCTATGAGGCTTAATTGTCCTGGGAAAAAAAATATAAATGTAGTTATAAGTTAAATTTTTTGTTGTTGTGTCCTTTCAGTCATGTCCTACTATTTCTGACCCCATTTGGGATTTTCTTGGCAAAGATACTGGAATGGTTTTCCATTTCCTTAAGTTACAGAATTCCATTTTAAGTCATTCTGTCAATGCATACTATATATTTGTGTTTTAGTATTTTTTTGGGTGAAGAAATAAATGATTATCCCATGTCTGATTCATATCATACATTGACAGGCCCTAGTCATGAGCCCATCCCTAGGCTTTAAGTAATTTGTCCCTGAGGTGCTGGATAGAGATTTAATGAGCCTAAGAATATGAGAAAAGAGAATACAACCTCCCTCTCATTAGAAGCCATACTTTCTCAGGACTGAGCCCTGTGTAGACTCCATGCATAGGTCCAGAGAAGAAGGGCTCTTAGTGGAGAAGGGTTTGGGTACAGTGTCCACACCCCCTTGATCCACTCATGGTTTTTCAGTGTTAGACTAATAATACAACAGCAACCATTACCTTACTTAAGAACAAAACCACAATGTGAAAAAAAAATTGAAATACTCTGTAGGCTTCTAGTTGCTATACTTTAAGAAAATTTTCATATAATTGGATAAGGTATAGAGAAGTATGACTAAAATGAACAGGGAGGTGAGAACATCTCAAAACACAAAAGTTTACAGGAATTATGATAGAAGTCTATAAAATCAAGTGTACAGCTGAATCTGCCATATATAGGCAATGTGTATGTGTATATTGTGGTAGCAAAGGGAGGGGAGATATCATTTTGATCATATCTCTCCCCTGGTCCAAAACTTTCAGGGGACTTTATTACCTACAGAAGTCTAACTTCTTTATTTGACATTCAATGCTCTCCATGATCTAGTCCCATCTCCTTTTCCAGTCTTATGTCCCGCCATTCCCCTACATGAACTCTGTGCTCTGGTTAATCTGGGTTCAAACAAGCTTTCCGCTTTCTTTGTGCCTTTGACTTATTCCATATCTCCCTCCACTCTTCCCCAGTTGCCCCTAGAGCAAGGGTGGGGAACCTGTGGCCACATATGGTCCTCTAGATCCTCAACTGTGGCCCTCTGAATTTAAACTTCACAGAACAAATCTCCATAATGAAAGGAACTTGGACTCAGTCAAAAGGCCACACCCAAGGACCTAGAAGGTCACAAGCAACCTCAAGGCCGCAGGTTCCCCACCCCTGCCCTAGGGTATTCCCACCTGTTCCTAGCCAAACACCTCCTCACCCTTTATGGCCCTGCTAAAGTCCCCATTTCCTTCATGCAATCTTCCCATATTACCCCAAGTCATTGGTAATTCTTGGAACTTCTCATTAGCATTTTGTTGTTTGATATCTTTTTATGTGTTCTTATTCTATCTTCTCAACCATATTGTCATTTCCTTGTGGGCATGGGCTGTGTCTTTCTTTGTATTCCCCACAGGTAGGGATCTTTAACTTTTGACAGGGCTGATCCTTTAAGAAATATAAGAGGCTGACCTCAAAGAAGAGATATGATAAAACATCTCCCCTATTCCTGGGCAGAGACTAAGTCCACAGAAACATTACGTATGACATCATAATTTTGAAGTATTGATTGATATTGTAGAATTTTTTTCCTTCTTCCTCTTTTTTAAGGAAAAAAAAATCTTTATTATTAGAGATGGCTCTCTGGAAGGGGAAAGAGGGAAGAATAAATGAGGAAATCTAGGGGATGCAAAAACAAAAGATATAAACAATTTTTTAACTTTTTTTTTTTGTTTTAAAAGGAAGCATATAGCCCCTTATACGCAGGAACTGTTTTTGCCTTTCTTTGTATCACCTAACACTGAGCACAGTCCTTGGCACATTAATTAAGTGCTTAATTAATGCTTGTCAATTGATTGATTGTGGTGCTAGGTGGAGGAAGCTCTCTTCCAGAGTATGAGGAAAAATGGCCCAGCTCTTGATCTTATGCCTCTGATGACGGCTTGTCCTGATTCTTCATATTCATCCTAGCCTTCCTGACTCCTGGTCCAGCCTACACCTCATAATTTTTGCTTCTTCAGACCCTGTGGGCACAGTAACTATTTCTCTTTGATGCTCCAGTTCGGACCATGGTAATGCATTTTGACTGTTCTGGAACTCTTGCCCAGCAGTTGTTTCTGATTGCTGGGTATGGCCATGGCCACCAACTCTTGTTTGACTTGACCATTGCTGGAAGATGGCGTGATATCGCAGAGCCTAGTATAATTGATGGGGTATGGGCCCAAGCTGAGAACTTTGCCCCTTGCCCCAAAAAGAATTTGGCTCTCATTTGTCTACGGCCCCAGAAAGCCTTTAAACTTCTCTCGCTCTGGTCTCAAAGGCTTCCTTATTGACTCCCCTCATCTCTCTTTGAAAGCTTATTCAGATGCCTTTCAAACTTCTTCCTTCCAGTTCCTCTCATCATCTATTCCCATTGTCTATTCAATCTCTCAGACCTTCCAATCCGAATTCTCACCTCGACCCTTTTCCCAGCCCCTTCCCTGGTCACCCAAAGTTACTTTAGTGTATGTAAGATCCACCCTGGCCCCCATTTAAATGCTGAGACTTTCTCATGCCTGCTCATCCCTACGGGGCATTACTAATGTTCAGATTCCTTAAGAGTCTGGCCTGTATGGTTTATCTCTAATAAACTTTTTCTCTGACTGAAAGAAAATTTGGGTTGAATTCATTCAGGCAGGGCCCGCATCGTGATCTCAAGGGGGGGGGGTTCCAGCACCCCTAAACCTCTAGACCTCATCATAATGGTCGTTGACACCCAGAAGTTAGTCAAATATTAATTGATTGATTGAAAGGCTGAGTCTATCCACTGCTCCTGTCTGTGAAGAATCTTTCTTTTCTTTTTTTCTTTCTTTTTTTTAAAATTTTTTTGCTTTTTGGTGAGGCAATTGGGGTTAAGTGACTTGCCCAGGGTCACATAGCTAGTAAGTGTTGAGAGTCTGAGGTCAGATTCGAACTGAGGTCCTCCTGACTCCAAGACCGGAGCTCTATCCACTGTACCACCTAGCTGCCTCATAAAAATATATACAACATAAACATAAAGTTTATAAATGTGAATATATACAAAAAGTTAAATAGAAGATAAATTGGGAAGAGCACTAAGGAAATGAGCAATAACTCTGGAATCAGAGGACCTGACTCAAATCCTGCCTCTGGTGCTTGCCTGTGTGACCTTGGGCAAGTCATTTAACTTCCCCTAGGTCAAGTTTCCTCATTTGTAAAATAAGAAGTCAGACCATACAATATGGTCTCAGAGATCACTTCTATGTACACCTTACTTTATGATGCTGTATGTTTGTGGTTGATTTTTTTAAAACCCTGTGTGTAAGTTTATTTATATTTTTGGTATAGACATGTTATTTGATCAGTACAGCAAACTTCTGGCATGGAAATTCCCTCCACTAACAGAGATCAACAATTCCTTTGCCATTTATATTTTCAAAAAGTCCCCTGAGGAATTAAGCAGATAAATGATTTGCCCAGGGATCTCACAGTTATTAAGTGTCAAAAACACAACTTGAGAATAGGCCATCTTGACTCCAAGGCTGGCCCTCTATCAACTATACCTTTCTGCCTCTCATTTAGTTTTAAACCTATTAAATTTAATCTAATTAGGTTCAGCCAATCCTATTGATGTATTTATGGAACCTGATTTTGTCGTCTAAAACTCATTCTACCTGCTTGAGTCATATGGAAATATGATAAAGATATCTATCACCTATGTCTCAGTTCAAATCACTGATAAGTATTTTGAATAGAACAGGGTCAAGAACAGAATTTTTGTGAATTCCATTAGATAGCTTTCTCCAGTGTGACACCAATCCCTTAATTTCTGCTTTACTAGAAATAGTGAACATTTTAGGTGGTGCAGTGGATAGAGTGCTGAGCCTGGAGTCAGGAAGACTCATCTTCCTGAGTTCAAATCTGGCCTCAGACCCTTACTGGCTGTGTGAACTTGGGCAAGTCACTTAACCCTGTTTGCCTCAGTTCCTCATCTATAAAATAAGCTGGAGATTTGTTGTTGTTAACTTCTTTCAGTCCTGTCTGATTCTTTATGACCCCATCTGGGATTTTCTTGGCAAAGATACACGAGTGGTTTGCATTTCCTTCTCCAGCTCATTTTACAGATGAGGAAACTGAGGCAAACAGGGTGAAGTGACTTGCCCAAGGTCACATAGCTAGTAAGTGAGGCCAGATGCGAACTCATCAAGTTGAGTCTTCCTGATTCCTGATTCCCAGTACTCTATCTACTGACAAACCACTCCAGTATCTTTGCCAAGAAAACCTCAAATGGGGTCACAAAGAGTTGGACACAACTGAAAAGACTAAACAACAACAACAATATAGTGTTTTAAGGTTTGCAAAGCGCTATATGTATTATCTCATTTAATCCTCAGAACCATCCTGGGAGGTAGGTGTGAATATCATGCTCATTTTTACAAATGAGACTGAGACTGAGAAAGGTTATGTGTCATGCTCATGGTCACACAGTTAGTAAGTAGCAAGGGCAGGATTTGAACTCAGCTCTTCCTGGTTCACAGTCCAGCATATGAAGTGATGTACCACTTAGCTGTCTTAATTTATGTATGATCATTCAACCCATCCCAAATCCACCTAACCTGACAGTGATCAAGCCTACATTTTTTCATCTCACCCACAGAGATATTTAAAACAGATTTTTGTCAAACATTTTGCTGATTTCCAAGTGTATTATATCTACTATATTTACCAAATGTATTAGCTCATAATCCTGTAATAAAAGGAAACGAAGTTAGTCTGACTTACTGAGGATTATAGATTCATATAATTAGAGTTCCGTCATTTTACATTTTACAGTGAGGAAACTGAAGCCCATGGAGGTTGTGAGTTGCCTAAAGTCATACAAAAAGTAACAGAGCTGGAGTGAATGTGAATGGAGAGTGTGGAGTAAGTGTGAACCCAGGTCCTTTGTCTTGAAACCCAACATTCTGAACTTGTTCTTTTAAAAAAATATTCTTTTGTTTTTATATTTCCTTCATTTTAAAAATATACCTTTAGAAGCAGAAAAAGAAAGGACACTTCACAAAGATATGTCTCTGTGGTGAGTTTCTAAAGTTCCATATTAAGAAGTGAAAATTTTCCACTTTACTCTTAGAGATGAGTGAACTTCTAATTTTCTCCCACCCCTCCTCTTATCTACTTCCTAGTTGGAAGCTGCTATGTTGATGTGATGTGGATCCACAGACAAAGGCCTCCCTTAGAAACTACCTGGAAATCTACATCTTTAATGGTCCAACCCATCAAGAGAATCATACAGAAACTGTTCCCAGAAGAGCTTATATCTTACATAAATTATTAAATAAAACAAAACTTCTAAACAATACTTTCAACTGTGGCACACATAGAATATGGCCTGGATCTGCTGTCACACTCAGGCACATTTGGTCCAAGCTCCATGTACAACGTTAAAATAAAATTTTAGAACTGAGATGTAAAATGGCTTTATAATATTGTCCAAGAAGAGCTTAAGGAATTTGGAAAGGCTTGTTATGAAAAGATTGGCCATAATGAGATGAATTTTTCTGGTCACAGCAATTCATGAAACCATCTCCTAAGCATACTATGTTTGAACGGCCTCAACAAATCTACTAAAAGAGTGTTGACTCAGCAGTTTTAACATCTTGATGAACAAATGTGAGCGAAGATCATATTACTATGCAATTTCTCCAATTTGGTCATAAAGATGGTCATTTCCTAGCAAGTGTGAGCAAACTGAATTAACCATTAGATGATGCAACTACTTGGCAACTAAATGGTAAACTCTGCTTATTATGGAATTTGAGTTAAGGATGATTTATCTGAAATGTTCATTTATTAAAGAGCTTTGTTAAAAAAAACAAACAAAAAAACAACAAAACAAACACAGGGCACCCAATGAATATGTTTATTTAGAGAGGATGACAAATACTGAGATGATCTATTTACTTTTAATATTCATCTTCCCCCATCCTTCTCTGATGCTTCATTATGCCATGGAAGATACCTCTACTGGGTTCTTTAAGGCTCTTGCAGCATAATAGAAGCTTTGGCAGGTCCTAAAATGATAGAAGGTTTTAGAGGATGGTCCTGAGGAAGGACCTATTGTTCAAGAATAACCTAATCAGTCTGTATCCCAAAGAGATCATGAAAATGGGAAAAGGACCCACATGTACAAAAATATTTATAGCAGCTCTTTTTGTGGTGGCAAAGAGTCGGAAATTGAGAGGATGCCCATCAATTGGGGAATGACTGAACAAGTTGTGGTATATGAATGTAATGGAATACTAGTATGCTATAAGAAATGATGAGCAAGTGGACTTCAAAAAAACCTGGAAAGACTTGTATGAACTGATGCTGAGTGAAGTGAGCAGAACCATAACATTGTACACAGTAATAGCCACATTGTGCGATGACTAATTTTCATACACTTGCCTCTTCTCAGCAGTGCAACTAAGACAACTAAGACAACTAAGACAACTCCAAAAGTCTCATGATGGAAAATGTTGTCCACATCCAGAGAAAGAGCTATGGAGTCTGAATGCAGAGCGAAACATACTATTTGCTCTCTTTTTTGTTGTTGTTGTTTTGTTTTGTTTCTTCTTCCTTGTGGTTCCTCCCATTGGTTCTAATTCTTCTTTACAACATGACTAATGTGAAAATACATTTAATATGAATGTATATGTAGAGCCTATATCAGATTGCATGCCATCTTGGGAAGGGGGAGCAGGGGAGGGGGAGAAAATTTAAAACTCAAAAGCTTATGGAAGTAAATGTTGAAAACTAGAAAGAAAGAAAGAAAGAAAGAAAGAAAGAAAGAAAGAAAGAAAGAAAGAAAGAATAACCTAGTTAAGTTTGGAGAGACTTATCATAAGATGGTTGGCCATCATGTGATGAATTTTTCTGCCCACAGCAATTCATGAAACCATCTATTAATACATGAAGAGGTCACATTCGGCGTGAATGAAGCAAGTACTTACACTCTTCATATTTGGGGTCCATAATATATAAAGCAGAAAAGTGGAATAGTGGAGATAGTGTTAGTTTTGAATCAGGAAGATCTGAATTCAAATCTTCCCTCACACACCTATTAGCTGTTATGACCCTGGGCAAGTCACTATTATCTCATAGCCCCAAATTTCTTCATTTGTAAAAAGGAGATAATAACAACCAGCTTATAAGGTTGTTGTGAAGAACAAATGAGTTAACATATATAAGATATTTTGTAAATATTAAAGCATTATATAAATGCTAGCTATTAGTATTATTGTTAGTCAATTAGAACACCAGTAATAAAAAGTTACTCCTAGCACAGTGGACTAATATATCAAAACATTTATTTTCTGAAATGGATGATTTGGAATATGAAGACTAGTTTATTAACTGAATGGAGAAAATGCTGGACTCATCAATATATAGATTATATTTTGCTGCCTAGTCAAGCAGTAATGAATCAATACTGTTTCCTCCAACCAAACTTTCATTCCAAAAATATGTGGCTAATATTCAAACTTGCCTAGTATACTATATATAGATAAATATGCTATGTTATTTATTAACAAAGCTCATAATATTTGAATTCATAGGAATTTTAGAACTTCTAATAAGAAAATCATTAGTATACCATAAAAGATGCCATTAGCATGTTTCACTTAAGCTTTCAGGTCTCTAATTTGGGGGCTTTGGACATGAAGGGAATGTTCATCAGAATTTACTGTTGAGTATAGGCTAAATATTACCATTGAGATTTCAAATATATTCTTAAGTATTATAGAAGGATTCTTATTGTCAGAAAATGAGTGGTATTTTGAGTAAGGAAAGGATAATACTTTGTAGATCTGAGTATGTTTCTCTATCATAGACAAATTGAATGGATTACAACAATTAGCCCCAAGTCAGCTGCATTTTTTTTCTCATCAGTTATTTTTTTTACCCAATTAGCTATCACTAAACTTAAGAATTATTTTATCCACAGAGATGGCATAGTAGATAGAACTCTGGAACTAAAGTCAGGAAGAGTTTATTTCAAATTCTGTTTCAGATATGAGCTATGTGACCCTAGTTAAGTTATTTAACCTCTCTTGGCCTCAGTTTCCCCATTTGCAAAATGGGGACAATAATAGTACTTACCTTGCAGGGTTGGTATGAGGATGAAATGAGCTAACATATGTAAAGCACTGCACAAACTTTAAAGCACTACATAAATGATAGTTATTATTATTACTATCACCATTACACATGGTGATTAAGTGGTAAGTTAGGATTTTTAATACAAAATATTTCTTTTCAGAGTTATAAAGAACTCCTCCCCTTCATGACGTTTCTTTTCACATGGTGATATAGATCTAAGAGTCTTTTCATTTATGAATCTATAACTATAAAGTCATCTAAGGCAAAAAGGTGAAGAGTATGGCCCATCTTTTATTTACATGAAGTTGATTTTTGGAACTCAAGTTAATGACTTTGCACTGTTAAATTTCATCTTAAGTTCTGCCCAATGTTCAAACCTGTCAAAATAATTTTGAATATAATATGTTGATTATCCCTCCCAGTTTGCATCATCTGCTAATTTGATAAGTATGCCAGCTACACCTTTATCCAAGTCTTTAAGAAAAAAAAATTAAACCCAAAAGGCTAGATGCAGATCCCTGGGGCACTCCTTTGGAGACCTCCTGCCAAGTTAACAGCCTCACCTAAGCAGGACTGTGAAGGAAGAGTAGTATTTTGTGCTTAGATATGGAAGGAGTGTCATTCCAGATGTGATACAGTGGAAAGAAGGATGAATTTAGTGTCAGAAGCCTTGGGTTTGGGTCTTAGCTCTGCCATTTCCTAGCTGCGTTACCATGGGCAAATCATTTAACCTTCTTACATTATAGTTTCCTCATATATAAAAAGGATATAATAATATTTACATTATTAATCTTTTGAAGATCAAATGATATGTGAGCAATAAAGCATTTTGCAAATATTGAGTGCAATAATAATTATTATTATTGTTGTTATTATATGAGATATCATTATTATCATTCTTTTTCCAGGGATGATAGAATAAATAATATGTATAAATACGTAAAAATAAGAAAGGACTGGGGCAGCTAGATGGCACATTGGATAGAGCACCAGTCCTGAAGTCAGGACGACCTGAGTTCAAATGTGACCTCAGACCAAGCATTTGACACTTACTAGCTGTGTGACCCTGGGCAAGTCACTTAACCCCAATTGCCTTAAAAAAAAAAAGGTAACCAAAAATAAGAAAGGACTGAACAAGATTAGAGACAGTTAGGATTCCAGTTTGGAATGTAGCATATATAATACTATGAAACAGACTGAAAAGGTAGGTTGGAAACAGACTGTGTATGTACAAGAATGCCAGGCTAAAGAATTAATGTATTATCCTGGAGGCATTGGGGAGTCACACAAGGTTTTTGAGCTGAGAAATGAAATTACCTGACTTCTGGTATGATAAAATTCCTTTAGCAGTTATTGGAAGGCTAGTTTTAAGAAGGGAGAAATTGGAGGCAGGGAGACCAGTTAGAGACTATTATGTGTTGTTATGTTAATGTATCCACTGTAAGTTGCAACATTTGGAATTATTTGCAAAGTAAAATTTTATTGCTTCATGGAATGAAGCAATTAGAACAAAACAATTTTTCTTTAGTTCCAAAAAATGCCCAAATCTAATGTAATTTGCTGCAGCTGGACACCACCTGCAGATGACTGTTTAAGTACTCTGAACATTACACACTTATCTTTTAAATATTGATAATGCCATTTTTCATTTCCATGACATGAAGTCCCGCAGGGAATAATTATGCTAATAAACCTTAATGATTCTTGCAAATAAATGATCAAACCAAATTGCTAGTGTTGATTTATATTAATGGATGCCTTTAGGAGGAGATTTGCCAGTATGTGCTGCCTCTTGAATCCCAATTCATCTTATTTAGCAGAAGAATGTACTTAGTTTGTTAAATAGATGAAGTGTTTAAAATATAATGTGTTCTTGGAGTTTTTGTAGTTCATGATGTTCAATCATTACCATTTTGCCTCATGGCAAATCTGCATTTAATGGTTTCATTCTATGTAACTTTCCTTTAGTTCTTCCTCCCTGGTCCTATCAATATTCAGTAGGAAAATAACTTCTTTCTGGTTTGTTCAGGTCAAGCCAGTTGCCATATGGTGGATCTGATCATTAAAGATAGTTCAAATCTGTGTCTGGCTATTTTAGCCATTTTAACCACAGAATTAGATTGACTGTATGGGTGATATTAATATATACTCCCCAGTTTTCTGTTAAATGGTCTATGCAAAAATACATACACCCATACATACATATGTATATACTTATTTTGTTGTTGTTGTTCAGTCGTTTTTTGTTGCTTTTTTTTCGTGTCCAACTCTTCTTGACCCCATTTGGGGTTTTCTTGGCCAAGATACTGAACTGGTTTGCCATTTCCTTCTCCAGCTCATTTTATAGATGAGGAAACTGAGGCAAACAGACTTAACTGACTTGCCCAGGATCACACAGCTAGTAAGTGTCTGAGCCCAGATTTGAACTCAGGAAGATGGGTCTTCCTGACTCCAACTGAGCCACCTAGCTGCCAGTGTATACATAGAGATGTGTGTGTGTGTGTGTGTGTGTGTGTATGTATGTGTGTGTGTGTGTGTGTGTGTGTGTGTGTGTGTGTGTGCCTTAGCTTCTCTCTCCGTCTCTCTCTGTCTTTGTCTCTCTCACTGACTCTGGGGTTTCTAAACAAAAGGAATCAGGAGAAAAAAAATCTAGTCTAAAATACTTTTTTTTTTTCTGGAAGACAACAGATACTTGTGATACATTTATATATATGAAGTTATGCAGTTAACTGGTTTGGTTTTTAATTAATGTTGCATATGAAGATATCTCTAAAACAAGGGACTGTAACCCATGTGTCAATTAATTCCTGACCTCTTAAATAAGGGACCCAAATACAATGGGGAAGAGGGATATATAGATTCACAAAATCTCTCTGGCTCATTCCTTCATTCAGGGAAATAGACAGCATGAGTATTTGGCTTGTTTGGCTCCTCTCAAAAAGGCCTGTCAGTTTCCTTGCAAGTTTTCAGCCCAATTAGACATCAAGTATCATTTGGGCTTTATTTAGCCCAACGAAAAGCAAAGGACAGACCCAAGGCCCAAGTACCCAAGGCCACAGGCTTTAGAACCAACTTTCCCACTGCTTTTCTACGGGGACCAATACATTTCTTCTGATTTATGATACTACTCTGTGTGATAAAAGGCCAAGGTCTCCCGCTGAATCTGGGGTCATCTCCAATAGTCCTTATCTATGTCTTGCCACTGGACTCAGATGACCTTGGAGGAGAGAGTGAGGCTGATGACTTTGCACAGCCCTGCCTTATTTAAATCCAATTCACTTGGAAGTCATGACATCACCCTTCTGATGTCATTGGTCCTCACAAAGAATGAAGGACAAACAACAACAATAACTACTCTGTGTAGGGTGGGAGAGTCAATCAGTCCACCCTCCATGTTAGGCTCCACTTTCCTTCTAGGGAAAGAACTCAGAGTTGCTAAAGAATTGACTTTCCCTTATGGACTTGCATGGTTTACATGACTCACAGTATCAGCAGAGAGAAAGGTCGGTGTTTGCTCTTCCACATTATTTCTCTGTGCCTTGGAGCTCCTCAATGTATACGGTTTCTTGCTGCAAAAATCTCTCTGGTGCCAATGGGGGTGAATTCCACAGATTTGCTCCTTCCTGCCATGGCACTATGCCTTTTCATACTTTGGTGCACATTTCCCTGCTCTGCTGTTCTGTCTAGCACTAGCCAGGGCATGGGCCATTCTGTCATTTTAGCCGTTTACAATCCTGTCCTACTTTTCTCGATTCCTGTTGGAGTTTTCTTGGAAAGGATACTGGAGTAGTTTGCCATTTCCTTCTCCAGCTTATTTTACAGATGACGAAACTTAAGCAAACAGGGTTAAGTGACTTGCCCAGGGTCATACAGCTAGTAAGTGTCTGAGCTCACATTTGAGCTCAAGTCTTCCTGACACCAGATCCAATGCTCTATCCACTGTGCCACCTAGCTGCCCCTGCGTGGACTCTGTCTTTATTTCAGTATCTCCATCTGGTACTGGCTCTTTGATGCACATTTTTTTTCTTTTGTTTTTTGAAATAGAGGTTTTGTGGATGCACAGGTTTCACATTAGTTCTCACATGTAACTTGGGATCTTTATCTCTTCAAAGTTTAAATGTTCCCTCTTGTATCCAGGAGCAGTCCTATTAATTTCCTGTGAATGGAATGGAGGCAAATGTCACATTCATGTCTGTTACAGGTGTGGTCATAGGATTGAGATCAAAGCTTTAGAAATTAGGAATAGAAGTAGATGAATAGCATAAGGATTGTAGCTATTAACAGGGTTAGAGGGTCATGGTGAAATTTAGGCTTAAATAAATAAAAATTAAATAAAAGTATAAGTTCCAGAATATCAGGGGCTACTTCTTATCTAACCTTTGCATCTCTTCCAGTGTTTCACACAGTGTCCCTACACTTGGTAGATCCTTAATAAATACCCATTGGATTGATTTAATGCATTTTTTTCCTCCTTAGCATGTATAATAACAGGACCTAAATAAAGAAGCATGGATTTCTTTTTCTTTTGACCAACCATCCTAACACACTATTTATTTGTTAAAAACAACAACAAAAAACAAAACAAAACCCAAAAACTTTTCATGAAGTCTTTAGAAGTGACTTTGTTTGTTCATATCTTATGCTGACATTTTTTAAATAAAGATTTTTGTACCTCCAAACTGTCTTGAAACAAAGTAGCAGCTGATAATGCTTTCTGGAAATTGTAATGGACTTTACTGAAACATAGATTCTTGGGTAGAGGTTACAGAAATATGATTATCATGAATAAGATCTATAGTTTCTGTAACTAATCTAAAACTATGCCAACTCTTATGTGTGCCTTTATAGAAACACATCCCTCTGAGATATGCCAGATTCTTCTTAAAATCCACCTGTTCTTTGGAGTAGTGTTAACATGGATCTTTTTGCTATTCAAGAAGTAAGACCCATGTCTGAGAATCCAAAAGCGGTTCATTAAAAGTATGACTAATGTATTTAGGGATCTACACTGAGTAGCCATAGAGATCACCCTACAGTATTCATTAGGACTAAGTTCAGTGGCACAACAGCCTGGAGAATTCTGACGCCTGGAGACTAAGAGTGATTAGAATAAGCTCACTTACCTAACATTCATTTTAATATCAACAATGAAATTGTACAGTATCCTAGTATGTTTTCCTTACATGCTTTTATAATCTGATGTGGAGCCAAAAGTGCTATAAAAATGTACATACTCTTTGCCCCAGCAATATCACTATTAGGTCTGTATAACAAAGAGATCAAAGAAAAGGGGGAAGGACCTATATGTACAAAAATATTTATAGCAGCTCTTTTTGTAGAGGCTAAGAATTGAAAATTAAGGGGATGTTTCATCAAATGGAGAATGACTGAGTAAATTGTGTTATATGATTGTGATGGAATACTATTGTCTACTATAAGAAATGACAAGCAGGATGGTTTCAGTAAAACACTGGGAAGACTTATATGAGCTGATGCAAAGTGAAATGAGCAGAACCAGGAGAACATTGTACACAGTAACAGCAACAATGTGAGATGATCAACTATGATAGACTTAGCTACTCTGTTCAAGATGGTGACCCAAGACATTTCCAAAGGAATCCTGAAAAATGCTATCCATCTCCAGAGAGAGAACTGATGAACAGTGAGTACCTATTGATGCATACTTTTTTTAGCTTTCAAAAAAAGGTCTGCAGTGGACCACAAGATAGCTGACAGAATGAATCCCTCAATGAACTTATTAGTGACCTTTAAGGGTTCTAATTTCATTCTCTCTCCTTAGCAGAAATACCCAAAGGGAGAGGAACCAACTTAATTCTCTTTTTTCCTAATTATCTTTTTGCTTTAATTATTGACACCTTCCCCCATCTTGCAGGACTAAATTGTTTTAGAGAATTAGATTTGACTTCAGGAGACCTGGATTCAAAAACTACCAGCAGTGTAATCCTGGAAAAATCACATAACCTCTATGAATTGTAGTTTCCTCATCTATAAATGGTGACGATTCAATTTAATAAACATTCAAGTGCCTCCTATTTGCAAGGCAGTATTGAGACACTAGGGTTACAAAGATACAAATCAAAGAGACTCTGCCCTTGAGGAGCTCACAGTCTACTGGGGCACAACATAAACATAATTTACAATGTAAACTGAAACAAGGTAATTTGAAAAGGGTGAGAGTACTGACAATTTAGAAACTTCATGGAAGAGGTGGTACCTAAGCTGAGCCTTGAAGGAAGAAAAAGATTTTAATGGATACAGATGAGGAGGGAGTACTTTTCAGTCATGGAGGGATGGCCTGTGGGAAGCCTAGTGAGTCTAGTTTGGCTTAAACAGAGTTCTTAAAGGGGAGTAATAAGAAATTAAGCCTAGGTGATGGGTTGGAATCAGATTACTGTATATAAGACCTTAAATGCTAGGCTAAGCAGTTTGTATTTTATCCAAGACGCAATAGAGAGCCATTGAAGGTTTCACAACAAGGGAATGGCATGGCAATACCTATGGATTATTTTGGGCAACTGGAGAGAAGGGACAAATGTATGAAATGTTAAAAGGTAGAATTAAAAAACCCTGCCAACTAATTGAATGCTGGAGATGAGGTAGAAATAAGAGTCAAGGATGACTGTGAGGATGTGACTTTAGTGACTGGAAATATAGGTGACAGATAGAAATAGGGAAATGTAGAGGAGTTGTAAGTTTGGCAGAGGGGAGGGGTAGATGATCAGTTCTATTTTTTTTTTTTTGTTTTTGCTTTTTGGTGAGGCAACTGGGTTAAGTGACTTGCCCAAGGTCACACAGCTAGTAAGTGTAAAGTGTCTGAGGTCACATTTGAACTCAGGTCATCCTGACTCCAAGGCCAGAGCTCTATCCACCGTGCCACCTAGATGCCCCTTCAGTTCTATTTTGGACATGTGTTTTAGATGCCAGTGGAACGTCTATGGGGAAACATCTTCTGGGCAGTTAATAGCGCAAGATAAGAGTTCCAGAATAGGGAGTTATCTGCCTAGTGATGTTAATTGAACCCATGGGAGCAGATGAGATTTGCCAAAGGAGAATGTGTAGAGAGAAAACTGAAGAGTCTCAGAGCAGAGTCTTGGGGGACACCCACAATTAGAGGGCCTGAGATGAATGATGACCTATGAAAAGAAACTGAAAAACAATGGTCAAATAGGTAAGAGCAGAAGCAGGAGATAGCGAAGTGTCTCTGTGAAGCCAAATATCAGAGAAGCAAAGAGAAGAGAAAGTATCCAGGAATAGGAATACTCAATATTGTCAAAAGTTACAGAGGGGTCAAGGAGAGTGAGAACTGAGAAAAGTAATTGTATTTAGCAGTCCAGAAATCATTGGTAAGTTTTGACATCACACCGTTATCCACAATCCACAGTCTAGCCTTCTTGCTATAGTTCACACACTATAGATACCACATCTCCTATCTGTGTCTTTGCATCAGCTGTTTTGCATGCCTGGAATGTTCTTCCCCCTCATTTCCACCTCTTAGAATCACTAGTTATTGTTTTGATTTAGCTCGACCACTACTCCTATCGGAATCATTTCCTGATCCTCCCTAATCTCCAGGGCCCTACCTCCCTAAACTACCTTGTACTTATTTTCTGTATGCAACAGGAATTTTACACAGAATATAGATATCCCTTGTCTACTTCTGGACAACCACATTTGTGACTCGGCACTTGGGCCCTTTAGGGGTCATGAACTTGCTGGGTACTTCTAGCTAATATGGCAGCTCAGCACTGAAGAATATGAGTGCTTTGAAATGATGAAGTGGTCCCTACACAGACTTAAATGAAGTTGCTGATAACAGTGCCTGTTATAAAAGGAGAGACAGCTTCTTGCTTGGTCTATTGCTTTGTCTCTTTTGTAACTAGTTCTGTCATTAAACTCCCGGGCGCTCTTTCCCCTCACACCATGGCTATTCCTATGTGGAACATGAACTCAACTATGCGAGGTGCACCTGGGCCCTTGGCTGCCTTTTCTTCTTTGTGTTTTCTTTCCTGAGTAAATTATTGAACACTGCTCTTATGGTGGACATGTCTAGGCTTAGAGATGACCTTGTGAGTTTTAAAGAATGGGACAGACCTTAGCATCTCTGTGGGCAGCAGGAAAGGAGCCAACAGATAGGAACAGCTGGAAAATATGAGAGAAAGAAACAGATAATGAGATTAGTGATCTGGAGGTGATGAGAAGGGATGGGGTCAAAGGCAGAAATGGAGGGATTAGCCTTGATAAGGAGAAGGCCCTTTCATCCTTGGAGATTAGAGGAAAAGAGAATGAAGAGGGGTTTGGAGATGTGGAATAAGAGAGATGGAGGTGCTCTCAATTTTGGTAGTAAAGTAGGAGGCAATATTATCTGAGGGTAGTTGAGAAGAGAGGAGCTGATTTAGAACAGTCACTATGGAGAGTGGGAATCAAAGAATAAAATGTTTGCCGAGCAGCTGTAAGGGCCCATTCATGATTAGATAACATGAATTTATAGTGGACTCAGTTGGTACAATTGTATGATTTTTCTCCAGCATAATTCAGGAGCTTTGGAGTAGGAACCTCTGATGGTGGGGAGTGATCAAGGGCTGAGGGTTGGCAGGATTTGAATAGGGATAGGACAAGTGTGTTCAATGGGGCATTGACATGTATATATTTAGAATATTTCCATTATTTACCTCACAAAACTGTGAATAAAACATTTTTTTAGGCAAATGGGGTTAAGTGACTTGCCCAGGGTCACACAGTTAGTAAGTGTCAAGTGTTTGGTCCGAGGTGGTTTTGAACTCAGGTCCTCCTGACTTCAGGGCCGGTGCTCTATCCACTGTGCCACCTAGCTGCCCCAATAAAACATTTTGTAAACTCTAATGTGCCATATAAATGTGTTATTATTATTATTATGACATTCTTCTACTTTTTTCTTTTTCTTTAAGTTTACAACGTACTTTTTACCCAATGTTCCCTGAGAAAAGGACAAGACACAATCATTCATTAACAAAAATTATGCCACTCTGATACACAATATTTTTCTAACTAATGCTTAATACTATTTCATCTAACTCAATATTACCCTATTCGTATGCCCAACCACTGAATTGTTTCTATAACATGCTTTGGGCCCAGTCTCTCTTGACATGTAAACCAGTTGTAGACAACATGGAAGGAGACAGTAGATTGGAAGAGATTGGAAATGAAAGAGAAGAAATGATCTATGGGATGCACTGTAATAATAACAATAATAATAATAATACAATGCTATACAATATAACACAATGTAATACAATACAGTACAGTGGGCCTGGAGTCAGGAAGCCTCAAACACTTAGTAGCTGTGACCTTGGGCAAGTCACTTAACCTCTGTTTGCCTCAGTTTCCTCATATGTTGTAAAGGGTTGTTGTGAAGATCAAATGAGATAATATTTGTAAAGCACTTAGCACAATGCCTGGCACATAGGAGGTACTATATAAATACTAGTTATTATTGTTACTATTATTATTATTATTTTATTGTTTTTGTTGTTCAGTCATTTCAGTTGTGTCTGACTCTTTGTGACTCCATTTGGGGTTTTCTTGGCAAAGATACTAGAGCAGTTTGCCATTTCCTTCTCCTGCTCATTTTACAGATGTAGAAACTGAGGCAAACAGGGTGAAGTGACTTGTTGAGGGTCACACAGCTAGTAAGTGTCTGAGGCCAGATTTGTACTCTGGAAGATGAGTATTCCTGACTCCAGCCTCAGTACTCTATCCATTGTGCCACCTAGCCATTATTATTACTATACTACCTCTATTATTGCAATACCATACTTGCAGTTTTCCAAGTGGAGAGAAGACTCCAAGAAGACCATGATTTGCAAGAGCAGTAATGTAACAGAACAGTTAGACTTGTTCTGTTTGACCCAGAGAGCAGAGCTAAGTGCAATGTATTAAATTCCCCCAAAAGGTAAATGTAAGTCTGGTGTTAGGAAAAGCTTCATAACAATAAGATTTGTCCCAAAGTAGGATGGGCTGCTTTGAGCCCTCTCATTTGAGGTCTTTGAATATGTGCTGGATGACCACATTTCAGGTTCATTACAATGAAGTTTCATTTCAAGTATTGTCTTGCTGAAGTGCCTTCTAACTCAGGAATCAGTAATGTCTGAAAACTAGATGATAAAACTCTTTATGTCCTGGTAAGCATATTGTGTAAGTTCTGAACTCTTCAGGATGGTTTGGAAAATAATGGTTTTTGGAGACCCTCCAAGATGACAGAACAAAAGGAAGTTAATATAGCCAAGCTCTGCTCTACAACCATTCTACAAAGATCTAGAAAACATACCATACCCAGTCCTCAAGAAATTCAAGAAAAAAATCACAGTAAGTCATTTTTCTAGGCCAAATTGGCATATGGAGATTGACAAAGAGGTCTGTAAGCAGTGGGGACGGGTGTAGCTGGAACACTCTAAATAGCCTTTTCAACATGGAGACCGAAGAAGGGTCTCCCCTCAAATGTGCAGCAGAGTAAGAAGTCCCACACTGAGCACAGAAGGGCCTGAGGGATTATACAGGGATTGGGAACAGGTGCTAACTGACAGCATTGTCACTTACTACCAAGTACTAGGTCACAGATCCTCTGAGGACTGAGGACTGTGCTTAAGATAGAAATATAGGGCAGAGTATGGTCTTGGTTCTAAGTGACTATGAGTACAGAACCATTCAATTCCTTAATCTACTCACTTCTCCTGCCTTACTCCCTCAAACCACCTTAGCCATACACAAGGAAGGTCATACCTACCATCTTGCCATTGCCTACTTCCATGTTCAAGAATTCCTAAATCCCTTATCTAACCATAATCTTATGGTTTTCTACCTCTTCCTCGATTTTCCCTTACTAAACCCCACTTTTCCATCTTCCATCTTCCAAGAGTCACCACTGTAACCTCTTAACACTCAACTCCCAAGTTCTTTATCAGTTCATCATCCCTGTCCTCTCTTTTTCATGACTTGTTCCCTTGATGAACCAGTTCATCATTACACTATCCTCTTCTCTTGAGTTCCTTGCCCCCTTATTATATCACCAATTATGCCCTACCAAACCTCACTTAGATCACTCCTTTTATCCACTACCTTTGCTCCTATACACATACTGTTGAACAAAGATGGAGAAAATCATGAAATCATGCTGACTGGGTCCACTACAAACCTATGTTACACAATCTCACCTTCGCCCTCACTGCTGCTAGGCAATCTTTCTATACCTCTTTGCCAACTCACCATCCCACCCTCCACAGTGGTTCTTCCAAACATTTTCATCCCTCCTCCATCCAACCTCTTTTCATCCAACCTTCCATGATTTCCCCTCCTTCCACCCTCTCAGCTAAAAACCTTGTCTCATATTTTTCAGAGAAAATTGAGGCCATTCCCCATGAGCTCCTTCTCTCCTCTTCTTCATTTTATATCATGTAGATGTCTTCTGCCACTATCTTCTCCTTTATCCCTGTCTCACATGAAGTGGTGGCCTTACCAAGGCCAACTCCTCCAGTTACACTAGGGATCCTGAATTCATTTCATTTCCTCCAGCAGGTTTCCCCCCCCTCTGCCAGCCCTACTCTCACTTATCTTTCAGACTGGCTCCTTCTCTACTGTTTACAAACATTCCCGTGTTTCACCCATTTTCAAAAGACTCTCACTTCATCCTTCCTTCCCATATATCTTTTCTGCCTTTTGTGGCTAAACTTGAATAGGCCATTTACAACAGATGCCTCCACATTCTCTTCTCTTGCTCTCTTCTATAATCAGGCTTCTAACCTCATCATTCTATCAAATGCTTTTTCCAAAGTTATAATTTCTCTATTGTCACATTAGCAAGAGTTTTAAAAACAACTGAAAGAGAAATGAGCCATCAAAAAAGTAAGAGAGCTAGAGGAAACAATTGGAAAAGAAAAGAGATACAGATGAAAGAACTATAAGGGGAAATAATAGCTTGGTATAAGAGGTACAAAACCTTATCCAAGCAACAGACTCTTTGAGAAATAGACCATACAGAAATTAATTACTCCATAAGACAACAAGAAATATTAAGACAAAGTCAAAAGACCGAAAAAAAACCAGAAGAAAATATAAAGTACCTCATATGAAAATCAGTAGCTCTGGACAATAGATAAAGGAAAGATAATTTAAGAATCATTGGACTACATGAAAATCATGACCAAAAAAAGAGAGAATCTAGACATCATATTTCAAAAAATCATAAAAGAAAACTTCCTAAATTTCTTTGAATCAAAGGGGAATGTGAAAATAAAAGAATCCACTGGTCATTTCTGAAAGAAACCCCAAAACCAAACCTCCCAGGAACATCAGAGCCAAAAACCCAGTTTCTAGGTCAAAGAAAAAACACTGAAAGTAGCGAGAAAGACTAAAAGTACCTGGGAGCCACAGTTAGGATCACACAAGATTTAGAGTATATCAGTTCAAAGAGAGTGGAGAGCTTAGAATACAATATTCCAGAAAGCTAAAGATATAAGTTTACAACTACAAAACTGAATATAATTCTATGGGGGAAAATGGGTTTTTAATGCAATGGAGGACTTTCAAGCACTCCTAATGAAAAGATCATAGCTATGTAAAAACCTAGAAATGTAAACACAGAAGTCAAGTGAAACATGAAAAGGTAAATATAGCCAAAAGGCAAAAATAGCTCATTTCTTTTTTAGCTCTCTTTAAAACTCTTGTTGATGTGACAATAAAGAGATCATTAATAACTTTGGAAAAAGCATCTGATGGCATGATGAGGTTAGAAGCCTGATTGTTGAAGAGTGCAAGAGGAGAGAAAGGAAACTAAACAAGAACAAACTATTTACATTCTAAGGTGATTACTAATACATATATATATATATATTAATATATCCTCTCTAAACTCTAACATCATCTAAGTTCATAGACGTTTATAGTCCTCCAGACTTGTAGAACCCCTTCCACCCCTACTCCAGTGTCTAAGACTTGCCCATCCTCCAAGGAAAATATACTTGAGGCCAATATAAAGATAACCACTTATCCTCTCAAAGAAATCAGGGAGTTTGGAAAAAGAGTAAGTTTAGGTGGGATAAGATATGAATTCTGTTTTGGGCACTTTGAGTTTGAGATGTTGATGGCATCTCTGAAAGAAGAAATCTAGCAGGGAGTTGATGATGCATGACCAAAGTTCAGGAGAGATATGGGGCTAGATATATAGATTTGGGGACATTTGTGTAGATATAGCTGATACTTGAACCTATGGGAATTAATGAGATTTCTAAGACAGAATGTAGAGAGAGAAGAGGAAAGGACCTAAACCAAAGTCACTTAGACTAGGGGGTTAGAGATGAATGATGATCCAGGAAATAAGACTAGGGAGCGGTTCAACAAAAAGAGAACCAGGAGAGAGCACTGCCATGGAAGCCAAGGGAAAAGGGAGTATCCAGGAAGAGAGGATAGTTGACACTGTCAAAAGCTGCAGAAAGGCCAAGGAAGACGAGGACCAAAAAAGGCCCTCAGGCCTTGCAGTTAGTTAATGGCAAGCTTGGCAAAAGCCATTTCAGTTAGAAGTTCATAAGTTTCAGTAGTGCCTTTATCCATTATTGACCTTGAACAGGCACATGATTTTTTTAAAGGATTTACAACAAATACAACAGAATAACAGTTGCTGTACCTTGGTATAGTGGAAAGAGTGCTGGTTTAAGCATCGATAACTTGGGTCTAGGCCTTGCTCTGCCGCTAGCTCGCTCTGTTCTATCACCTTTGAAGAGCTATTTCTCTGAGCCACAGTTTCCTCCTTTATAAAAAGAGGGCTTTTGCCTGGATCAAGGGTAAGAAGCTTGAAGCTTTTGGTGGTCCTCGGGGCTGCCTTTTTACCTAATCATCTAAACAAGTTGCACCGTGAACAGCTTACAGTTGACTAAAAGGTTTTTACTTTTTCTGGTACTTAATGTACCTTTTTTTTTCCTTTTCTATCACAAATAGTGGTTTTTAAGGCAATTACACAAAACTCTGCAAAAACTGATACGCTATTTAAAATGAGTTTTGTGCAATGTAACAGCTCTGGAGGTTCCAAAAAACTGCTTTACTTGGAGAAGGCATCTGGTGACATTTTCTATGAACTCGAGTCATCTGCTCGAGCAGCTTTCTGCGATGCAATTCAATGTATTACAACATGTAGAGTTTTGCTAAAAGAAAAAAAATACAAAACCACATACACATACACACACACACACACACACACACACACACACGCATAGGATTTGAGCAATGGCAAAAGCAAACAAAAGAGCCAAGACTATTAAGGAAGAGAATGGAAGTAATGTAACTTTTTTTTCCTTCAGTACATATGAATGTCAATATTTCAAAGATGTGTGATTTTGTCAGTATGGGTATTCTGTCTATTGATGCAGAGCCCCAACTCTTCTATGTTGACTCACTCACTCAGACTGTGTCTGGTTGCGAAGGACCAGCTTAGCTAAGTATGAAACTTGCAGGCTGACTACTTGGTGATAGATTCTTTAGCCATGTCAACTTGTGAAATAAAGATAAATACAGTTCTCTAAGTCAACAATTCTTAACCTGGAGCCTCTGCAAGATTCTGGGATGGATTTCAGGCGACCTATGCATTCAGATGGGGATGAGGGGGAGATTGCATCTTTTTTTAGACCTCTAACTAAAACCTAGCATTCCCTTCAGTTACAAATATATATTTTAAAAAACAATTATTCCAGGAAGTCCAAAGGCTTCATCAGACTGTCAGTCAATAAGCATTTATTATATGCCAGACACTTTGCTAAGTGCTAGGGATAAAAGGAAAAGGTTAGAAGCTTTATATGCTCCTGGCCCAACAGATGTAAATAGGTTGCAAGACCTTACAAACAATAAATTATAAAGAAGTAATAAAAAAGGATTTTTTAAAAAGTATCATTAAAAAATATTAGCCAGTAATGCAGTGAGTAAGAGTGAAGAATAATTAAATAGACAACTTGACCAATCAATTGGCATCCTTGTGATGTCAAGGGAATTTGAGGAAGGCCTTTAGAATGTGATGAAAGACAGGAAAATATGACATGGGTAGGTTATAATTTGCATTGTTAGAGAGAATACCTACATCAATCAGCTGAAATATCAGAGTACATATTTATGATAGGAGCAACATTCTAATCCTTCCCCCTACTCCAGTAAGGCTAATTTTTTTCCTTAAAAGTTATTGAGATATTGCTTGAGACTTGGTTGGCTCAGACTAAGATTTCAGACTGGTGACCTCACTTCCTCATTATTTGAGTACAAAGCAGCTAAGAGGAGCTCCAAGGGTGCCCTCATGGTTGGCTAGTGGATCAAGATAGAATCTTCATTCAGCTGAATCAACTCAAGCGGTTCTCAATACCTATTCTTGTTGAATACCCTCCTGTTGTGGCTAAATAAATCTCCTTTTCTTAACTGTTCAATGAACTATGAGTGTCTCGTTGTGTTCCAATTTCTAACCCAAATTACCAAGGGACTGGTCTGAGTCAGACACAGCCCAGAAAGTCATTGTGTATTGATTCTCATGTCTGGAGACAGTTCTAATATTGCTTCTAGGAGTACATCTTCAGTGATTAAAATCAGGAGACACAAGGAATGCTCACCATTATCTCAGGCAAAGTTTCCAATAGAGAGACCCACACAACTGGTCAAAAAAGTTTAGGGGAAAAAAAAGGCAGACTTGAACTTGAGCCTGGCGACTCTAGCTACTTGCCTAGAAATGTCTTTTCTATATGTTCTAAAGGCATCTGGGTCTGAAAATCTCCTTCTGGAGATGAGATAATCAAGATTTTGAAGAGAACAAGACAGGTCATTCCATAAAGAAAAGAAAAAGTCAGGAAAGGTGGTGGGTTGGTTGGTTTTTTTGGTTTGTTTATACTTTTTTTTGCCCTTAGGGTTGTTGCTGGTCTATGATTGGAGAGTTTTGACTCTCCTTTACTTTTCTAAAATGGGTATGAGCTAAGTAGTTTTTTGAACAGAAAAAGTATAACACAGCCCCCTTTGCTCATTCATTCTCATGAGGAAGAGATAGCAAAGGGCTTTAGCTGAAGCCGAAGCTAGAAGTGGAGACAACATGCCCAATAGAGATTCCATATACAACAGAGCATCATCCAGCAGAGAATCATTGTTTTGTTTTTGTGGGGCTAATTCCAAAGATTAGGTGGGGGACAGCACTAACAACTCAAGAGATTCAGGGAAGGCCTCATGGAGGAGGTGGCACCTGAGTTGAGCCTTGAAGAAAACTATAGATTCTAAGAGATTGAAGTAAGACAACTTGCTCGTGGCATGGGGGTAAACCAGTGCACAGGCTCGCAGGTAAGGGAAGGAAGGAAGGAAGGAAGGAAGGAAGGAAGGAAGGAAGGAAGGAAGGAAGGAAGAAAGGAAGAAAGGAAGGAAGACAGGCAGGGAGGGAAAGGAAGGAAGGGAGGAAGGGAAGAAGGAAAGGAGGAAACAAGAATTTATTAAAAATTTACTATGTATTCAGACAGGGAGGAGAAGAATCAAGAGAGAACAGTATCATAAAAATCCAGAGAGGAGAAAATATCCAAGTGGAGAAGAAAGTCAACAATGTCACATGCTTCAGAGAAGTCAAGAAGGACAAGGATTGAGAAGAGGCTTTTTAGGAAAATTACTTTGGCAGCTGAGGATGGACTGGTTATGGAGAGAAACTTAAGGTAGTGAAATCAATTAAAAGATTATTGAAATAATCTCAATAAGAAGGGATGAGAGCCTTCACTAGGGGTGTGGCCATGAGTTGAGGGTGCCATACATAGTAGATGTCAAGCTATCCATTTTCTGATCCAGAAGCTGACCATGTTATTCTCACATGATATTACACCCATGAGGCAACTTCAAAAACTACTGAGAGGACTGCCTCTGCTACCTACCAACTATGAGGCCTCACGTAATGACTTCACCTCTCTGGGCATTTCTTTATAAAATGAGGGGGATGGACTAGATGAATTATGAGGTCTCTTTTAGCTCTAAATACTATGTTCTAATGATCTTGAGATCTTGGGGAAGAGACACTATGGAGTGATGGAAACATTGCTGGAATTGGATTCAGAGGACCTGGGTTTGAATCTTATTGCTGCCAATTACTCCTTCTCTGACTTTGGGTGAGTCACCTAACCTCCATGAGTCTCAGTTTCCTCATCATAGGACTAGAAACCTTTAATCTTTTCATGTAGGAGTTCTTAACCATGGATATGCGAACTTGGTTTTTAAATATTTTAATGCCTACTTCAATATAACTGATTTTCTTTCTAATCCCATGTTTTGTTTCGTGTATTTAAAAACATGATGGTGGGGGCAGCTAGGTGGCCCTGGAATCAGGAGGACCTGAGTTCAAATTTGGCCTCAGACCAGACACTTGACACTTACTAGCTGTGTGACCCTGGGCAAGTCACTTAACCCCAATTGCCTAAAAACAAACAAACAAACAAAAAAAACCCTTATTCTAAGAAAGGGTTCATAGGCTTTACCAGATTGCCAAAATGTCCATAGCATAAAAAAAGGTTAAGAACCCTTATTTTAAGATAACTCTTCCATTTTTCATCATATTTACTTCTTACCTTACCTCCTTTGAGGAGGGTGGACTAGATGGCCTTTAGCCCTTTTAGCTCTAAATCTACGATGCTATAAGAAAGCTGGGGGAAGTAGATAGCCGGACAGCACCTCTGTCAGAAGAGTGAGCCTAAAGTTGGACCTAGAGCACAACAGTCAAATGAGTAGAGCTGTTAAAGGTGGTCCCTTACCATTTCACTCTAAATGCTAGAATCCAGTTCAGCAAATAGTTAAGGAGTACCATTATGTGCCTAGCAGTGCCTGGGCAGAATTTTTCTAATTGACCTTCCTAGCTCTTTGTTTTGTGCATTTTACTGAGATATAAGCTAAGGCTTGACGGGCAGCATGGCATAGTAGATAAAGAGCTAGCCTTGAAGTCAGGAAAACCTCCATTCAAGCCCCACCTCTGGCACATACTGGCAAGTTTCTTAACTTCTCAGTGTTGTAGGCAATTCTTCAGTGCTATAAATTGCAAAGCAGGTGCTGATTTGCATTGGCAGATCTCCTAGTTAGGAGCTCCTGTTACTGATGAAATCAAAGTTCTGGTCTAAAAAACAAATTCTTCCCAAAGCTGAGGTACAGCTTGGTCTTGTCTGGAGACTAGACTCACTAAACCAAAGTTGGGGAATAGAAACCTAGAGTCTAGACTCACAGGCCTGACTAATAGAGAATCCAAGAGTAAAAGGACTTTTATGTGCAAAAATATTTATAGTAGCTCTTGTGTAGTGACAAAGAACTGGAAAATAAGGGCTGCCCAACAATTGGGGAATGACTGAACAAACTATGGTATGTGAATGCAATAAATTGCTATTGTATTATAAAAAATGATGAAAGTGACAGTTTCAGAGAAAACTGGGAAGATTTAAGTGAACTGGATGAATTTGGATGATGTGCAGTGAAATGAGCAGAACCAAGAGAATAATTTATACAACAGCAACATTGTACAGGCAAACACTTTGAAACAAACAAGCATCTCCAAACAATACAATGATCAATCATGATTCCAGGGGACCAATGATGAGGCATTATACTCACCTTCTGACAGGTGATGGGACTTGGGACATAGATAAAGCCATACTTTTTGGACACAGCCAACAAGGGAATTAATTTTATTTAACTATTAATGTTGTTACAAGAGTTTTTTGTTTTGTTTTTCAATGGGAGGGGGAAAAGAGAGGGAGGAAAAAAAGATTTTTGTTAATTAAAAAATTTTAATTAAAATAAAAGAGAACATAGTTGCAAAGTCAATCATCCAGATCCAATGTGGCCTCAGTTGTACAGAGTGTAAAGCCCCTTTTTTTCTTAAGGCAACTTCCTCAGCCTTATTTCCTTCCCCACCTCCAGGCAACAGAACACATTAATTCTCAATTATGCTTACTCAGGGCCCTGATGCACAATCCTTACTTAGGCAAAACTGTAATGGGAGGACTATATAATTAGCCCCTCAGACATCATTCAGGCTGAGGGGTTTTTGTTGTTGCTTTTTTCCTCTTCTTTTTTTTAAATTAAAACTCTTGGGACTTTCCATTCAAATGAGTCTGCTGGACTAATGAGAGCTGAATCTCATCTCTTCTAACAACAGCCAGACTGGCCACTGCAGATGGCTGAGAACCAACCCCAGCAGCCTCCTCTCTCTGTGAGTGCTTCAGAAAATGTTAAATAATAGTAATAATAACGATAATGACAACCAAAATAATACTATAATCTGAATGTGATTATGGCACATATTAGGGCTGGGAAAAAAATTAATGCATTCCAGAAGGCAAACATTAGAAAAGCATTAAGAAGTACGATTTCCATTTGCCCGTTTTCAGAAAGATAAGATTCCTGGACAGGGAAACAAACTCAGCAGAGACCTTTGTGGCACATCATTTACTATCAGACTGCTCTGCCATACACCTCTGCCCCACCACTCCCACCTTGAGCAAGTGTCAAAAAAAAAATGACATCAACCTAGAAACAATTGAAAAAAGCGAAATTGCTGATTTTTGCCATCTCACCAAGATGAATACTTTGCCATAAGAATAAAAATTTAGTTGGGGCAGGGAGGTAGGAAAGAGGGAGAAATAAATAGGGAGGGAGAGAGAGAGAAAAAGAGAGGGGGAGCTTGGGTTCAAGTCCTGCTTCTTCTGCATACTGTTTCTGTTGTTGTTCATCATTTCAGTTGTGTCTGACTCTTTGTAACTCCTTTTGGGGTTTTCTTGGCAAAGATACTGGAGTGGATTGCCATTTCCTTCTCTAGCTCATTTTTTCCAGATGAGGAAACTGAGGTAAAGAGGGTTAAGTGACTTGCCCAGGGTCACACAAGTAGTAAGTGTATGAGGCTGCATTTGAACTCAGGTCTTCCTGACTCCAGGCCCAGCACTCTATTCACTGTGCCACCTAGCTGCCCTACTGCTTCTTGATCTTAGGCAAATCACAACCTCTTACTGTTCTAGTCAACTAAGACCACAAACCACAGAAGAGATGCTGACCTGCATTGTTACAGGGAATTTCCTCATCTGGTCATTCCTTATATCAATAAAATCACATATCCAGTCCCTGACCCTACTTACATATAAAGATATAAATATAGATAACAATGTTTAGCTTGGCAGGGGTAGTGATGGAGGGTGATTTTTTAAAAATGCGACATACCACCTTCAAGATAATAATAATACCAAGGACAGTTTGAATGAGCAATGGTTTGAAGAATGATAGTTTGGGAGGATAATCTTGCCTCCTCCTACTTTTATTCAACTATAAAAATGATTATTTTATGCATTTGTGCAATAATATTAGGATATCATTTTGTGTCTGCATCCCCAGTGCCTAGTATACAATAGATACTTAATAAATGCTTATAGATTGATTGACCTCATTTCATAGGTTAGGAAAATAAATCTCAGAAAAGTTAAGTGAGCAGCACAGTATAGTGGGTGGAATGATGGACTTAGAATCAAGAAGGCCTGGGTTCAAGTCATACCTCCAGTACTTTCTAGTTGTGTGACTATCAAGTCACAACCTCTTAAAGCCTCAGTTTACTCATCTGCAAAATGCAAATAATAACAACTGTGGTACTAACTTTACTGGATTGTTGTGAGGGTCAAATGAGATAATATCTACAAAGTATGTTGCAAAAAATGCCGCATAAATATCAATTATGATTATTACAACTCTACTCTCAGGATAGGCACATTGGTCCTACAGAAATTCATTATAGATAGCTGTTTGCTCAGCATATAGTCTCTTAGCTTCCTCTCTGACTGGACTTCTTTAAGTACATGGATACAGGCAAAACTAGGAATCTGTGGCAAATGCCTCTTTTAACGCCTCCACTTTGGTTCTCTGTTGTCTGTAAACGTTAGGAGGCAGAACCTAATGCTCAATGAACTGCTAAATTAATCACTAATAAAGTGTTAGTTTGTAAGAATTTGGGGTATGACACACCCCAGGAGTATTTCTATTTTAATAGAATATTCCTGAAGCTTGATAAGCCATCAAAACCCAAAGGAATTCTAGTGTTAGAATTTCAAACAGCATGACGGAATGAAGGGAGATATATTTTAGTAGGAGATCCCTCCCCATTCCCCTAAGCCGACTCCATCAACTCCACCTACTCATGAGACAAATCTGCATCCTTAGATGTATCTTGCCCTAAGTTTAGGGGATGAGGAAGAAAACTGAGGATTACATTTTTGCCACTTTATATTTAGAATTTAGGACTATGAAGATACCTGAGAGAGAATGGGAAAATAAACAAATGAATACTTGGAATAAATGGGACTATTCTAAGAAGAGATTTCACCAGGTGGAGAAACTTGAGAGGAAATTGGAAGGATTTTGTAAAAGGATGTGGTTTGGCAGTACAGTATGAAAAGTATATTCTAATCTTGAGGAATGATTCTTATTTAGTATTGTCCAAATGAAAGAGAGAAATGAAGGCAAGGGAACAAGCCAGAAAGAGCTAAGAATTCAAGCTATGCCAAATCAAGAGCTACAGACAGTCAATGGGGAAGACTTGGAAAGCAATAATTAAAGAGTCAAATTTTATATGCGATATCTAGAATTCAAATCACTTTACCTTCAACAATACATATATTAAGCGACTTTCATGAACAAAGTATCGTGCTAGGCCAGGGATATAGATTAAAAATAAAATAGTTCTTGCATTTTTAAGAGTATTTTACTATGTGTGTCTGGAGGGGGAAATAGTATGTTTATAAATTGAAAATATATATAAGAAGCTATAGAAAGTAATTTCCAGAGGGAGCAAGTACTAACAACAATGAAGATCAAGAAAGATCTCATATATATGAGGTAGTATCTAAGCAGTGATTTGAAGGAAGCTAGGGATGCTAAGGGGCAGAGGTGAGGAAGGAATACATTCCAGGCATGAAGGATCGTGAGGGGTGAAATGTCATGTGTGGGGGCATAATTTGACTGGAATGGAATATTATGAAGGGATGTAATATTTTTAAAACACTGGAAAGGTAGGTAGGAGCCAAATTATAGAGAGTTTTAAATATCATCTAGAAGTGATTGCTGAGATGGAGAATAACATAATTAACCTCTTCTAATTCTTACAGAAAGTTGCTGGAATTAAAGGATAGGGAGGTTGCCAAGGAAATCATTGGAGAAACAAAAGCAGGGGGGTGAAAACCTGAACATTGGGAAAATTGACTTATGCCTAAATTTTTATGTGGTCCCACTGCACTGAGCCTCATCTTCTTCAAATCTAAAAGAAAGAGAATAATATAAGTCATTTGCTCTTGGTCTATCTTGGGTATAACCAAGTTTATATTGATATTATCTATAGAATGCACCAAGAATCACTGAAATAGGGATTAATATTTTTACTGATCCTTTTGATGTTTACTAATAATAATTGAAGAGAAACTGTGTGGTCTTTTGCCAATCAGTAGACCTTGGTTCCAGATCCTAACACTACCATTAACAATATGACTTTGTGAAAGTCATTTAAACCTCTCTAGGCCTCAGTTTACTCATCTTTAAAGTAAAATGATGACTGGATCATCACTAACATCCCTTCTTCCATAAACATTTACTGAATATTTACTATGTACCTTTTTTTTAATTGTTAAGCACAAAAAAAAGATTATAGACAAGTTTCCCACCCTTCTGGAGGTTCCTTACATTTAACTGGCGTTTTATAGTTACAAATCTCACTTATTCCTCTCAACAGTCCTGTAAGATAAATAGGACAATTATTATCCCCATTTTATAAACAGACAGTGACTTGCCTGAGGTCACATGGCTAGTAAGTGGCAAAACTAGGACTCCAACCCAATCTTTCTGGCTCCTAGTCCAGTGGGTTATTGGGTTTGTTTTTTTTTTTAATGACAAAGCACTTATTAAGTACTTACTATTTGCTGGACATTGGGGATACAAAAAGTATGACTGTCCCTGCTCTCAAGGAGCTTACATTCTTTTTAGTCCAGTGCTCTTTCTACTATACCACACTAAGACCTTCATTCAGTCATATACAAAAGAAGCTTAAGACAATGGTAAAGAATGTTGAGGGACTTATAATGTTGCCTGAGGAACAAAGCTGACATATAGGAAATCATAGCGTATACATGCAATGTATACATGCAATGTATACACATAGCGTATACATGCAATATAACTATAAACAGGCGGCACAATGGATAGAGCGTCAGGTCCAGAGTCAGAAAGACCCGAGTTCAAATTTGGCTCAGATACTTATTAGCTATGTGACCCTGGGCAGGTCATTTAAAACCCAGTTTTCCTGTTTCCTCATCTGTAAAATGAGCTGGAGAAGGAAATGGCAAATCACTCTAGTTAGTATCTTTGCCAAGAAAGCCCCAAATGGGGTCACGAAGAGTAGGACATGATTGAAAAACAGCTAAACAACAAATAATATACAGTATACACAGTAGTGCTAAATTATATCAGTTAGATAATGAATATAATATAAATTCAGAGAAAAGGAACAGTTCAGTGTAGGTTGAAGTTTTTAGAGAAGGCTCCATGGAGGAGAGGATATCAATAACTAACAATAGCTAATATTTTTATGGCACTTTAAGGTTTGCAAAGTACTTTGCATATATTATTTCATCCGTTCCTCACAACGACCCTATGAAGTAAGTGCTATTATTATCTTCATTTTGTGGAGCAGGAAACTGAGGCTGAAAGAGGTTTAGTGATTTACCAGAGACACCCAGCTAATAAGTGTCAAATGCAGGATTTAAACTCAGATCCTCTTGTCTTCAGGCCTAGCATTCTATCCACTGTGCCACCAAGATCTGAACCTTGAAAAAGGAGTAAGATTTGAATAGATGGAAAAAAGCAGAGAGAACATTCTAGGTGAAAAAACTGAAGGCTCAAAAGTAGAATAAGTGTGGCACGTGCATGGGCTAGTTAGGAGATTAGTTTGAATGGTCAAAAGATTCCTGCTGCGAAAGAGTAACCAGTATGTATACTGGTTAGATTCAGGATATCAAGGCATAGCCATAACCATCTGAACCAAACTACAAAGTTTATGGAACAATAGACTGTGAAATGTATTTATTTATGCAAGGAAGGTATAAAAAGATGTACACAAGTGCTTCACTGCCAACAATGGGGTCCCCATTTTTGTCCCATCCTGGGGGAAAGAAGCAACATATACAGCTACTCCCATAAAATGGGTTATCCAGTTAACCTGGCCTTCTTTCAGTTCCTCACACATAACTCCATACCTTAACACTGGCTGTCCCAACCCCTGGAATGCATTCCTTCTTCATCTCCTTTTGGAATCTCTGGTTTCATTTAAGACTCAATTCAAGTGCTACTTTCTGTATGAGGCCTCTCCTGATTGGCCTAGCTACTAGTGCCTTTCTCCTCAAAGCTACCTTCTATCTCTTTTGTATGTACCTATATAAGTGCCATGGTGTCTCCTCAATTAGAATGTAAGTTCCTTGAGGGCAGGGAATGTTTTACTCTGTCTTTGTATCCCCAGTGCTTAATACAGTGCGTGAAACATAGTAGGTGCTTAATAAATGCTTGTTGGTTGATTTATATCCTAACAGATCTTAGTGTCCATATGATTTCATACTGAGCTAGTAAAAACAAAACAAAGAAAACAACGGAGCCTCTTAGAAACATACCAGTCTTGAGTAAGTCAGATAAGGCTTGAAACAGAAGCTGGTAAGATTCCTTTGGAGTCCGGAGCTGTTCTCATGGACATTCATCAATAACTCTTGTTGTTCAGTCATTTTTCAGTCATATCTGACTCTTTGGGACTCCATTTGGGGTTTTCTTGGCAAAGATTTTGGAGTGATTTGTCATTTCTTTCACCAGTTCATTTTACAGATGAAGAAACTAAGGCAAACAGGGTTAAGTGACTTGCCCAGGGTCACACAACTAGGAAGTATCTGAGGTCACATTTGAACTCACTTCTTCCTGACTCCAGGCCTGACACTCTATCCATTGTGCCACCTAGCTGCAATAATTCTAGCTATCTTTAATATGAGTTTAAACTTGAAACAATATACAACAGGTTATTGCTTTCATAAGGAATAGATGTGATACCGTAGAGAGAGCATTAGTTTGGGAGTTACTATTTTTTTGTGTGACATTGGTCCAGTCACTTATCCTCTCTGGGATTCAGTTTGTTTACTTGTAAAATGAGAAGTCTGGACTCTAAGGTCACTTTCAGCTCTGATTACTATGTTCCCATGTTAAAAGCAAATCATCTGCCCTCTCTGTGCTTCAGTTTTCTTTTCTGCAAAACAGAGAAGTCTGGCCTCGAAGGGTCTCTTCAAACTCTTTATCTATGAAGATGAGTCTGGCAATATCCATTGTCCTCATGTGCAGAAATTGCTAAGACTGATCTCTTCAGGGAAAACAAGCTTGGCAAACCCAGTTGGTTCCCCCACCCAGGCATGGAACAACAGTTTCACAGTTTGTGAAGAATCCTCAATGTGACAGAGACTTCCAAGGGTTGTTTCTTTCAGAAACAAAAGACTGCATTAGAAACACTAGAGGGAGCCAAGGTTTGCAATCTGGGGAGAAAAGCTTTCTGGCTTCATCAGTTAACTTTCCAATTCAAAGATTTTAAACCACATTTGTTATGTGGGTTAGAAAAGGATGTTCCCTCTTTTTTTTTTCCCCTCAGATGAACTGAGATGCTCAGATGCTTCTTTTTAAATAGCATCTTTGAAATGGAAACTATGGAGCATTATAACTATTCTGAGCCTATTTCTTTGCCGTTTTCACTGAGGATGAACTCTTTTGGGGTAGATAAATCTGCAGTACTTAATCTCTAGGTAATTATTGGTAATCTTTTTTCTGCTGACCTAATTCTCAATAGAGACTAACCCCAAGACATTCAAGCTATCTAGAGGCTGACAGGACCCTGCCTAACCTCCTGTCCCCCAAGCAATAGGAATCCTGCTTTGTTTTTCATCATTACCTAGTGCTACCAACTCCTAAATCATGAAAGATTGCCAGTGTTGGCATGGTCTCCCATCACTTCCTCAGAGGCTAGAAGTAGGACCCAATGCTACCATTTTCAAATATAGTGCTCTGCCACAAAAGGTAAATCTCCTTTACCCACCAACCACCTCCCCATTTCTACATCCAGTGGAGCAGAGGGCTGCAACGAAATTTCTTTCTACAGCAAGGGTTCTTAGCTTTTTTTGTGTAATAGACCCCTTTGGTAGTGTGGTAAAGCCTATATGGTTCCCTTCTCAGAAGAGTATTTTTAAATGCATAATATATATATACATATATATAATATTACAAAGTAAAAACCAGTTATATTGAAATAGAGTTATCAGACTTAAAAAAAATAAACAAATTCATGGACTTGAAGTTAAGAGCCCCTGGTCTGTAGAGAGTCCCAAAGGACATCATAGGTAAACCCCTCTGGAGTTTCTTGGGTAATAATGTGAAGCCAAGTTGACTACCAATCCCACTCCCCAAGTTCCAGGAAGGGGTGACAATAGAACCAGGAACAAGACCAAAGATGAAGCTTGGTGGCCCAGTGCTCAGGTGGGTGGGTAAAGCACATAAGTAAACATATATAGCATGTGCTCTGGGCTATTCTGCCACCTTCCACTCTCACTGACAGGTTTGGACCTCAGAATTCTGAGGGCCACTTCTCCCTTTGGGTTCTGGAAGACCCTGGGGGCATATGGGATGGTTTTCTAATACTATAGCTCATGAGCTCTCACTGGCATGTTTACCTTCAATGATTGTCAATTGATATAAATTTGTCGGCCTACTTAATTAACCTTTAGAAGCAGGTATTTATTAAAAGTGATGTGGTATGAACAATTAGTAGGGAATGCAACTCCTATTCCAAGGCCCATTGGTATGGAACTCTCTTTATTAGTGGAAATGAATACCCTGGCCAGGTGAGGGGTTGAGCAGAGTTGGCAAGAGCAGGCAGAGCTCCAACCTTCTTCTTGGGCATTCTTCAAGTAGCCAACTGACTTCATGAGCTTCTTTCCAGCTTCTAGCCTTGAGAAGGAAGATGGGAGAGGGCAAACCCACTTCAAGTTGCTGAGGGAAAAGACTATGGGAAGACATGAGAGGAGCTGGCTGTCTCCATCATATCTCTATCTCTAGCTTGCTACACGAGAGACTTTAAGGAGTTTCCCCTTGGGTGAGATCTGGAACTACCTCTTGGTTAAGGCGAATTACCTCACTCCCAATGGGAGAGCATCTTTCCTCTGCATTCTCTAGTATATATTCCCCTATGTATACTTTCTCTGATTTCTACTTTGCAATCGATTTGGATAAACGAGATTCTTTGATAATTGCCATAAGTGTATTCATTGTGGAACAAGTATTTGGTGGAAAGAGGAATCAAGCCTCGGATATAAAGCTTGGGGTCCTCCCCCCCACCAGTGATTGGAAGTTAGATTAAACCTAATCATATGCCCTAGAATGATAATATATAGGGAGCAGATAGATATAATTCTAGTCTTGTACCCTCTCTCTGAGGAAAGCAGAGTGGCCTCTGGCCCCAACTTCCTTCTCTTTCTCCTGGTAGGAATAAAAGTCTCCTCTGGAGAAGGGGTAGGGGGAGAAGAGGCCAGAGACAGCTATTCTGCCTCCTTTCAAGCCATACAACAACACCCCCATGTTATAGGTGGGAGGATAGCTCTTGCCACACAGAGGGCCCTCACAACAAACGGGTCTCTCTATAAAAACATCTCTCCAGAAGTCTGCACATACTCTCCCAGCAGTATATACAAAGTACAGTAGAAAGTAGATGCAAGCTTAGAGAGTACATGTGGCAAAGAGGATAACTCACAGTTCCTGGAAGTCCTTTTCTCCCCTTTATGAGGCCCCTATAAAGTTCTCCACAGGTATGATGTAAGTTTTTGTTGGGTTTCTGGTAGAATTCTAAAGGTACCTTTCTTCAGAGTCCCTACTTTGACTCTGGCTTCCAATGTAGACACTACCACCAGTCATTGCTGTTCTGGGGACACTGCTAGGACCCTGATGAGAAGTTTGAATCATCTGACCCTCCAAAGTTCACAAGGTCATGCTCCAGTTGGCAGTGAGAAGAAAAGGCTGTAGTCCTTTCCATTCCCAGCAATCCTCTCTTGGAAGCTCAGCTTAAACTATTGACTCAACACCGATGCTAGTTCCCAACTGTTTTGCTATTTTAGCCCCAACCAAAAGGACATGGCTAAGTCTCCTTAGTCAATCCTGACATACTTCTTGTGCATAATTACCTCACCTCACCCAATGGCTTTCACTCCTTCCAAACTGACCAAGAAGATTTCTCTCACCTAGTTGAAAATGCCTAAGACTGATAAATTAACTCAATAGAAGCAACCTCACCTAATTAAGGTAGTTGCTTTAAGTGGAATAGGTGATTGGCTGATTGATTCAATAGAGACCTGGGCCTTCTGTAATTATTGAGGCTGAGGGTATGGACCATTCTTCCTACAGATCTAAGTGTATACTTATTCTGTGTATACTTATAGGTATATATGTTGTCTCCCCTGATAGAAGGTAAGCTCTTTGAGAGCAGTGACCATTTAATTTTTTTTTTAATTTCCAGTGCCTAACACAGAGGCTGACATACAGTGGGCATTTAATAAATGCTTGTTGATTGATTAGACAGAAGTCCTCAACTAACAACTCCTACTTGTGAAAGAATGACACATAAATTATAAAAATTCACGTATTCTTTCTTAATAACTTTGGGGATAAGACTTAAACAATGCTTTATTCATCTGTCCTTTCTTTCCAACTGGCTTGTAAATCTCCAACGTCAGGGACTGTATTCTAGAGAACTTCATATCAGCAAACCCAAGTGCAGTGCATTACACATAGCAGAAACCGCATGTTTAAAATGTTGAGTCTTGAGGAGAGAGTCGGTGATGGATGTTAGTTGATACAGTTATAAGCGAATGGAATAGCACCTGCTTAACTAAGAAAAATGTATATCCAAATAATTTTACAAGAGTGTACCTGAAGCTCTGATTTTAATGCCCATATTCATTAAATCCTATCAAGCTAGTATGGAGAGAACAGTTCCCTGGAATTTACTTACCTTCCTAAGTGTACTTCCTCCACTCTTGTGCTCAGCCTGTAACAGACTGCTTATCAGGATGACGGAGGCTCTCTGGAGAGAGAAGCCAGCAGGACAGGCCAAGCTTGAGTGACAGTCTGTCCGGCAGAGATTGACTTTAATGAAGCACAGAATAAACAGGAAGATTAAGAGGGTGCACAAAAGCAGTGACAAGTTTGGAGTTCACCTCTCAGTAGGCTGCGATGAGACTCTCGGCACAGCTGAGATCTGTCTGTGGGTTATAGATGTGGCTGGTACATCTGCTGGGTCACTAATGATCACTTGCAATACAAAGCAGGCCTCCATTTCAGAAATGAGAACTGTCCTCTTGATTTGCAGAACTGCAAAAGAGGGGCTGGTATTTCTGTGCTCGTTGTTTGATCCACTGAGACAGTTCTTTTCACTGGGGCGGAAAGAAGAGACCTTAAATTAAAGGGCTTGGGGGAACATTTTATCTTGTTTCATCTTATTGATGTCTTTTGTGCTTATATTACAATCGTCTCAACGTACTTTATCTCCCATCACATCCTCTTTTAAGAAAAATTTTAAACCTAACCAAACATTTCAGCAAAACCAATCAATGAAACAACCGTATCTGATGGCCTATACATTCCACAGTCCTCCACTTCTTCAAACAGGGTATATTTCTTCATTACTTCTCCAAGGCCAAGCTTGTACAATATAATAATGCCATTGTTCAGAAACTTTTTAATGTTCTTTCTATTTATACTGCTGTAGTCATTCCACATAGGTATATATGGTTTTTCTGCAGCTGTATATTTTTTTTGTATAGGGCAGCTAGGTGGTACAGTAGATAGAGAGTCAGAAAGACCTGAGTTCAAATGTGGCCTCAGACACTTACTAGCTGTGTGAACCTGGGCAAGTCATTTAATCCTGCTTGCCTCAGTTTCCTCAAAATGAGCTGAAGAAGGAAATGGCAAACCACTCCAATATTCTTTGCCAAGAAAACCCCAGATGGGGTCACAAAGAGTCAATCATGACTGAAATGACTGAACAACAACAATAATAAATATTTTCTCTGAGTGTGTGTGTGTGTGTGTGTGTGTATGGATGTTGTTCCTCATTTTGTAGTTGTTCATATGTCTTCCCTACTTCTCTGTGATTTAATTTCTATAGAGAACTGCCAATGAATAATCTCCCTCACTGAGAGAGTAAGTGACTAGCCCAGAACTACACAGCCACTGTGCCGATGGCCAAACTTGAAACCAAGTCTTTATGACTCTGAAGCGGGCTTTCTATTCACTATGCCCTGATGCCTCTTATGATGACAGTGAAACCACAGGTCTAGTCCAAATTTTAAAAAAAGTTTCTCTGAATTCATAGCATATATACCTATATAGTGTTGGAAGGACCTTTTGAGATCATGTAGTACAATCCCCACATTTATAGATAAGGAAGCTGAGACCTAGAGAATTTAAGTGACTGCCCAAGGTCACACAAATAATGATAGAGGCAAGATTTAAGTCCATTTCTGGAGCTCTTTTCCATTATACTCCATTGCCGCTAATATTTTTAAACAAAAATTTAAATTTAAAAATTCATAAAAATATTACCAGTTGCAGGTGGGCATTGAATAATCCTTTCCTTTAAAAAAAATAGTCATTTCATTTGCATCTAATTCATAATGGTTTAGTATCAAGCTGGAGGAAGCCAATGTCATGCAAACAGTTTTTTGGGTTGGATTTGGGAAGGTCTCTAATGCTTTGCTAAAAGTTATAGGCCAGTAGACCTTAGGTATCTCATCTACTCCAGCTCCTTTAACAGAAAATATATTTCCCAAATTCCCCTCCATACCAAGACACCAACAGCAGCTGCAATAAAATCCTATCTGACATAAGGAAGAGCTGAGTCCCAGAGTAGAAACAGCCTCTCTGTTAAACTGGTATTACATTCGAGCTACTCTGTAAACATTTGAACATTTTATTGAACTTGCTCCCCAATCTCCAAACTGTCAGTGAAAGAAATTTAGCCAGAGAGAAAAATCCATGTTGCTAAACAGACACAGAACATAGAGCCAAATTCTCCTCCATTTTCTAAAAATGACAGTGGGTTCACAGGAGGCCAAAATGGAAACCAGGAATGACTCCTTACAATTTCCCCCTTTTACCAATAGATAATCCTTGCCTAAGAAGCTAAGGAAACCAAACAAACAAAAATCCCAAAGGAGTTGGTTCAGCCTCAGTACGGATCTTATTCTTTATCCAAATCAGTGACAGTCATTACTGAACTCATAAAGGTACACATGGATGTACTGCAGGGAAAAGAGAGGTCCTGAGTATCTGCACAGACAGGAGGCAATGTGCAAACAGTATCCTTTGTAGACTTCTCAAAGTCAAAAAGGCAGTGTCTAGATTGTGATATTTGTACCAGTAGATGGCACTATGATTTAAACTGATAGCCCAAACCTTCAAATCGTCCATCAGCAACATTTATTGGAGAGTTGACCATGTGTAGAGCACTGGACTAGGTCTTGTGGACAGTTACCTATTATTGGGAAAGAAATACAACCCAAGTAACAATGTTTGGAGGGACAGCAGAAGTACAAAGTCATATTTTAGCCTATTTCACACTGTTGTCTTCTTCTGAGTTTATATCTTGATCTTCCCTGCCACCATAATAGCTTTTTATGGTCATTTTTTTTTGTTTGCTCATTTTTCTAGCTGACTTCTTGACTTTGGACCCTGCTCACATGGCAGTGGGAAGACACTGTCCCAAGTTTCAGACTTTTTGTGCTGCTATTTTCAGAGTTAGTTCTGGAGTTCTGCAAGTTTTGGGTGCTTCCAAGGTGGTGTAATCAGGGTAACCTATTTCAGCTATGCATATATATTACATGTATCGATGTTAAGACAAGTTGCTGATCTGTATCAGGAGAGAGAGTTATCACACCAGGAAATGCCCCACATAAATGAAGTTATAGATCTAGCTACCCCATACAAATCTATCTGTTTTTCTGTCTGTCTGTCTCTCTGTCTGTCCATCCATTCATCTACCTTCCTCTCCATCTGCTGATGAAGTGATTAGGATGCCTAGAACTACTAGAAGTGACCATAGAGGAGGTGAGACTTAAGTGGTATTTTGAATAGAAAAAAGTGGGAGATGATATTAAAGGGCAAGGAAAGAGTTGGAAGGGATGGATAATTAATTCACTGAGAAGGTAAGGCTTTTGAAAGAGGTATCACAGGACCTAGTAAGTTGTCTGTCAGAGATGCTAAGTAGAAATTCCTAATTAAGCAATAACAAGAGATAAGAACAACTACTAGGCTCTCCTTATGTATAAACTGAGACCTGGGAAAGACCTTGGCTTAAAAAGGCCAAGGTCTCCCACTGCATCTAGGGCCATCTCCAGGTGTCCTGATCTATATCTTGCTACTGAACTCAGATGGCTCCAGAGGAGAGAGTGAGGCAGGTGACTCTTTGAGAACAAAGAACAAACAACAACCTGTGATTAGCATGAGTTGCCCCACTGGGGACTCAACTGGCCAGTTCCAGTTGGGCAGTGCAACTCCTTCCTTCCTTTTTTCTCTCCTCTCCTCTTCCCTCTCTCTGTCCACACAGGGTATCATACCCTTACCTGCAGACGCTCTGCCCAGTGGAATGTAAATTTCCATCACTGAAACCTTGGGTTTTATGGGCTAGATTTCTTTCTTAAAGACCATGCCTTAAACCCACTCTGGATCTCATTGATTGGCCAACAGTGGCGCAGAGTGAATGTAAACAGCAATTGTTTCTGTTTTGGCCAGAAACCTGAGGAGCTACCCCTCCCAGAATGATTTTTTTTAAGTAGGTAAGAGGCCATTCTTTGCCTCATTTCTTATTTAGCCTTAATCACTGAATGGGCATTGCCTCTGTCAAACTGAGACCTGGGAAAGACCTTACCTTAACAAGGCCCAGGTCTCTCACTGCATCCAGGGCTATTTCCAGTCCTTCTGATCTATATCTTGCCACTGGACCCAGACCCAGATGGCTCCTGACAACAGGAAAAATGAAAGACTAATGACAACAATGAGCAGTGGATTGGTAGATCAGGGAGTTGTATAAACAGAGTGTATTTGCATTTTAGCAAAGCATTTGACAATGTCTCAACATGTCTTGATGAGTAAAATGGAAAAATAGGGAGGGATCCTAGCTGGATTAGGAACTGTTTAAATAATCAGACCCAAAGATTAATGGCTCAATATCAAGCTGGAGGAAGCCAGTGCCAAGCAAATAGTAGACACTTAATAAATGCTTGTTGGGTTGCATTCAGGAAAGTCTCCCATGCTTTGATAAAGGTCATAGGACCAGAACTTCAGATGATGTTCTGTTTAGAACTACTGGCAACAGCTACTGCCATTCTGACATCACAATTCAATTGTCCTGACTCCCTAATTGTGGGTATAGGAGGACTATGAGCCCCTCATCACTAGATGTGTTCAAGTTCTGGACCTTCTCTTCTCCCTCTATACTGTTTCACTTGGACATCTCATCAGCTCCCATAGATTTCATTATCACCTCAAAGCTGATGATTTCTCAGATCTACTTATCCAGTCCTAATCTTTCTCTTGAACCAACAGTAGGACAGCTCAAACTAGATGTCCCAAGGACGTCTTAAATTCAACATGTCCAAAACTGAACTAATTATCTTTCTCCCCTAAACCCTCTCCACTTCTGAACTTTCCTATTACTTTTGAAGTAATCCTCCCAATCCCCCCTGCTTGGCTCTCCCCTCTTTCACCACCCATATCCAATCTATTCCAAGGCCTGCTGATTTCATCTTTGCAACATCTCTGGAATATGCCCCCTTTTCTCCTCTCAAACTGCTACTACCTTGGTATAGGTCCTCATTACCTCACACCTGGAAATGGTAATGGCTTTTTGGTTAGTCTCCATACCTCAAGTCTCTCCCCACTTTAGTCCATTCTCCATTTGGCTCTGAAATTGATCTTTCTAAGGCCTCATTCTGACCATTATTATCCCTTGTATTCAAAAAATTTCAATGGTTTCCTATCATCTCTAGGATCAAATATAATATCTTTCTTTTAGCATTGGATGCCTTTTATAACATAGACCCCTCCTACCTTTCCAACTTTCTTATACCTAACTCTTTCCTATGTACTCCACAATCCAGTGATGCTGGCTTTCCTGATGTTCCTTATAGAAGATATTCCATCTCTCGACTATGCTTGGACTCGAAGTCTTTCTCTCCTTATTTCCACTTCATAATCTTCCTGGATTCTTTCAAGACTCAGCTAAATTCCCACTTTCTTTGAAGTCTTTCTTGATCACCCATAATGCTAATGCCTTACTTTTGTTGATTCTCTCCAGTTCATACTGTATGCATCATATTTGTATGTAGTTGGATAGAAGGGAGCTAAGATGGCAGAATAGAGAGAGCAGCCCAACCAAACTCCCCCAAACAACTTTAAAATAACCCCTTAAATCAAATTCTGGAGTGGTAGAGTCAGCAAAAGGTCAAAAGGAGGCATTTTTCCAGCCTAAGACAATTTAGGAGGTCTACAGGAGAGGTATGTGACACTGGGGTGGGGGGGTGGCCTGGAAGATACTCCATGGCAACACTAGCAGCGGACCTTGGAGGTAGCTGTGACAGTGACAGTAGCAGCTTCAGGAATTCTCAGCCCAGACACAGTAAGAAGGCTAGACAACCAGTCAGAAAGAGATTATGGGGGAACCTTTTACTGGTACTGGATGCAGGACCTGGAGCTATTGGGCAACTGTACTGCCCATAAGCAATTCTGGGTCACATAGTACTGGGGCTTGTGGCTGCAGGAGAGCAAGGAACCTGGTCACAGTTACAGGGCCAAGAGGAACACTAGTACTTGCAGTTACAGTGGAGGAGATGCCTTTCCTGGGTAAAGACCAGAGTGCGAACCAGGAGAGCTCTGACCATACTTCTTCCTGGATCATACTACCTTGGAAGACCAAAAACTTGCAGACCCCAGAACTATCTCTGAAAACAGCAGCACAAAAAAGCCTGAAGCTTGGGACAACAAAAAAAGGAAACTGACCAAGAAACCCTACTATAGTAGGTGGGGAAGACCAAGACACAGACTCAGAAGACTAGAAAAAAGAAAAGAGCTACAACCAAAGCCTCCAAGAAAAAATGCAAATTGGATGCAAGCCCAACAAACATTCCTGGAAGAGATAAAGACATAAGAGTAGAAGAGAAAAAACTGGGGAAAAATGAGAGTGAGGCAAGAAATTATAAAAAGAGAATTAACAGCATGGTAAAAGAGGCGCAAAAAACACTGAAGAAAATAAAACCTGAAAAAAAATCAACAACAACAAAATTGGCCTAATGGTAAAAGAGGCATAAAAATTCACTGAAGGAATGAACTCCTTAAAAAGCAGAATTGGTCAAATGGAAAAAGAAGTACAAAAGCTCACTGAAGAAAACAATTATTTAAAAATTGGAATTGGGCAAGTTGTTTATAGGTAGTTGTTTGCATGTTATCTCTCCCAGTGACTCCTTAAGAGCAAACATTGTTACCTTTCTTTGCATCCTCAGGGCGTAGCATAGTGCCTGGCACAAAATGGGTGTTAATAAATCCATGGTGAGTGACTGATATGCCTCAAGTAAAGGTTGGATTTGCTTGTCTCCAAGGTCCCATCCATGTCTAAGATCTTATAAGAAAATATTTTAATACAACTGCTTCTACACAGGGATGAACTGGGAAAACAAAAAGGATAGAGTACTGTATTTTGCTGAACCAATGATGCTACTAATCTACTAGTTAGCCTTATACCTGAATTTTCATCTATTATAATAAAGATCATGCAAATAAGCTCATGAGATCTCACTTTTAAAAATATTTTAGGACTAGGTCAAATACACACAAAATGTATATTTTGCATTATGTAGTCACTGAATGGTGCTACATTGTGCCAGTCAAAAGACTTTTCCTGCATAAAAATTAAATATTAAAGATTTGGATCATTAGCCTCCCTTGTGACCACATAATACCTGGAAATTCTGAGAAGCCATTCCTTAACTTTGAGATCATAGGATTTAAGCATCATAGGTTTTAAAATTAGAAAAGACCTTAGAAAACTAATCAAAACCCTCAATTTTATTGCTTAAGAAACTGAGACACAAAGAAGGTCACATAGGTAATAAATACCCTTCCTGAGAAAATGTAGTAAAGAGAAAATAATGTTGGACTTGGAGTCTGGAAGCCTTTGAATCCCACATGTGACACGTGGACTATGTGACCCTGGTTAAGTAAGACTACCTTTCAGGGCCTCTTTTTTTATCTGTAAAATGGGGATAATAGTATTTGTACTATCTACTTCACAAAAAAAAAAAAACACTTTGAAAATCCCAAGATAAAATGTAAATTATTAGTAAATGGCAGAGCCTGAGTTCAGCTAGCCTTTTGGTTACCTTTGTGAATCATTCTAGAATTTTCTGGCTTTCCCTTTTATCTTTGTTAAAGTCAGATGTAGCTAAATTATAATAGCTGTAGGGTCAAATTGAAGTTGAATTTGGGCCCAGGGCTTCTTCCAGAATACAGTGGCTTTTATTTATTTTTTTGAAGACATTTGAGGCAATGATAAATTTCCTGATTGATCTAATTTCTAATGTAAATTCAAAGCTTAGGCATCGAGGAGGTGTTTTACATAATTCAGCAGAAATTGTATCAAATAAATAGTTATATCTCCTTAAGTCTCAAGTACAGTAAACTACTAACTGGGAACTATGCCGCTTAATCTACACAAAGCATTTTAAATTAACCATATGTTACCAGGACTATTATTAAAATAGTAATTAATTATGAGGATGAGACTTTAAAACGGGGAAGCAGAAGCCCCAGGTTCATGTGTTGGAACCATTGGCTAGGTCAGCATTTTATTCTTGGTTTTAACAGTGGTATACCTTGGGTAAGAAAAAGAGAATGAGGTTGATTAATTCCTAAAGTGCCTTAAAAATGGAAATACTGCACTTATCTTTTTAAAAAAGGACCACCCACCCCCAAATAATCTGAATTTTGTGATCTATTACCTGTCATTAGGAGATAAGACGGTGGGCCATTCTTTGTTTACTCAGCCTCTTCACGTGTAGCAAATAAGGTCTTTTCAGTAGCAGGGAGCAATTTACACTGGTCTATCTACATTGTCCCAGCCTGCCTTGTAACAGGCCCCTTATATTTGCAAAGGGCCTGGCTAGAGGTAAGGATTTCAATCCAAGACAAATGAGGAGAGGGAATCTAACCAGCCCACTCAGGGTTCCAACCTCCAAACTTAGCATTATAAGAACATTTGTGGTTCTCATAGGGTGGTTCCAGAAGACCCTTTTATTTAGAGAGGTCTTCGAGGTCAAAACTATTTTAACAATAAGACGTTTTAATTTCTAATATATAACCCACATAAACAAAAGCTCTTTGGGGGCTCCTCAGTTGCCTTTAAGAGTGTAAAAGAGGTCGAGAGACCAAAAAGCTTGACAACTGCTTTAGTGAAGCGTTTCAGCCCACTCGTCTTAGAATTAAGGGCTAGGGGGCGTCGGTAAGTAGGGGAGGGGAGGGTGAGGTAGGGCTTGACCCCACGGCAGTGTGAGATCAACCAATCAGAAGGTGGGGAAGTGAGGTTGCTCAGCAATAGCCAATCATGAGCCTTGTCTCCTGTAGAATCCCCTTATTCCGTAATGCTACCCAATTATTTTCTCCAGCCTTCCATTCTGTGGGCTAACATCCTCTTTCCTTTGGACTGTGGTCTCCACTTCAAGGACAACTAGAGCTCAGCCACTACTTAGGAACTCACAACAGCACAGGTACCACTGGGAAAACCCCCCTCCCCCCTTCCCTGCCACCTGGCGACTGAAGTAAGCTCCACTTGGAGGATGAGCTCTTGTACTTTCGGATAATGACCGGAGTAAGAGACGTGCGCCGTCTCCTTTTGCCTTTTGATTGAGAAATGGTGAGTCTCATTGGATGAGCAGGCAGAGTTGGGTTGTGATCTGCATTATTATATTATATTTTATGCCAAAATCCACCCCTCTCCCAAACTCTACCATTTCTGTCGAGGGTGCCACCATCCTTCCAGTCACCCAGATTCACCTACTGGCCTTCTTTGACCCTTGCTCAGTGATGCCAGGTAGCCAATCAGTTGCCAAATCTTGTCATTTCTAGCGTCACAACATCTCTCACATCGGGCCCCTTCTTTCTCTTTATTCACACAGCTACCACCCTGGTTCAGCATCTCATCACCTCTTACCTCCTAATTCCCTCTCATCCTCAAGTGGCTCGCCTCTATAAGGCATCCTCAATGCAGCTGCCAGTGTGATTTTCTGAAACTTAAGCCCTGACTGCGCCAGGTAGGTAGGGCAATGGATACAGTGCCTATGCAGGAGTCAGGAAAACTTGTCTTCCTGAGTTAAAATCTGGCCTCAGACACTTACTATGTGAACTTGGGCAAATCACTTAACCCTGTTTGCCTTAGTTTCCTTGTCTGTAAAATGAGCTGGAGAAGGAAATGGAAAACCACTCCAGTATCTCTGCCAAGAAAACCTCAAATGGGGTCACAGAGAGTTGGATACAACTGAACATCAACAAAAGACATCTGACTAGGCCACACTCCTTAAATTTCAGGGATGCCCTATTGACTAAAAAAATTAAATATAATTTCATCTTTAATAATATTTTTAAAATATTATATTGTATATATCGTTATATTATAATATTGTTATATAATATTGTAATATTATAATGTCCATGATTATTAGTGTAGTAATGTATGTAATTTATAAATAACTAAATATACTCTTATTAGTGATGATTGTTCTAAATTTTTTTAATTAATGGGGCAGATTAAAAGTTTGGAGGTCATTGCTTTTTTTTTTCCTCCTTTCTTTGTATCCCCAGTACTTAAGAGAGTGCCTGGCTTCTAGTAGGTACTAATTGACTGATTGATTGCTTTAACTACTTGAGCTAACCAGGCATGGAGACCTGGGCTTGGAAATGTAGTTATCAGCCCTCTGCCAATTTGTCATCTTTTATACCTAAAGATACCACCTATTGTCAGTAAAATGTGTTTTGAGTTGTTTTTCCAGTAGCAAGGAGTTAGGTTTGCTCTGAGCCCTTTGCATTCTCAAAGCTCATCCCAGTGGTTCAAATATTTTGCCAAAGTCATTATCACTTAAATGTTTTACTTTCAAACATAACTAGAATAAAACCCCTCCAGTATTTATGCTATCATTGCTACATGTTCATGCTGGAATTTTAAAACTTGCCTTCAGCTACATTGTAGTGTATTTGAAATTGCAGTACAAATAATTGGCATATAAGCCATCAATTTGCTCATTTGTTTTCGTTCTCCATGAGACAGTAATAAAGGTGTTAGCCGCTGTCTCATTTGGCATTATGCTTTTTTTGTATTTTATGTTTGCCTCCCTCCCTCCAATGGGCTTGATCAGACAGGTTATGAAGAAATAAATACTTATAGTTTGCAAAATGCAAAAACTCCTTTTGTCTATTAGAAAAGCAGGTAAGTGCTAACAAAAGTAATATTTTCATTAGGATATCATATCCATCTTGGGAATCCAGAGGCAGCATTGCAGAAGGAAGTCCAGTGAACCAGCACTTACTGTCATGTGACCTAATTTCCAAATACTGACCCTGCCCTTGTGTGTCCTTGTGCAAGTCACCTGATTTCTCTGAGTCTCAGTTTTCTTATTTGTAAAATGAGGGGGTTAGACTAAATGACCCATAGAATCCCTTCTGGGGCTAGATATATGAGCATATATCATATCATATATGATATATGAGCCTCTGAATGTAGATAAGGTACAGAAAACTTGGGGATGAGAAGAATACATAGATGTTTAAAGGTTTTGGAAATCCATTGTTCCAGTTCATTGCTTCTGCTTTTGGGGACTTAGATAGTAGAAACAGACTGACTGGTGTCACTAAAATTAAAGCAATAAGCCTGTAATATAGTACCATTTAAATTCACACGGGAAAGCATGAAGCTCTCTAATGAGACCACTCCTGGGCACAGAGAGGCAATTAAGAATAACCACAGGCAGGAGCAAGAAAGGCTATCCTGTAGGGGGAGGTCAATCAAGAAGACACCTAGGGATACAGAAGCGGTCAAGGAAAAAAACAACAACAAAAAAAAAAAGAAACATGGAAAGGGGAAGGGAGGCAGCCAAAGCTATGACCAGGAAGATCACAGCACAGGCTCTGCCAGGAGAGGGAACACAGCTCATAAGCCTATGGAAAAGGCTGTCCACTGGATGTGGTACAGCCTGGATACACAAAGCTCTTTTCGCGCTTATTACTTCATAGGGATATCAGATCCCTTCAGCCTGCACATGTAAAGGCAGCTCAGCAAGGCGACAGGCCTGGGGTGGCGGTGGGGTTGGGGGGTTAGGGGAAATGGAGAGACAGAGACAGAAGGAGACAGACACTCTGGCAGGTGTATCTATTGGTTACCAACATAGAAGATCAAAGATATGAAAGGTTCCTGAAAAAGAGCAGGAGGGGGAGTCGAGGAAGTTTGTCATGAGCCGTGTGGCTATCAAAGAGCCCCCTTCCCCACCAAAAAGGGTTTTTTTTCTTCCACCATATGCATCCTACAGTAAAGTGTAATGGGATTTCAAATGACACAGGTGGAGAGAGAGAGACAGAGACAGAGAGGGACAGAGACAGAGAGGAGAAAAGGAGAAGGAAGAGGAAAAAGAGGGGGAGAAGAAAGACGAAGAGGAAGAGGAGAAGAACCTATTTACTAAAAAAATTAGTCAATTAGAAATATTTTGCAGGGGCCTTGTTTCAGGAGAATCTGAAAGTCTTGATCAAGGATGAGTTGTCTCCTGTAGGTTTGTTTCCCCCATAGGAATGTGGTCAAGGACCTATAGTTATTTGTAATGAAATTCTGTGGGATCAAAGGAAAAAGAAAGAGTAGAAGGGTCAGGGGTGAGGCTGGGTTACCAAGGGAAATTTTCATTTGCTTACAGGCTTGCCTAAAGTTTGCCTTGTATCTGGTGCACTTTCACATGGTCTACACTCTGGTATTTTGGAAAAATGTACCAAGAACTGAGTGCAGGCATACCCAACCTGAACTTGTTAATAATTAGCTCTGCTATGTGAAAGCCAGGTTTCAAGCATGGAGGTGTTTCATCCAGAGGAATGGTGTTAGGATCTACATCTCTGGAGAACAGATGAATGAATAGATTGAAATGGGCTTTCCTGACACCGGGACAGGGCTTAGGTTTTTGTTTGTTTGTTTGTTTTTTGTTCGTTTGTTTGTTTGTTTTTTGTTACCAGAACCATGTAGGAAACTCCCAGGGAATAAATTCCCTCCACTGATTGTAGATTGGCACCAGCTCTGCAACTTAAAGGCTTAGAGAGTTTCCTAGGACCATATCAAAGTTAAGAGCCTTGCCCAAGGTCACACAGCCAGTGTGTGTCACAGCCTGAACTTGACTCTGAGGCCAGTTTTCTATTACTTAGCCATAGCTTAGTTATAATATATTAATGACATGCCTGTGGAGCAACATAAAATATTACGGGAAACATGCCTACCAAGTTTCCCCTGTTATTTTCTTCATCTTTATTTTCATTGGCAAGCCTACTTTGTCTTTGCTTTTAAAAATAACTTTATTGTTGCCTTTTGTTTTTACACCATAATCATTTCCCCTTAACTGTCCCTGCCCACATTGACTCTTTTCTTGTGACAACAAAAAATCCATTATTTAAGCAATGACATTACTGCGTTCCATACCTATACCTCCACCCCTGTTACTGAGAGGAAGGAAATATATTTCTTTCTTAATTCTCTAGGGCCCAGATCATTCAGTACAATTATCCCAGTCTGACTGCTTTTTAATATTATATATTTTTGTTAGTCCTTTGGTATATCATTCCCTTCATTCTGTTTACTTAACTCAGCATTAGTTCGTACAAGTCTTTCCATGTGTGGCAAGAGCAATATTCTAAGTACTCCTTGACACCCCCCACCTCCAAGTTAGGCTAATATTTCCTTTTAAGATATTTAAACTATCCTCAAGTTTTATGGGCTCAGGACACTGTCTTCAGTCTTTGTCTAGCTTCTTGGTTGCCTAGGTATAAAACCCCCTGAGGGGCTGGAACTCTCCCTCAAGTCTGTGACCACAGGCCAACAGCATGAACAACTCTGAGAAGCTATGCTCAATGGAATCAAAGCTTTATCCTGAATGAACATACCCTTCCCCACTTTGAACATCCTTCTGCTTCTATGGCTGAGTAAGCCTCCTTTTATTCACTGTCAGATGGATTATAAGTGCCTCATTTCATTCCTTTTTCAAACCTAAACTACCAGGGGAACAGTCTGAATCAGGCCTATGATGCCATATTTCTCTGAATCACTCATAGTCATCATTTCTTAAAGCACAATAACATGCCATTAGATTCATTTATATTACAATTTGTTCAGCCTTTCCCCATTTGATGCCCCAGCTAGGTGGCACAGTAGATAGAGTGCCAGGCCTGGAGTCAGAAAGACTCATCTTCCTGAGTTCAAATCTAGCCTCAGACACTTACTGTGTGACCTTGGGCAAGTCACTTAACCCTGCTGCCTCAGTTTCTCATCTGTAAAATGGCAAACCACTCTAGTATCTTTACCCCCCAAAAAAACCCCAAAATGGGGTCACAAAGAGTTGGACAAGACTGAAACAACTAAACAGCAACAATTTGTTCACCTTTCCCCAGTTGATGGGCTCCATTTTATTTCCATTTTTTTTGTTACTATGAAGAGGGATGGCAAATATGCCTTTGTAGAGGTCTATACCCCAGTTGCCTATACTAATTGGTATACAATGCTTCCTCAGGATCCGAGCCCTAAGTCTAGAGTGAAAGTGCTCTGTTTCTATGGCTGCCTTTTTTTTTTTTTTGAGTCATCAACATAAAGTCAAACTGATGGGTAGTGGGACCCACACATCCCATTTAAATAAGTCCAGGGAATACCCAAGAAAACATGAATCACCGTGCAGGTGTCTGGGAAGAAGGCAACAAGAATTGGAAGCTCCTCTTGGACGATTTTTTTAGCAGATGTCAACATGCAAAAACCTCAGTGGGAATTAGTGAGCTGAAACCCCTAACAAATGTCTCACGTTACTGATGCTCCTCATAGAATTGGAATGAACAGAATATAGGCTAAGATTTAGTAAGTGTATGCTCATTGGCCGATTTTGTCTGGTGGTGATTGACTGCCTATAATCTCACGTTTATTGTTTCTGACTTTTGAATTATGCTGAAGGCATCCATCTCTTCCAACGAGGCCAGAGAAAATTTTTGTTATTTTGAACTTCCCTAGCAATGATATACTCACAGCCTATAACATGAGCATAGGGGCTAAAGGTATGTTTGTCTCCTATTGGTTAGAGGAACAAATGGGATTTACTCTTAAAGCTTTCTGAATTGTTTATATAAATCAGCAGCCTGCTCCTTCCTTGACATTAACTACAGTGTTTGAATGTCAGCCAGGTTCATTAAAGTACTATAGCCCATCAGCATGTTTATATTTTGCCAACCAGGGACTGTGATTAAAAAAAGGAAAAATAAACAGTATTGTGTTCATCATGAGTTGCCCTCCCTACACAGTGGCAGCAAACTTTTCACTGTACTCTTTCCCAGTGGGAAGGAGTGGGAGAAGTCACAGGCACTGTTTTCTTAAGAGTCTCCGGCTTGCAAAATCAGGCACTGGAAGCAATACCGCAGCTGTACTAGAACAAAGACTTCAGTGTATACACTTTGGAGCCAGTACTGAGAATCCACATAGATGAAATCAACTATGTCTATCTGTAGATTCAATTGTAAGTTCCTTGAGGTTAGGGACTGTCTTTTTATTAATTGAATCTTCTGCATTTAGCATAGCGCCTGGCATATATTAGGTACTTAATAAATGTTTATTGGACTGGATTAGACTAGAGTAATGCAATCAGTATTTTAACAAAGCAGAGCTTGCATGCCTAAGTGAGTGCTGTGTCCTTCAAAGAAGTCACCATGAAAGATGGCACTGTCGTGATATTATCCATACTCATATTTGGGACACTCTTAGACATCGTTTTACACCTTGAGTCATTAAGATGGGGTCCATGAACTTGGCTTTTAAAAAATTATTTTGATAACTGCATTTCAGTATAATTGGTTTCCTTGGTAATCCTATGTCCTTTATTTTATGCATTTAAAAACTATTCTTACTGCCTCTAAGAGCATCCTACCACTTATTCTGATCCTCTGCATCTTGTATAAATGTACTGTGGGAGCCTCAGTGAAAGAATTGTCATCACCTATTTATTCACAATATTTCTCTTTGATGTAAGTTTCAAAATGTTCAATAAATGTTGCATTGCATTCTGATTAAAAAAAACAAAACCCAAACGTATTCTTAGAAGTGGTCTGTAGGTTTCACCAAATTACCAAAACAGGTTCAAGACATAAAAAGGTTAAGAACCTGTGCTTTAGATAATAGATTTAGAGTTGGAAGGGATCTGAGGAGACCCATAGTCTAACCTTCTCGTTTTATAGGAGGGGAAACTGGGACCCAGACTTTGCCCAAGGTCATCTAACAGATGTTTGTTGTTTGTCCTTTGTTCTTGAAGAGGACCAATGACATCATGAGGGTGAAGTCTTGAAATTTTGATTGGATTTAGGTGAGGCAGAGCTGTGAAAAGTTGTCAGCCTCATTCTTTTCTCCAGAGTCATTGAAATCCAGTAGCAGGACAAAAGTCAAGATGACTGGTGATGGCCCAGGATGCAGTGGTGACCTTGGCCTTTCTAAGTTAAGTTATTTTTCCGCTTTGGTCCTAGAAGGCAGACTTGGGATCAATGGGCACAAGTTTCAAAGAAGAAAATTTAGATTTGCTTATAAAGACACATTTCCTAGCAGAGCTATTAAAAAATCAAATGAGCTAGTCCAGGGATGGGGAACCTTTGGCCCCTAGGCGACATATGGCTTTTGAGTCAAAAGGCCACTCTCGAGGACCTAGAGGGCCACATGTGGCCTCGAGGCCGCAGGTTCCCCACCCCTGAGCTAGTCAATGGTGAATTCTCACTTATTGAAGGTCTTTAAGCAAAGTGTGCTGGCAAGTGCTGGATCTAGACTCAGGAAGACCTGGAATTTATATTCAGCCTCAAATACTTCCTAACTGAGTGACTCTGGGTGAATCACTCAACCTCTGCATGCCTCAGTTTCCTCATCTGTAAAATGGGGCTAATAATAGCACCTGTCTCCCAGTGTTGTTGTGAGGATAAATGAGATGATATTCGTAAGCATTTTGCAAATCTGAAAGCACTATATCAATGCTATCAATTATTATTACTATTTTCAGGCTTATTGCAGAGAGGAGTCTTGTTGAGCTACAAGTAGACTAGATGGCATCTGAAAGCCTTTCCAAAGTCTGTAATTCTGTTACTTTCCCACTTTTTTATTTTTTATTTTCTTTTTTTAGGCAATTGAGGTTAAGTGACTTGCCCAGGGTCACACAGCTAAGTGTCAAGTGTTTGGTCTGAGGCCGGATTTGAACTCAGGTCCTCCTGATTTCAGGGCCGGTGCTCTATCCATTGCACCACCTACCTGCCCCTGTTTTCCCACTTTTACAGATGAGATAACGGAGCCTCAGAGAGTTCAAGTAATTTTGATATAAGAGTTGAGACCAGGACCTAAGTGTGCTGATTCTTCTATAAACTGGTCCTCCTTCAACTAAACCATTCAGACAGTTCTTCAATAGTGATGGCTAATGAGATACCAATATATATGACATATGTTGAAGTTCCAATGTGTACTGTGTATGTTACTACTGAACAAGCTTACTCTTGAAAGTAGTCATCCCCGTAAGCTTTTTGGATGGTTCCTGCATAATGAACCAGCCAGCAGTATATCCATGAGTCCCAGCGTAAGAGCCTTGGGGAAAGACATCATTTCCCAACTTTGAGAGAACCCTTAAGGAACAATTATTCAAATTGACTACATGAAATGTATGTAGACCTCAAGTCTACACAGGAACCTTTCAAGGTTTCTAAATATCATTTTTAATTTAAACAGCCTGATTTCAATTGTCAGTTAGGCCCTAAGGAGGCAGTGTGGTATGATGGGTAGAAAGCTAGATTTAGAGTCAGGAGATGGATAGAATGCTGAGCCTGGAATCAGAAAGACCTGAATTCAAATGTGGCCTCAGATACTTATTAGCTGTGTGACCCTAGACAAGTCACTTAGTCACTGTCTGGCTCAGTTTCCTCAACTGTAAAATGGGGATAATTATAACACCTACTTCCTAGGCTTGTTGTAGGATGAAATGAGATATGTGCAGCACTTAACACAGGGCCTACCAGGCACATTGTAAGCACTTAATAAATCCTTGTTTCCTCCTTCATTCTCATCAATGAAAGGAGTTTCCGTGCTCACTGATAAAATCACAAGACCTTCTGGACCAAAGTAAAGTTTTTTAAAGGAGAAGAAAATCCTCATAAATGATCCATACTAGATGGAATTTAATTCCAGAATTCTATTTTCATTATAATAGGAAAACACATCTGCATACAAAAGGAAACATAGACTGGCTTTATGCTTAAAAGACTCCAGTTTTATGTAAGCCACATGGGAAGAAGTCACCGTCTTATTTCATGAAGACTGTAGTAACTGGTTTCTTTTATAATTGTCTGGCTTTTATGAGGTTAGATATACAAATGCCTCTTTAAACCCCCTTTTCAGGGTTTGAGTGAGGGAGAAATATCTTAGATATGGCTCCATTTAGTACAAGCCAATTCTGGTCCCTCAGATGTCCTCAGAGATGAGTGGAGATAGTCGGAGATGTGATTTGTCCAGAACTTGAGATGAGGAAAAATACTCTACAGGTCTCTTCCTTCTACCTTCCCACTCTCTCTACCCTCTGGACCATCCTGCTTCCCTGCAATGGCATAAACTGGAAAGGGAAAGGGAAAGTAGAAAAAGAGAGAAAGTAGGGGAGAAGAGTAAAAGGAAAGGAGAGGAGGAGGTGGGAAAGAAACATTCTGTGTCCTAGGTTCAGCCTAATTCCAACGATTAAGGAGAGGAATGGACTCTCCTGTCCATTCCTTTGCGTTTAGAAATTGTTCTCTAATGAATAACTATATGGTAAGCACTACCTCCATGTTGTCAAAATGTAAAAGTAAAATCCAGTGTACAACATGTGTATTCTATCATTGCACAGTAAAGAATTTGAAGTTATAGTGGGCCAGATCTTAGATAAAATGTCAATGTAAGGAGTGCAGATGCTAGTAAGGTTCCTAAAAGAGGTGCATTCTCCTTTGGGCCTATAGAGTTAGTGTTCCTCCACCAGCTTTCACCATATTGATATAAGCACTGTATGAAGGATGAGGGATATGTTTTTGGCCGTAATGAAATTTGAGGCCTGGGTACAGAAAAAGCACCACTTCTGACATCATTCCTTATAAGTAATTGGCTGGAGTGCAAATGCTCTTAGACAGTCTTTTCTGCCCTCATAATTGACGAAACTTAGCCTTGGTACATATTTAGGAGGTTCAGCAGCCTTGTTGCACTTGTTGGTGGTAAGGTAAGGAAGAGACCTATAGACTGGATCTCATAATTTTTTTTTTTTTTTGGAGAGGCAGTTGAGGTTAAGTGACTTGCCCAGAGTCACACAGCTAGTGAGTGTTACCTGTCTTGACGTCACATTTGAACTCAGATCTTCCTGACTCCAGGGCCGGTGTCCACTGCTCCACCTAGCTGCCCCTTGGATCTCATTATTAACCTAAAGGTGATGTGTAGTCAGTGGCATTGGGAAATGGTGGTTATCTCAGGATGGACAGTCTACTCAGTTTGGATGCTAATAAATTCCAAGAATGACCCTGACCAAAGCTACTATTATCTTGGGGGTAGGTAAGAAGTAGGAATAGCAAAACCTTTTGAAGAAGTTTCAAGAAAAGAAAAATGTTTAAAGTTAACATGCAAGCAAAAAGGGTTACATTCCAGTTTCTTCTACTTAGGAAAGGAGTCTCCTAAAATGGGGGTTTACACTTGCAGTTTCAATAGACAATGAAGTGATGATGTTGATGAAGATAGAGTTGATGATGGTAGTAATTATAATGACAACAACAACAGTAATGATATTCACTTAGCGTGCAGGGACCTCAGTCAGGAAGAAGGAAGTTAAAATCCCACCTCAGACATTTAAGCCCTATGACCATGGGCAAGTCACTTAACCTCTGTCTACTCAAATTCTATAATATTTATTTATTTTTCTAATAATATTTTGTTTTTCCCCAGTTACATGTGATAATCTTTATAAAGCACTTTGCATACCTTGAAGTGCTATATAAATGCTAGCTCTCATCATCATTAGTCTTACTTCTGCAGATAGAAATTAATATGTTAGTAGGTTGCATGTATGATACAGATTAGGGCAATCAAAGTAAGGTGCTGGCTAATGAAAAAAGGCCACTCAGAACAGCTGCTCAGAAGGGAGTGCAAGAGAAGTCTTTATAAAACAAGTCATCCAAAAGTACGCTCCAACAACAGTCTGTTTGTCTTCTTTCAGTCACACTCGAGATGCTATGATCTCTCTTCCCAGACATCTCCTCCCCTTGCCATGCCACTCTATGCTGTAGCCATCATCCTTTTCTCTTCCTCCCCCATTGCCTTCCACACTCCTTCCCAGCTATCTCTGCGTAGTCCTGCTACATGCAGATTCTCCTGCTTCCAGTTTTCTATTACATAATTGTCTTCCCCCATTAGGGTGTAAGGATCTTGTCTTTGTAATAACCCCAGTGGTTATCACAGTTCCTGGTATATAGGAAGAGCTTAATAAATGCTCTATTTGCTTATCTAGCTATGACTTCACCTCTGCCTCATAGGCCCAAGCTTAAGTGCTTCCTCCTAAGTCAGAGGCAGTTACCATGATCAAATACATTTAATAAGTTCTTATCTCTCCCAAGCCCTCTGGCTAAGAATGCATGAAGAGAGGTGACCTGGGATAGGAAGCTAGGCACCTGTCTTACCACAATATCATGGTTCTCATAGATTTAGACATGAAAGGGGTCACAGAGGCCAGGAGATGAGGAAACTGAGGAAGACAAAAGTTAATGACTTGCCCAGGATTATACAGCTAGTAAATGCCTAAGCCAGAGTCTGAATCTAGGCTACACCATCTTTTTTTTTTTTAATTTCCCCTAGGCCCTCCATTGTGCTTTTAAAAAGTTCAGGGTATTGTAAAATTTTGGGTTGAATCAATGAAAAATGATGCAAATCCTAATCTGATATGTATTAGGGAGAAAAACTGCAGGGTTTTTTTTTCTTTTCTTTCCTTTCCTTTTTTTAAAATCTCAGTCTTAGAACATTTCCAAATTTCTAATACACTCAAATAGAGGAAAAACATCTTGCAGAGCCCAACACTCCCTTTGCCTTAATCCAGGTGCCATCAGCTCATAGCATGCAATCTGGTTGCTGTTGTCAGGGCTCTTTCCTCTCCTTTATGCCTCTTCCCTGACATAGTTTTCAGGAATCCAGCCTTCTCTTCCCACTTTTCAAGTCAGCACAAGTTTACTGAAATTGCTGTTTTCCTTAGGAAGTAATGCTCCCCCTCATTGGTTGGAGTGCTTTAACTACAAATAACTTAGGGGCTGTTGGAAATAATTTTAAATTAAAAAAGCACATGTTTACATTAATATGAATGCAGTCAGCCATGTGGACTTTTTGCAGAACTCTGAACCCGTGAGCCCAGTACTGAGCCTTCAAACTAGTTTCCTAGTTTCTCACCACTCGCTATTTATTAGACCCTGACATCAACTTTGACTTTTGATCCAAATATCACCTTCTGTCTCTGACCCCTCAACTAAATGACCCATGTCCCTGGCTACTGATGCCAGTTATTCATGATTCATCAGATGCTTCTGGTGTCTCCTTGAGCAGGATGCTTCAGACTGTAGTCTTTTCTTGATTCTTAGCCTGGGAGGCTTCAGTCTGCACCAAAGGAGATTCTCAGTTCCAGCCCATGACGCAAACCTGGGCAGTGCTCGGAGCAAGAGCTCTGTCCCCACCCCCAGTCTGCACCTCACCATTTGTGAGGATAGGCAGATGGTGACCATCTCTCAAACCTCCAAGCAGAGCTGGGACAAGGCATTTAGATGCCCTAGGCAAGATTTGAAAATTGAGTCCCCTGTGAATTGCTGTCTACCAGAGACTTTAAACCTTCGTTCTAACACATGTGACTTGACTTATTATAAAATAAATACCTATAGGAGTCATTCCCCAATAGATAAGTAGTCAAAGATATGAATACCCTTCAGTGGAGAAATGTAACCTGTCAACAGCCATATTAAAAAAAAATGCTCCAAATTACTAAGAAAAGAAATACAAATTAAAACACCCAGGAAGCTGACAAATTTGATAAAAGAAATAATGAATGTTGGCGGGGCTGTGGGAAAACAGACACACTAATTCACTGTTGGTGGGGCTGTCAGTTGCTCCAGGTGTTCTGGAAAATGATTTGGAACTACAGGAGAAAAGTAATTAAACTATTCCTATGCTTTGACCCAGTCATACCACTCCTGGGCATGTACTTAAGCAGGTCAGAGGCAACAAGGATGGTTCCACATATACCCAAAGTACTTTTTGTGGTAGGAGAAAAAAAGCCTAGAAACCAAGAGAGTGTCTATTGGTTGGGAATGGCTGAATAAATTGTAGGATATGAATGGAATGAAATATGATTATACAAAAGAAATGATAAACATAAGGAATTCAGAGAAACTTAGAAAATCTTCATGAACTGATAGAAAGTAAAAAAAATAAAAAATTATATATATATTTCACTTCTATTATAATATATAATATGTGAATAATAAAACATAATATATCATATATGTAATATACACACATGTGCATTATGTATGTGTATTGTTATATATGTGTATATATATCTATATATTTATATTTTTTATATCTATATCTTATACTAACATAAAGGAAAACCACACCAAACAACATAAAAACTCTGGTAGATGTTAAGACCAATCTTGATTCTAGAGGGTTCGTGATGAAATATGGCTACCCCTTTTCAGTAGAGAAATGGTGGACTCTGATAGGTACCGAATGAATCATACATTGTCAGATACGGTAAAGGGTTAGTTCATTTTACTTAATTGTTTCAAGGGAGGGTATTCTTGAGGGTGGTGTTATCAATGTGATACTGCAAAAAAAAAAAAAGGAAAAGTATTTTTAAATTTTTACTTATACGCCTTAGAGAGTGAAATTTCATGGCATTATGCGTGCGCATTTAAAAAAAGTAATTTTTAAACATATACTTCATTGTGACCCTTGCTTCCTATACCTTAGGACTAGATGCCTAACCTTAGTCCCATTTCTGCTTGCAAGGAACTGAAGGCCAGGACTCATCGATTCCATACTCAATTTTAAATTGAACAATTCAATTCAACAAACACTTTTAAAATAAGTGTGTAAGGCACCATTGACAGATGCTGGGCAACACAGAAAATTTAGATAAGGCATAGCATCTGACCTCATGGAGTTTGTGGTCCTTTGAGGAATAGGGCTCATACATGAATAATAATAATAATAATAATAATAATAGTAATAATAATAATATCTAGCATTATTGCAGTGATTTAAGATTTGCAAAGTGCTTTACAATTATTATCTCATTTGATCCTCACAACAACCCTGGGAGGTAAGTGCTATTATTAACCCCATTTTACAGATAAGGAAACTGAGGCATACAGAGGTGGAGTGATTCACCCAGGGTAACACAGATAGTTAAGTGTCTGAGGCTCGAGTCTTCCTGATCCCAGTTCTAACACTCTCTGTACTGTGCCATTTATCTGCCCAAATCTCTATCATGCAAAATCATTCATGACTGATTGTCTAAGAAGTACAAGGAAAGTGGCATGTGCAGTCTAAGGTGGAATAGGGTGATTGGGAAGGGAGAAGGTCGATCATTCCCATAACCTAACCCTTGGTTTCTGGTTCTCTTGCCCAAAATGGAACACAGTTGCTTTGCAATCTCAGCAATGTCTAAATGATATTGTGAGCATCATCCAGAGATAGCCCATTAGGGATCATATTTTATTTATCTTTGTTATCTCTTCTAGCTCCCAGCCCAGGGTTCTATGCAGTAGGTGCCTAATAAGTGTTTGTGATAGGGTAATATTGGTGATGTCTTTTACTCAAACACAGAAGGGGGCCTAGGGACTCCTGCAGATTTTTCACCATCCTAAGTATAAATTCCACAAATATACTCCATGTCTTGTTCTGGGTATTTTCTCTGCCTGTCCCCTATTGCCTAGAACACTTTCCTACCTCCTGGCTTCCCTGGCTTTCTTTAGGTCCCAATGAAAATTCCATATTGTATGGAAAGCCTTTCCCAACCCCTCTTAATTCTAGTGCCTTCCTTCTCTTTTTTACTTCCTATTTATCTTGTATATAGCTCATCTGTAAATATTTTGTTTGCTTGTTGTCTCTCCCCCATTAGATTGGAAGCTCCTTCAGGGTGGGGACTGTCTTTTGCCTCTTCTTGTAATTGTAGCATTTAACACAGTGCCTTGAAAGTTATTATTCAGTTATGTGAGTCTTTGTGACCCTATTTAGGCAAAGATACTAGAGTGGTTTGCCAATTCCTTCTCCAGCTCATTATATAGATGAGGGTTAAATGACTTGCCCAGGGTCACACAGCTAGTAAGTGTCTGAGGCCAGATTTGAACTCAGGAAGATCAATCTTTCTGACTCCAGGCCCAGCACTCTGTCCACTGTGCCACCTAGCTGCCCCAAAGGTCAAATCTTTCCCGTCAGGGAATCAATACTCTATACTAACGAGGAAGGCAAGCACATAGTAGGTGCTTAATAAATGTTGATTGACTGACTGAAGTAGTTCCAGTGGATGATGAATAGCTTCCCTCTAGGAATCTGAATCTGGCTTCTGAATAACAAACTGCCAACAATTTAAGGCACCATGGCTCTTTTCTCCCATCACCAAACAGCCACCTGGTAGACATTCCTCTGCTACAAAGCTGCCCTTGGCTGGCTGGTGTTTGTGGCCATAATTATGAAGAACTAGGAGGAGACTCAAAAGCATCTCTTGGAAGAGGCAAAAATTCTGAAAAATCAAGATAATTACAACACGAGCTCATCCTGATTTGCTTGGCTATTTTTAGAGGAGGAGAAGCTGATGCTTGGTGAGCTTGTCTCCCCTTCTATTTGCATTAAATCCTCTGTGACTCGTCGATGAAATGCGTGCATATGCCGAGTCCTTGTGAGATGCCACCCCTGGCACTTGTCAGAAGAATTAAATCCCTCTCAAGCTTGTTTACAGCTCAGCACTTGTCATACTGCTCCCTGGAGCTTCATGGCTGGTTGAGTTGGTGTTCCTTTCCCCTCCCCGCCCCCAGCTCTGCGGAAGATTTAATTTCTTTTTTGTTTATGTGTGTAGTTACACTTGCAGGTGCGGGAAAGAAAAAATTGCTGTGCCCAGATGTTTTGAAGCTGCGGTAGCATGCATACAGCTCAGATTAAATAAAAAAACAGCACCAGATAAAGCAGGCACTCCAAGTATTCCATGGGGTATTTTATAAACCTATCATGTTTTATTGACAATGAGACTCACAAATTTAACTTTAAGAAGAGAGGACTCTTTTTAGGCCACGGCCAGCTTAATTCACTTATTGCTGATTTTGCAGGGAGCTTTATCAATTTTGAGTGGGGCCCAATTACATCTTGCCCATTTTCAATTTAGTGAAATATCTTCCTGGAACAAGTAGTATTGTCTGCGACTCGGGGAGAGGTGGTGCCAACCGCACTGTCTCAGTTCATTGCTGAATTAGTTAGACCTTGGGGAGCTGAATCCAGATTTCACCTTAGTCTTGGAGAATAACTCAGCTCCTGTATCACAAACACAAATGGCCCTCTTGCCACTCATTCAGCGCCATGCTAATATGTGGAAGCATTGCCTGAGATGCAGATGGATGGTGCTTTCATGGATGCTCCAGTCTCGTCTTGTGAGGTTTGCCTTTTCATTGACTGAAAGCAACTGCCAAGACGAGGAGGGGGTTTGGAGGGAGGGGTGACTCTTACCAGCCAGATTTTTAGTTGTGTCCTCTAACACAGTGTGATACTAGTTCAGCACCATGGGTAGCTAATATTTTTAAGGCCTTAAAAACATTAAAAAACAACAATCCTTCTTCTTTCCCTAACTCCCCAACTTATGGAAGGAAACATAGGGATACATGAAAATAGATGCCTTGGTTCCTTAGGGCTCCCTGGTCATTGAGGATATCCAGTACCCAGCTTTCCAATGAGAAATGGAAATCGCTTGTCACCTTTCTTAGAAAAGCTGAAAATTCCTTCAGATTCATCCAGTGGAGTCCACAATGGCCTCTTTCTCCTTGTCAAACTCAGGCTAAGGGCCTGATCAGTTACTCAAGCATAAATCATATAGTACAGTGGAAAGAGCTCTAGATTTAGGGTCAGAGAACTTGAGTTCAAATCCTGGCTTTCCTGTTCACTAGCTGTGTGATCTTGGGCAAGTCCCTTTACATCTCTGGGCCTCCCCTCAGTTTTCTCATCTGTAAAATGGAGGTGAGGATAGTTGGTTCTTTCTTAAGGTTCTTTCTAGCTCTAAATATATAATCGCTTATATTGAAAGTCATTTCTGTCATACCACTAGAGTTGTGGCCACCAAAGGCCCCTGAAAGAGTGTAAGGCTTCCCTGATGCTATGCCTGGAATGCCCATAAAAGTATTCTCAGAAACATGCCCTCCCATGTAATTTGCTTATTTACCTGGAAAGGTAGGAAGCTGACATGCCAAAGATGGAGACCTCCAACTTTCCTTCACTGGCATATCTAAGACAGGCCCTTAATGAGAGTAGGAGAAAGCTGCTTAGGGCCTCTGGATTTAGGAGGGAGGGAGAGAGGGTTAAATCCATAGGTTCAACAGAGGAGAAGGATTGGAAAGACTCCTGTGTTCTAATTGGTGTTCCGATCCCAGCTCTTCATTTGGGAAGGTCTTTTATAGTTTGTTGTTGGCCTCAAATTCTGCACCTGCAAGATCAGAGAATAAGAGGCAAATCTCTTACTCATCTCCCAGCAAGCACTTTCTCCAGAGACTGCAAAGACAAAAGGCTTTCCCTTTGATTACTGTGATGCACACACTCTGTTCCTAAATTTATTAATAAATCACAGCTCTCTCACCCTACCGACCACCTCCAATACCTGGAGCACCCCCTCCCCCACCACCAACATACTCCAGACTCCCTGTGTTGGTGATGTTTGGAAAAAGGAAAATCCACTGGGGATCAATGGCCCTCACAAAGAGCTGGGTATATGAGCCGAGACCCGGTGTCTAAAGGCAACGGAGAACGGTGGAATTCAGCTGGACGTGTTCTAATAGCATTGGTTCCACAGTCCCCCGACATCAGCGCTTCTGCTTGCGGATTATTGATCCTTCCTGGCAACAGCCCAGTCTTTCAGTTCAAGGACACTTACACAGCTTGTCCCTGTGTATTTGCTCTCCCTGTTAAGTCCTTTGCTTCTCTTCTCCTCCTTCCCTGCCGTCTCACAGGAAGAAGAGTCCCTCCTCCCTACCCAAGGCCAGCTGACTCCTCTGGTGCTTTCTCAATCCCACCTTTTCTACCTCCATTTAGACTGTGCTGCATCACTCATCCCTTCACTTGGCTTCTTCCCCATGCCGACAAACATGTTCAGATTTCTCCCCGCCCCCCATTTCCACCACCCTAAAATAATCCCAACAACCACTCCCTTCCTTCGGTCCAACTGCCCATTCCTTCTCTTGGTGAAGGAAAGTGAGGGCAAAAAGAAAAAGGGGTGTGTGTGTGTGTGTGCGCGCGCGCGCCCGCGCGCATGTATACCCAGGATGGGAAGCAAGAGAAGGTGCATCCTGTTTTGGCTGTCTTTAGTGTATTTATTCAAGTGACCTTATTTGGGGTTTTCTTGGCAAAGATACTGGAGTGGTTTGCCATTTCTTTCTTCAGTTCATTTGACAGATGAGGAAACTGAGGTAAACAGGGTTAAGTGACTTGCCCAAGGTCACACAGCTAACTAAGTGTCTGAGGCCAGATTTGAACTCATGAAGATGAGCCTTCCTGACTCCACTGTGCCACCTAACTGTTCTCTTACGTGGCTTCATCAGTATGGGCTTATGAGCCCATACTCACACTTCCCCTCCCCCCTTTTTCATCCCTGTAGGAAACTCCATTGAGGAATTTCCTTTACCAATGTGGATTAACACCTTCTTTACATTTGTAGTCTTAGCAGCTTACTTGGTGCATTGAGTAATTAAGTTTGCAGGGGCTGTACAGTCAATATGTGTCACAAAAGCATCCTGTGTCACTTAGGTCATCCTGACTCCAAGACCAGCCCTCTATCCATTATCCATTATTGGAGACGGGTAGGTGTCCCAGTGGGTATGGTTACTGGGCCTGCAATCAGGAAGACCTGAGTTCAGATTTCGCCTCTGATACTTCCAGCTACCTGTATGACCTGGGCAAGTCATTTGACTTGTTTCCTCACTTATAAAATGAGAATGATATGATAAAAAATGCTATCTACCCCCAGAGAGAGAATTGATGAACTCTGAGTGCAAATGATAGAAATTTTTCATTTTCTTTATTTTTCTTGCTTTTTTGGCAACATAACTAATATGGAAATATGTTTTAGGTGATTTCACATGTATAGTTGATATCCTGTTGCTTGCCTTCTCAATGAGTGGGGGAGGGGTTGCGGAGAGAGAGAGAGGATTTGGAACTCAGAATTTAAAAAAGAATGCTAAAAATTAAACAAGTAATAAAATGAAATAAAATGGGAATGATAGCACTTTTCTCCCAAAGTTACTGTGAGGATCAAATGAGTTAATGTAAAATACTTTGCAAACCTCAAAGTGCTATATAAATGCCAGCTATTATTGTTATACCTTGCCCCCATTTTCCATTGATTGTCTACAGTTCCCACACAGCCATGAATGTGGAAAGGACACACATCCCATAGCCTGAACCTTTGCCTTTCCTGTTCTTCTAGATCTCCTCTCATCCTTGGTGCTGTGCCCTACCTGCCTCCTGAGACATCTGCTTGTTGAACCTCCTGTAATAGCATCTGGCTACTTGAGTGGACCTCCTCCTATTGACTACGGCCTGGACTAGACAAGTCTGCCTACCTTGTCTTACAGGTCTGTCTAGTCTCCAGCTCTACCCCTTTCCCCTAACCCAAGTCCTAGTTCTTGTGGGGAAAGCCACAGGAAAGATTGAAAACATTTTTTTTCCTGCTATTCCTTTTAAAATTAAAATTGAACTTCAAGAAGACAAAACTGCAATTGAGCAACACTTATCTTTCTTGTGCCTTTGATAGATCATTCACCCCAATAATGCTTGACAATGACTTAAATATAGGTCTCTTTCCAACTGCTTTGACAACTGTTCACCATCACAGCTGACATGTAAGCTCAGCAACTGTGGATAAGCCATGATATTGCAGCTGCCACATTTACAGGCATTTCGGGGGTACAACAACTGAGTCTCCAGCCTTTTCAGAGGGTTTTGGTTACCCTGATGCACTCAGGGTAAGATGCAAATGGTCTTCAGTAAAACAAGATTTTGGAACTTAGCTAAGGCACTCATGGCCCAGAAAACAAAAGCTAATTGCAGTTCAGTACAAGCACTTATTCCTACTATGAAGGAAAAGCAAGTCATCTTTCCCAGTTATCAGCTGCTCCATCTTCCAGTAGGGAGAAATAGAATAGAGAAATCCAGACATGAGATAAATCAGCTAATGGCTTCCTCCCTGGGAGCTATTTCTGTGTGCATTTAATAATATTTGATTTTCTAGACTATTCAAACCCTTCACTCAAGTCAATTGATCACGATAGTCCCTGTGTGTTAAGATGAGAATGCACAGTGCAATTTGAATCATGGTCAGTAATAATGTTGGATTTTACAAAAATGCTGCCTGTAATTATTCTTTTGTCTTCACTGGGATTAAAGTGTGTCCTGTTTTCTGGATCTTATATGTAATTGATATTTTTTGGAAAACAGACAATATTATAAAACTTCTTCACATTTTCTAGAAAACAGAATGCTTTAGTTCTGTGGTCAAACAGGGCATGCCTCAAGGTTCCCCTTTCCCTCTCCTCCCCCAGATTGATGACTGTCCAACGCAAGCTACTTCTTTCTGGACCCTGCAGGTCTTGGCTTAACTATTCACTCCCAGTCTCTCTCCCTGAAGACTAAGGGAGACAGCGTCACTGTGGTGAATTGGAACGAGGACAGAGGACCTGGATTCAAATCCTGGCCCTGATACCTATTACATTTCTGAGCTTGTGCAGGTCTGTTTGCTTCTCTCCATTTCAGATTCCTCATCTATAAAATAAAGGGGCCCCTTCCTAGGTTTATGATGCTATGATTTATCCCTCAAAGATAATACCCATCAACTCACAATCTTTCCCCATTGCTGCTTCTTTTCTACGAATACCACCTTCCCCCATCCTATTAAACACAGTACCTCACAGTCATTTCCAGTGTATAGTCTATCCTGAAGTATAAAGTGTTGGGAGATTTCAACTTGCAGACTCATAGAACCAAGACAGTTTACAAATACAGTTCTACATTTCTCAATTTACAAACACAACTTTACATTTCTCCTTTAGCCCAGTCTGAGTTTAAAGAATTAGACTACTTTTTCTGGATTCTCTCCTCAAAGACTCAAAGACAAAGGTCTCACCCCTTGAAGTTACTCTCCTTCTTGCTCATTGACCTCACTAGTATCCCCGAGCTCTCTCTTGCACCCCTTGGATTTCTGAAGAATTAGGGGAATTAGGGCATTTTTTTCTGCCTGGAACCTGGGTCCACACTCATTTATCTTCAAATCAAAATAAAGGTTCAGTAAAATGGGCATTCATTGATTGGGGAATGGCTATACAAGTATTAGCATGTGAATGAAATGCACTATTAATGTGCTCTAAAAAATAGTTGATGTGGAGATTTCAGTGAAGCATGGAAAGATATGAACTGATACCGTTCACTTACCAGGGTTTATTATTTAGCAGGGCCAGGAAAACCACTTCAGCTCCCTTTTGAGGGGAGTCCAAATCAGGCATTAACTGATTTCAAAAGATTCTAAAACCTTGGTAGAAAAGTAGGACTCACCAGGGAGGAAGAAAAATAGGGTGGATTGCTTTTGATCACCTGATTGCTTTATATGTTTTTAGCATCTGTTATAAAGGACCCTCATAGGACCCTATGAGGAAGTCCTTTCCACTTTCTTAATTTTCTGTTCAGATAGATAGAGACTGTTCTGTGCTCAGCCTGCATTTGAATGCTTATACAGGACCTGGGGATGCGTACATATATTTGTGAAAACTCTTCCATGTAGTGACACTGGCCTCCAGCATGTTCCACAAACAAGACACTCCCTCCATCTTCTGGCTCTGGGCAGTTTTTTTGGCTGTCTCCTATGCTGTGGATGCTCTCTTTACATCACTCTGCCTACTGACCTCCCTGGCTTCCTTTAAGTCCTGGCTAAAATCCCATTGTTTATTGGAAGCCTTCCCAACCCCTCTTAATTCTAATGCCTTCCCTCTCTGGATTATTTTCTATTTATCCTACATACAGCTTGCTTTGTATATAGCTGTTTGCATATTTTCTGCCCCATTAGATTGGAAGCTTCCTGAGGACAGCGATTGTCTTTTGCCTCTTTTTGTATCCCCAGCGCTTAGCACGGTACCTGGCACACAGTAGGCACTTAATAAATGTTTATTGATTGAAACCTAGACATGAGCTATACGTAAGTTATACTTGGAGATTTTCCCAGAGTGAACTACGGGGTAGCGGAAATGAATCAACGAGAATATGACTGTAAGTTGCAGAGAATGTGCCAATCTGCAGTGGTAGATAGTATGTGTCCTTATCTAAGAGTTGCTTATATGAGTGAAATTACAGGTCCAGTTGCTCTCCCCCTCCCTAAATGTAAAATCTTACACTTGGGTAAATAAACAAAATCAATTTCTTTTTTTTTTTAAATTTTTTTTTCTTTTCTTTAGGCAACTGGGGTTAAGTGACTTGCCCAGGATCACACAGCTAGTAAGTGTCAAGTGTTTGGTCTGAGGCTGGATTTGAACTCAGGTCCTCCTGACTTCAGGGCCGGTGCTCTATCCACTGTGTCACCTAGCTGCCCCTAAACAAAATCAATTTCAAGTATAAAATGGAGAAGGAATCAATAGATAGCAGTTGATCTGAAAAAGATCTGGGCATTTTAGAGGACCAAAACCTCAATGTGAGTCAATAGTCCAATCTGGCAGCTAAAAATATAATACTATTAAGGATTATGTTAATAGATGTGTAAGGTAAAGGACTAGGAAAATAACATTCCCATTGAATTATTCTCTGGTCAGAACATATCTGAAGTATTGTGTTCAATTCAGAGTACTACATTTTAGGAAGGACATTGATAAACTGAAGACCATCCAGAGAATAGCTAGGATGGCAAAAAGTCTCATGATCATGTCACATATGGATTAGTTGAAAGAACCTTAGTTAGGTGAAAAGAAGATTCGGGTGGTGGGGAGAGGGATTGTGATACCTGTCTTCAGATATTTGAAAGGCTGACATAAATAGAGAGATTACATTGGTTCTGCTATGCCCCAGAGGGCAATAATAGGAAGTTTGAAGTTGCAAGTACGCAGGCCCCTCCAGGTCAAACCCTCACTTATAACACAGAAAAGCAATAAAGCAAAAATACACAACACAGTGACTATCTGATAATGTGTATAACATTTTATCCTTTCAGTCTCCTACCCCTGTGGATAGATAGGAGATAACATTTAGTTACTAGATCTCAAACACAGCAAATCCACAACAGAACTTATTATATCCATCCTCCCCCTAACCCTCACCAACACACCTCTCTTCCAGACTTCTCAATTTTTGCGTCTCTCCAGGTTTACAGCTCTCTAGTCTAGACTTTGACACCGTATCTCAGCTACCTTCTCAAGTAGTAGTTATTTTTCCCTGAGGCCTTCTCAAGCTAGAATATCCCTCAGCTCCTGTGGTCCTTTTCTCTCATTGGTAAGTTCCTCCTGGAACCTCCATTTTGAGGAAGGGCTCAGACCAACTGGCTCATTCTGACCCTCTAGACTTAGGCACTATGCCTTCTTCACTCAGGTACCTTTCTTTCCATCCCCTTCAGCTTCCTTTTTTTTGTGTTGGCTTGATGCATTAGAATTTAAGCTCCATAAGGGCAGGGACTTGTATCTCTTGTACTTGTATCCCCAGCACTTAGACTAATGCCTAGCACATAGTAAGTGCTTAATAAATGCTTCCTGTCTTGACTTGCCTCAGTGCCATTATTGACTCCCCTCTCTCAATCACTCCACATATATAAGCAGTTGCTTCTATTTCCACATCATCACTTGAATACAACCTTCTCTCTATACTCTTTCCTGTATATTGATTGGATCTTTATTTCTCTTTTTGTTTCTCCTTTGTTCTTGAAGAGGACCATGACCACAGGGAAGTGATGCCTTGTCATGCAATTGAACTGGATTTAAGTGAGGGAGGGCTGTGCAAAGTCACCAGCCTCAGTGTCTCCTCTAGAGCCATCTGGATGAAATGGCAAGATATAGATCAGGACTGGAGATGGCCCTCGATGCAGTGGGAGACCTTGGCCTTTTTAAACTAAGGTCTTTAACAGCTCTCAGTTTGACTGAGGCAACACCCATGTAGTGGTTAAGGTTAGGTAAGAAATGAGGCAGAGAATGGCCTTTTACCTAGTCAAAAAAAAAATCAGTCTGGGAGGGGAAGACCCTCAGGGTTTCTGGTCAAAACAGAACCACTTGCTATTTACATTCATTCTGAACAAATCAAAGCCCAAATAGGGCTTGGCCTGGGACCTATTGTTGACCAATCATTGAGAGCCAGAGTGATTTGGGTTTAAGGCATGGTCCTTAAGAAAGAAATCTAGCCAGTAAACCCCAAGATATCTTGCAAGGTTTCAGCAATTGAAATTTACATTCCTTTGGGTAGAGCACCCGCAAGTAAGGGTATGATACCCTATGTGGACAGAGGGAAGGGAAAGGGAGGGAAAGAGGAGAGAGAGAAAGAAAAAGAGAGAGAAAGAGAGAGAGCTTCTTATATAAAAACCAAATATTTATACATTTTGAAGTTATTTTAGATGAAGCTTATCTTACCATTTCATCTCCTTTTTTAAAATTAGTTTTATAGAGAAATGCTGATTTTTATGGATTTTTTTAATCTTACTATTAATTGTTTCAATTAGTTTGCTGATTCTCTAGGGTTTTCTAAGTACACCACTCTGTCATCTGCAAATAGGAATCATTTGGTCTCCACTCTTTTGATGTCATATCTTTAATTTTGTTTTCTTATTTTATTACCATAGCTAGCATTTCTAGAACTATGTCAAACAATAGGTATTCTTATCTTATTCTCACTTGTACTAGAAAAGTTTCTAGAGTTTCTCCATTGCAAAAGATGAAAGCTCTTGGATTTTATATAGATACTTTTGTCTATATTAAAGAAGGACCATTTCATTTTTATGCTTTTTGGGGGTAATATAAATGAATGCTATAATCTTAAGGACTTTTTCTGCATCTGTGGAAAAACTCAATTTTTCATCATTTATGTAATTAATTACACTGTTTTTCTAATATTGAACCATCCTTGTGGTCCCTTGTTTGGATCCACTTTGATTATAGTAAATCATTTTCTGGCTATACTGCTTTAGACTCCTACTTTGTGATCATTTTTTGACAAGAGAAATGCTTTGGTTATAGATTCCCCAACCATGACTTTGTTCTCTACCTTGTCTCAGTCCCAGCACAGAGACATCTCTGTCAATTACACTTCTGAAAGCCTTAGTAAATGAAGTAATGAAAATTCACTCCGCTTGCTTAATTGATACAAGCTCTTAAGCATAGTTAGGCTGTTTTGTGATGAGCTGACTATAGGAAAATGTCTTATAGTAGACTTTCATTTTATTAAAAGATGTAATACTTTTCTCAGTGCTATAATCTAGCTAAAACTAAAATTCAGTAATAAAGAAAGATGAATATGTAACATTTAGTGTTCAGCATAGCCATGTCAAATCAGTCATGGTCTTTATCCATACAACAGGCTAATGTTTGTTAATGATCACCATCTTAGAAGATTATTCTGGTATTGACACTTTAGTTTTCAACCTAATGATCTATTTAAGTGATATCTATAATTTTCATTAGAGAGTAAAAAGCAGTGTCTTGCCCTTACTCTATTACCCCTTGAGCTACAATCTTATTTTCTCTTCCTTCTTTCACTGCTAAAGTGAAAATAGTCTATATTCATTGTCAATGTTTCCTCACTGCCTCAAATAATGCAGAACACAACCCTTCCATGTCCTCTTTTCTCCTGCAGTTCTGATCCATATCCTCTTGGAAGGGTGAGGTTGAAACTATCTTACCCCATTTTAGTATGATACCTTAACTAGATGAGAACAGGTATCAGTTAATCAGGATCTTAGACTAAATGTGAAAAGTCATCAGAAATCATTTGATAAAGTGAAATGATGTCAGACAAAAGATCTGTTACATTTGTCTATAGGACTTCATCATACAAACTGGGTTTGGTATAAAGGCAGCAATTATATTTTAGCTAGAATAGGAGACTTTTCCACAAATTTGGAGGGTTTGACTTCTTAGCGTATCCTTGATAAGGACCCACCTGAAGAGGAAGGAGAAGCCTTGGACTTGGCTTTAGTCTTGCCTGGGTCTCCTTCCCATCTCCCTCCACTTTGACTGGAGGGGGACCTTCTAGCTTTAAAGTTTCTGGAGAGTGTTGGACTCCTCGTCTTCCTGTTTCCTAAAAGGCATCCTTGGATCAACTGCATCAGTGTCTATATCATTAAGAGGCAAGGTGTGTGTGTGGGGGGGGGGGGAATTGCCAGTTTTCTTGATCTATGTCTTGCCACTGGAGTCTGATGACTCTGGAGGAGAGAGTGAAGTTAATGACTTTGCACAGCTCTGCCTCACTTAAACTCAATTCACTTGCAAGTCAAGAAATCACCCTCCTGATGTCTTTGGTGTTCTCCCAGAATGAAGAATGATCAACAAGAGGCAAGGACATACTGGACTCTTGTTTCTAAGAGGAGCCTAGTAAAGAGACTACCCCATGCCTAAGGGGAACTTCTTGAGCATCCCAAGAATTGGAGAAAAGGACTGCTAGTAACGAGGAGCTGTGAGTTATCCTGATGCCACTTATGGTTTCTAAGTTTTATCCCCCTGTTCCCTGGACTATATGTGCATTTGTGAGAGAGTGGGCCACAGATCTGTGTGGGATGTTTTGTGCTAATTGCTCATATTTTACCACCTTAGTAAATACCTCTTTCTAAAAGCTGAGTAGGTGGTTCCCAACTGATAATCTTGGAGGAAAACACATTGATGGGGACTTGAGATGATGGCAGAGAAAATCAGCTCCAACCCCTCAGGGAGAAACCTGAAGGAGAGATACAGCTATCACAACTCTCAGAGTAGAAGTGAGTAGGGTTACAGAGATGTAACACTCAGAGTAGGAGTTGGGTTGAAGATACCTCAGAGCTTAGAAGGGCTGTACTGCCAGAAATCCTACATAAAAGGTCAACCCAATGTGCTAGGGACCTTCCTTTAGGTCTCTTGACATTGTGTGGATACCAATGCAATATGTAGGCTGTCTCTTAATTATACTTCATACTTGGCTGGGGCACACACATGAAGACACACAAACACATGAAACTCCTGTGGCCAAGAACATGTATATGGGACACATAACATGAGGAACAGTGTCTGCAGCATATGAATAGAGAGGCAATTCACATATCTGATGCTCTGGGCCAACAGTGTCTTTTGGTGAGATCAGTGGGCGTCTTCATCTTATCTTGCTTCCTTGATATTGCATGGCATGTAGTCTCTGTTGGAAACAGCCTCAGATTGGCATGTAGTTCCTGTAAGGCATTGCTCCTTGCAGGTCTCATATGTCCACTGCTTCTGTTGGTCTGTGGTCACTGCTGGTCACTACCAGGTGGGGCTCTACTGGGCACAAGGGTAGGGGGTTAGTTTTTCTTTGCTTCTTCCTTCTGGCTTTAACTGGAATCTTCTACCTGGATGTACTGCCTCTTCGTCAAAGGAGGGCCTTTCCTCTTCTACCATAAAAAACCCAGAACCTTTCTGCTACAGCTCTATTATTAGTAAAGTGATCATGAGACTGGGGAAATCCATTGGGGCTTTCTCCCATAGAGGGTCTCTCCATGTTTTTGATTCCTGACTAGCTAGAATGAGTGTTTCCTTTCCAGAAGGAGATTCCTTTCTGCAAATGCTAAGCTCTTTGGAGCACAGAGGCACCCCAGCTAGCTATTGCCCTCAGGCTTTTTTTAAAGTTGCATTTCCAAGTCATTAAGGGCTGAGTCTCTGTCTGAAACTTCATTCAAACTTAGGGCTCCTTGTTTAATTTCTGATGATTAAGTTATACCTAGTTAGTATTCATTCAGAGACTTCTCTTTTAGTAAACTACGAAGGACTCTTAAGGTTTGGGGACCAGGACCCCTAATTTCTCATTTCTAGAATTCCTTCAGGTTTTTTTTCCTTCCTGCTGGCCAATAAATGAAAATATTACTCTCTGGGTTCCAGGGGGCCGGTGGGTACATGGCCTCCTAAGCAAGCCTAGGATTGGGTCAATTCCTGTTTGCTTTTTTCTCCTTGTTTTAGGAACGTTTATGAGTTCTCTGGAAGCAGAGACCAGGAAAATGTCAGCTTAGATCCTAGGATCCAACCCACAATTCCTTCAGCGACTATGCTACATTTGAAAGTGAACATGGTGGGGTGAATACTTTGTAGTAAGCATTTTAAAGATTAGCCCAGTCTCCCTAGTAAGTGGGGTGGTATGGTGGAGAATGTGCCTCTGGTTTGGGGAGACTTTTTTTGCACTTTGGTTTTGGCTAAATGTTTTAACTAAGTATCTCATTGTAAAAGCTTAAAAACGCAAACAAACACCTTTCCTTTGGTCTCCCGTGCAAATCGGTGAGAATAGTAAAGGCACAAGAACAAAACTATACTGAGGGGAGAAGATCAGTATTTTTCCCTCTGCCTAACTGCATTCCTGGCTTACATATATGTGTGAGATCAGAAAATCTTTCTAGATTTTGATCCCATTCTGTGGAGTCTATGTCTGTTTGCCAAGGATAAAGCCCATTAAGGGTAGAAAGACTTAACATAAAGTTGATAAAAAGCTTTTGAATTTTTCCAGCCATATTGCCTCATGAAGACTGTCTACTAAGACATGGAAGGGATGTGATTGGTTGAAATAGTACTCTCACTGTTGAAATCCTAGATCTTTGAAGTATTAGAATTTGCAAAGGTCCTTTGAAAAGGTTTAATGTGTAAGCACAGAATATCACTACAATACTGAGACCCAGCTGATCTGTGTACTTTACCCTGGAATCTTTCTAGCTCGCTCAGAAGCTATTCTTTGCTTAGAGCTTGGTTTTGCTTCCTGGTGTCTGTTTTATTTTTATTTAAAATGGGAATATTGACATACAAAAAGAGAGAAGCCTGTGGGAGAGGGAAGAGAATCATCAGGATAACACCTGGGATCAGAATTTAATGAGCCCAGTCTATTTCACCATCACTGGGAGATGAATTAAATAGTGATAGATTCAGATTGGTATAAGTTTCATGAAAATAAAAATGTAGAATTTTCATCTTTCTCTGCTTTTCGTGCTAGGGCTGGAATCCAATCTTTGAAAGGCAAGGAAACAGGATTGCATAACTACTGAATGTCATGTGTACTGTTGCTGCTAAGTTTGGTCGCTCTGTGCCCTGGGTATTGATTGTTTGCAAACCTGCCTGTGGAAGGTCTCCAAGGACAGCATTAGGAAGGCACTTGTCCAAAGGTGACCCTTTACCCAACTTCAAGTGCTGGCGGTGGCAGGCCATTCGTTGGCTTTTTGCTCTCTTTCTGGCTTTGTTTATTTGTTCTGGACACAGGGCTGAGTATCTTAGCTCTCCTGTGGGCCTTTCTACTTGAGAATCACTCATTCTAAACCATGTTTTAATAATGCTTTGGATTTGTTATAAGTTTATATGCCTGCAAATTCAAAGCATCATTAAAACTACTTGGAATAGAGAGAGGTGAGCACCAGAAGAGCTATTAACTGAGGAAGCTCAGCCACCAAGACTCTCAGTTAAAGGTGTCAAGAGATGAAAAGGCAGGCAGTGGTGAAAGGTCTGACATAATCAAGAGGGATCAAAAGGAGACATAGACTCCATTCTGGAGTCCCAGAGTGAAATTAATTCCAAAGTCAAGAATTAAGAGTAATGCAAATCTTTCAAATGGCTCCTGACCCTTAGAAAAGATTCAGGCAAGTTTACTTCTTAGTTCTAAAGGGCAGCATTGTTTAATCAATCAATAGCTCATTAATAGTATTTATTTATTTATTTTAGTTTTAAATTTTTCTCCCCCTCCCTCCCCAAGATGGCATGCAATCTGATATAGGCTATACATATACATTCCTATTAAACATATTTTCACATTAGTGATGTTGTAAGTAAAAATTAGAACCAATAGGAGGAACCACCAGAAAGAGGAAACAAAATACAACAGAAGAAAAAAAAATAGCAAATAGTATACTTCGATCTGCATTCAAACTCCATAGTTCTTTCTTTGGATATGGATAGCATCATGAGGCCTTTGGGGATGTCTTAGATCTTTGTATTGCTGAGAAGGGTCAAGTCTATCAATATTAGTCATCACACAACGTGGCTGTTATTGTGTACAACGTTCCCTTGGTTCTGCTCACTTCACTCAGCATCAGACCATACAAATCTTTCCAGGTTTTTCTGAAGTCTGTCTATTCATCATATCTTATAGCACAATAGTATTCCATTACATTCATATATCACATTCACAGTTATGATTACTATCTGTGTCTTTCTCTCCATCCTTCTTCCCCCCCCGTTTATACTTTTCTTTCTTTCTCCTTTTCCCTCCTCACTGGTGTTTTGCTTTTGATCACTGCCTCCCTCAGTCCTACCTCCCTTCTATTAGCCCCCTCCTTTTTCTTCCCCTTTACCCTTACTACTTCTTCCTTCCCTTCTATCCCTCCACCCTTTTCTTTCCCTTTTCCCCTCCTACTGCCTATAGGGCAAGTTAGATTTCTATACCTGATTATGTTATTCCCTTCTTGAGCCATGATGAGAGTAAGGTTCAAACAATGCTCATCTCCCTCCTTTCTTTCCCTCTGCTGTAATAGGTTTTTGTGCCTTTTCCTATGTAATTTACCCTTGACTGTCTCCTCCTTTCCTTTTCTCTCAGTACATTTTCTTAGTTAGATCAGATTAATCCACTTACTTGGATCCATTTAACCCACTTGATTGGATTTTTTTTATCATTACATCAAAGTCAATTCATACCCACCCCCTTTATTTATACCCCATTAACATGGTGTAATAACAATACAGTTCTTAAGAGTTACACGTGTCATCTTCCCTTGTAGGGATGTAAACAGTTTGCCCTTATTAATAACATGTTGTTTCTTTCCGTCCCATTTACCTTTTTATGTCTCTCTTGAGTCTTGTATTTGAAGATCAAATTTTTTGTTGAGCTCTGGTCTTTTTATCAGGAAGGTTTGGAAGTCCCCTATTTTGTTGAATATCCATCTCCTCCCCTGAAAGATCATGCTCGTTTTCTCTGGGTAGTTGATCCTTGGTTGTAATCCAAGCTCCTTTGCCTTAGGGAATATCATATTTCATGCCCCATGGTCTTTTAATGTAGAAGCTGCAAGGTCCTGTGTAATCTTGACTGTGGTTCCATGATATTTAAATTATTTCTTTCTGGCTGCTTGTAGTAGTTTTCTCTTTGACCTGGTAATTTTGGAATTTGGCTATTATATTCCTTGGCATTTTCCATTTGGGATCTCTTTCAGGAGGTGATCAGTGGATTCTTTCTATGGCTATTTTACCCTCTGGTTCTAGGACCTCAGGGCAGTTTTCCTTTACGATTTCCTGAAAGATACTGTATTTATTAAGCAGCTACTGTGTGCCAAGGACTATGCTAAGAGCTAGGGATATAAGAACAAAGAATGAAATAATCTCTACTCCCAGTGAGCTTACATTCAAATGATAGACACTAAGTACACGTAAAAGTAAATATATATAAATGCACATATATATACACACACGTATGTATATACATACATATATATACATAGGTGCAGACACACATATAAAACATAAATTGAATAAATACAAATAAATACAAAGGAATTTGGGAAGGAGGTTACTAGCAGATGGAGGAGGGTTCAGGAAAGGCTTCATGCAGAAGATGGCAATGGAGCTGTGTCTTACAGAAAGGGACTCCATCTATGAGGCAAAGATAAGGAGGGAGTGCATTCCAGCCATGTGAGATGGTGAATGCAAAGGCAAAAAGAATGGAGACAGAATATTTTGTGTGAAGAAAAGAGAGATGGCCACAAACAGCTGGATCACTGAGTTCAGGAGTGGGAATAATGTCCAATGAGTCTGAAAAGATAGGGTGAGGCCAGATGGTAAAAGGCATTAAAAGCTAAACAGAAAAATTTACATTTTATCCTAAAGGTAGTAGGAAGCCACTGGAATTGATTAATTAGCTAGGATTCACAGAGTTAGATCTGGGTCTAAGGAAAATTACTCTGGGTAGGAGAGACAAGAAATGTTGGAAAGACTTGAGCCAGGGAGATCAACTAAGGGTATATTACAATGATCTAAGCAAGAAGTGATGGGAACCAGAACTTAGGGGGTAGTTGTGTGAGTGAAGAAAAGAGGACAGATTTGAGAGATGCTATGGAGGCTGAGATGCAAGATTTAGCCACTGATTGGCTTTGTAGGATGAGGGAGAGTGATGAGTCCAGGATAATGGCAAGGTTACAAACCTGAGAGACTGGATAGATGGTAGTGTCTTCAGCAGAAATAAGGAAGTTTGGAAAAGAAGAGGGTTTAGCAGAAAAGATAACTGAGTTCAGTTTTGAACATGTGGAGTTCCAGATGTCTTGGGGACATCCAGTTTGCAATGTCCAGTAGACAATTTGTAATGTAGGACTGAAGCTCAGAGGAGAGACTGGGCCTAGATGTATAAAATTGGGAGACATCTGCATAGAGATGATAGTTAAACCTCTGGGAGCTGATGAGGTTGAAAGCTCTTATAGAGGGAGAAGAGAAGAATATCTAGGTCAGAACCTTGAGGAATACCCACAGCTAAGGGGCATGATATAGATGATGAGCCAGCAAAGGAGACTGAGGAGTGGTCAGACAGGTAGAGGGAGAACCAGGATAGAGTTATGTCATTAAGACTGAGAGAGGAGAGATTATCTAGAAGGAAACGATGGTCAACAGTATCACGTGCAGCCATGAGGTAGAGAAGCATAAGGACTGAGAAAAGAATATCAGGTTTGTCAATTAAGAGATCACTGGTGACTTTGGAGAGAGTGAATACAGTGCTGTATTTGGAGTCAGCAAGACCTAAGTTCAAATCTTTACTCAGAAACTTACTAGCTGTGTAATTTTGGGCAAGTCCTGTAACCTCCCTTTGAATCAGTTTTCTCATCTAGAAAATGGGTATAATAATATTTACCTCCTACAGTTTTTGTGAAGATTAAATGAGATAATGTTGCAAACCTTAAAGTGCTATATAAATTTTAGTTATTACTGTTATATTAATAGGGTGTGATGAGGTCAGAAGCCAAATTGCAAAGAATTAAGGAGCAGTCAAAGGAGAGGAAATGGGGATAGTAAATGTAGGAAGTTTTTTTTCAGGAAATTTAGCTGAGAAAAAGAGGACATATATAGGAATGATGATTTGATGCAATGGTAGTGACTAGAGAAGGTTTGGTTTTTTTTTTTAAAGATGGACATGTTTGAAGACAGTTGGAAGGAACCAGTAGATAGGGGAGATTGGGAATATTATTGTGCTATAAGAAATAATAAACAGGATGATTTCAGAAACACCTGGTAAGACTTACATGAACTGATGCAAAGTGAAGTGAACTGAACCAGGAGAATGTTGTACATAGTAACAGCAAAATTGTATGATGAAGAACTATGAATGACTTAGCTATTCTTAGCAATATAATGATCCAAGACAATCCCAAAAGACTGATGATGGAGCCTCCTATCCATCTTGAGAGAAAGAACTGATATTGTTTGATTATAGACTGAAGAATGCTATTTTTCACTTTCTTTCATTCTTTTTCTTTTATTTGAATGTTCTTGTACAAAATGACTAATATGGAAATGTTTTACATGATTGCACATGTATAATTTATATCTGATTGCTTGCTGTCTCCAGGGGTGGGGAGAGGAGGGAGGGATAGAATTTGGAACTCAAAACTTAAAAAAAAAACCCAAATGTTAAAAATTGTTTTAATATGTAATTGGGAAAAATAAAATATATTAAATAAATAAGGGAGATTGAAGATTCAAGAGAGAATAGGGATGATTGAGGAGACAATCTATTTGAGAATAGAGGAAGGGAGATGCTCAAGTGCAAGGGTAGGGGGGCTAGATTTGGCAAAGAGAAGAGCCACCTCTTTGTCAGAGACTGGAGAAAGGACGAGAGAGTGGGAGAAGATATTAAGGGGCTTTGAGATGAAGATCAAGTGGCCTCAGTCTTCTCAGTGAGGTAAGGAGCAAGGACCTTAGCTGAAAGAGAGTGAAGGCTAGGTGGCTCAGTGGATAGAGCATCGACCCTGAAGTCAGAAGGACCTGAGTTCAAATCCGACCTCAAACCAAACACTTGACTCTTACTAGCTGTGTGACCCTGGGCAAGTCACTTAACTCCAGTTGCCTAAAAATTAAAAAAAAATAGGGATAATTACTTGTCCAAGGCCACATGTCAACAGGTTGTTGATGCCAGAATTTGAACCCAAGTCCTCTGATGCCAAATCCAGTAATCTTTCTATGATGTCTACTGAATGAATGATAGATAGTAAAAACATCAGAGTGCTAGTAATATCAACTAGTCAGAAATTGTGAACGTCACTTGCTAAATTATTTTCCGTTTAATTAACTTACAGTACTATAGATTGTTTCTCACTTTCCGACTTGTAACATAAGCAAAATCTTTTTTGTAGTCTCATGGTCTCTTTCCAGGAAGAACTGCTAATTAGGTTGAAGTGTACCAAACAGTGATTTTATGATTGCATCGCAGCACTAGCTCATTAGGATGGAGTTGATATGAGCTTGCATATTTAGAATTAAAATATTCAGGACAGGAGCAATGAATAAGCCTTGTCATCATTTCTAGGTTTGCATAGGGTAAGTCCAACCTGCAGGCTTTGTCCATTAGTCCAAGTAAAAACAGTTTATTCAGCCCTTTATAGGTATGCTCTTGTTCTTAGGGAAATAAAAAATGACAAAAGGAGGAAGGTGGTGGAGAGCCAATTATTTCTTTGGAATGACTGATTTACTACTATAACAAGTGATTCTAATGAAATTGCTGAATCCCAAGTATGTATGAATTAGGTCATACCTGTGACCTGTGATGGATTCTAGATAGAGTGTATATAGATACACTGAGTGCATTCAGGCCATAATTTTACTTTTATTAAAATGAATAGTCAGAGGGAATGGCAGACTGAAGACCCTTAGGTATAGCTGGTGTACTGAAAATGTGATCAGACTTTGAATAAACACAGATAGGCTTAGGCCCAGAGCTGGCTACTCATAGACATGGTTTAAAACAGGAATTCAACACAATTCTTTTAAGTTCAACAAGGGTTTGGAAAATGCCTACTATGTGCCATCCTCAAGGAATTTATTTTCTACCTGGAAGAACACAGACAGCCTTTAGCCTGGGATCAAAGTCCAACCCCCACCCACTCACCCCTCTTGCACTACAGTGCTTAAGCAGGGGCAGCTAGACGGCGCAGTGGATAAAGCTCCAGCCTTGGAGTCAGGAGGACCTGAGTTCAAATATGGCCTCAGACACTTGACACTTACCAGCTGTGTGACCCTGGGCAAGTCATTTAATCCCAATTCCCTCACCAAAAAAAAAAAAACCAAACAAACAAAAAACTAAAAAGATAAAGGTTTAAGTAATAATCAGATACTTGGAAGTGGCTAGATGTAGTGGTTAGAGTGTTGGACTTGAAGTTAGGAAGACTCTGAGTTTAAATCTAGCCTCCAAAACTACGCTAGGCAACTCACTTAATGTTTCTCTGCTTCAGTTTCTTCATCTGTAAAATGGGGATGATAATAATAGCTTCTGGGCAGATCAATGGCACAATGGATAGCGTGCTGGGCCTGAAGTCAGGAAGACTCATCTTCATAAGTTCAAATCCAGCCTCAGACACTTATTAGCTATGTGACCCTGGGCAAGTCTCTTAATCTTGTTTGCCTCAATTTCCTCATCTGTAAAATGAACTGGAGAAGGAAATGGCAAACCACTCCAGCAGCTTCACCAAGAAACCCCAAATGGGGCCACGAAGTCATGACTGAAATGACTAAATAATCACAACAACTACAATAACAAAATAGCATCTACCTGGCAAGGTTGTTATAAGGATCAAATGAAATGACATATATAAAGACTTTACAAACATTCAAGTGCTATAAAACTGATAGTTATTATTATGATAACAGAGAAGCTATGGCACTGAGAAACTTAAGACTGAAGACTGAAGAGACCTTGATAATTGGAGACCAATCAGAAATAAACCTTTTCTGCAATTATGGGGTCAGTAAATGGGGAAACCATTTGATTTATATCAATCTTATTTATACACTGCATTTTAAGGATCACATTTATCACATCATATAATCACTTTAGGCATAAAGTGATTCCATCTCTAATATAAGGTACTTGGAAATGCATTTATTTCTCAACCCTTTCTCTCTACAGACACTGAAAAAAGTTAATGAGTACCACCAGCTAGTTGTATAATCTTCAGCAAGTTTTTAGGAGGTCTTAGATGTAAAAGAGGAACCTGATGATTGCTAAGGTCTCTGCCAATTCTAAAATTCTACAATGCTACAATTGTTTTAGGTAGCAACATCTACTGGGGAAAAATTTCCTGTACTTTTTGGGTACTGGTTGAATGCTTTTAGTCTTTTCCTTTCAATTCCAAGGATTTTTTGGCTACAAACTTTGAGTCTTCCATAGCAGCCATTTCTTTAATGTCAACAATGCAATTGTGTTTTGTACTCGTTATGACACTTACATCTTTCTCCTGTTATACTCAAATTCCTATTCCTGCTGAATCTTAAACCTTTAGGTTCTGAACCTTCCTCACCTGCCTTGATCTAGAACACTTGCTTAGCCTTCTCTACCTTATCTAACAAGTCATGGTTTTGACTTCTTTGCTTGGCTTGATGTGTAGTATCTTTTCTGCTTTCCCTCCTCCCATACCTAACTGGACTCCAACTTCATAGCTTCATATAACTTAGAGATGGAAAGTACATTGAAGATCATCTAATGCTAATCCAGTGCCCTAATTTTACCCAGGAGGAAACTGAGGCCCAAATAGAAGAAATGAATTGCCCAGTCTAACTCTCAATTTGGAGCTCTTTTAATTATACAACACTGCCTTTCCTATTAAGGCCCATTCAGTAACTTTTGGCATAACACTTCTTACCTCCCTACAGGTACTTTTAAAAAAATTAATCTTTTAAAATTTTAAGCTATTTCTGCAAATCTTCTAAGTTAGTAACTGAAATGATCTAATCAGGGAATTCTAGAAAAATACCAAGCCATGAAATCATCTCTTTCTCTCTGGCCTGTCCATTTGCATGTGTGATTTCTAGCCCTAAACCTTTTGGGTGATCAGAAGTCAATGAATGTATAATTGGGTCACTGGATATAATTAGAAAATTTTACTTCTAGACCTGGAAAATTATAGCTTTCTCATTAGCATCATCAGAATCCATTGAATCAAACCATTCTCTCTTTTCTACAGTTCTTTCATTATTATAGTTCAGCACTTAAATTTAAAAAAAAATTATAATGTGATAGGAAGATATATTTTTAGAAGGTAACTTCCATCTAGAAAGTTATCTTGATATAAGTTTCTATCTTTTATCCTATTTGAGTCATTCAACCATCCTCTATCCCTTTTGACAAAGAATCCCAGTTCTGCCTTTGATTAGTTGAAAAGAAGGCAGTGTACTCTCCAAACCCTGGAGTCCCATTGGGAATATGGCCAAATCATAAATTGATGGATCTATGAAAAATAACCACCAGGAAAGCATTTGCAATATTTTAGTGGCAGCATAAACTTTATTATTTAAAATAGCTTCAGAAATAACAATAACATATTCTTGGGGGAAATTGTCAATTACCCCCCAGATGTGCTCATTAACATTTTTAGTGATGTTCTTTAAAATTTCAGTCTGCTGTATTAGGATAGAATTGCTGCTACAACATGCTGTATGCAGACTTCAGAATATTCAAGTTCAGAATATGATTTTGGGGGCTTTTGGAAAGACTTAAATTCCATTAGTGCCTTTGCATTTTGTACTTGACTGTGAATAAATGGCATCTTCCTAGAGCCTTGGTTTTCATCTGTAAAATGGGGGTCAGAAAACTTGTGTTATAATTACCTCACAGGGTTGTTGTGAGGAAACTGCTTTTGTAAATCTAAGTGCTATATAAATGTGAGCTATCATTATTAAACCTAAAGCAGGATTAGTATTATAACTGCTTGTTTTTGCGCAGCATTGACATTATTAATAATAACCACAATGATGATATTAAATAGTGTACATTTATTAATAGTCATGCTTTTAGGCTGTATTTGGAGTAGATAGAACCACAGATTAGAGTATTAGAAATAGAGGAGAAATAATCGAACTGACCTCTTCAGTCAGCTCTTTAATGTAGCACTAAAAGGAACCAATGAATACAGTTCCCAGAAAGCAAACCTAAAGGATTTCAGTATTCCTGTCTCAGTAATTAATTGATTCAGAAAGTCATGTTTACCTAAATGTTTATAATTCTCTATCTAATAATGAAAGCACTGAAGATGTAGAATTGCCCACTTTCCTAATGAAGGTACCACAAAGAGCTGAACAAGAGTTATCTTTGAAGAATCAAGTGCCTAGTGAACCAGGAGAACAGTATACACAATGACTACCATAATGTGAATGAGAAAACAAAACTCTAAAAGGCCAGTGAACTCACATTAAATGCAATGTGGGCCCTCTTGAGTCCTCAAGGATAGATGGTGAAACACACTTTCCTCCTCTTGATAAACAGGTAAAGGACTATGGCTATGCAGTGTTGCTGGTACTGTCAGATATCTTCCCTGTGGTGGCTGATTTCTCCTAGTTGATTTTTCTTTGTTCCAAGGGATGGTTCTACTGTGGAAAGAAAGAGGTGGTTTACTGAGGAATTATTATAGAATAAAACTAACTGAATTAATGAACAAATGAATGAATGGGAGAAAAACAAGTAAATAAGGCAAAACCGAAAAAAAGTCAAAGTTCAGGTCGGAGGTTGAATGATCATTTGTTGAGGATGTTGTAGACCAGTGGTTCCTATCTTTTTTTTTTCTTCTTGAACTCTTTTCAACAACAACAGAAAAGGTATTGTGAGCCTCCAAAGCAATTTAATATATTACTCACAATATGCTTTTAGATTTATTCAATGAGTGTTATCAGTAACTACAAACCTCTAATGCTTCAAACATCTACAAGCTTGTTGTCACAGAGGAAAAATAAAGGGTGTCCCTGAAGTCTACTGCACTAAGACTTTCAGGATACCCTGTATGTTTATAACATGATTGGGTAATTATTTATTGCTTCAAGTGATATTTAAGGATTTTTAGCATGAACCTCTTGGGCCATTATTATGCACCTCTAGGGGGTTCTTGAACCACTAAATGGAAACCACTGCTATAGAGGACATTTGTTTACAAGCACAGGCTGGACTAGTTGGGGTCCTTATGAGGTCCTTTCCAACTCAGATTCTGTGGTTCCTGGCTGGCATCTTATTCAACATAGTATGACGTGGCACGACAGACTCCGTCCTATTTAGGTTAGTTCTTTGGAGTGCACGTAATGTTTGAAAGTGCTGTTAGAATTATTGGAGATATTCAGACCCTCTTGCCTGTCTGTCCATCCACACGAAAAGAGTACCAGTCTATGCCTTCTTGTTGCAGTGGGGAGAATCAACTATGGACAGAGGGAATGGCTGCAAAATTGTACCTTTAGGTCACAGTGTTTGAATGCACTTCCAGAGGCTCAGGATACATGTCAGGGAGTGAGTGCTGAGAATGAAGTTCAGGAGGGCCTTGTATTATGATGTTGGACCAAAGGGTTGGTTTGTGGAAATGTGGCCCTCTCTCTGTTGGCTTAGACTCTCTTCAGTCAGTGCCACTACCTGTTAGTTAGTAAAGGCTTTTCATAATGACTCAAGGCTCGTCCAGCTCTCCTTTGTCCTGCCCCAGGTACCCTAGGAAATTTCGAGCTGGGGATAAGACAGGTCCCCCAAACTTGAATCATAGAGCCTGGTAGCGAGCTTGAGAAGGAAATCTTCTTGTCTCTATCTCAGAGTGGCAGAAGGATTCCCTAGCTTTTTAATGGCCCCAGAGGCATAGAAGGGAGCAGTCTGCAGTAAGCACAATAGCCATTTTTAATGGGGGATAAACAAAATGGAAGAAAATATTCTGAAATGAGCAGCTCATTATTTGTCACTAACAGATCATTGTTACTGGCAATAAAATGAACCTATGATGCCCAAGAGCTTGGGCACTAAATTTCCTAATGCTATTGTCACATGTAATCTCAGTGTAAAAAGTCCCCCTCTGGGGCAAAATATTGCTGTGAATGGCATCCAGAAGACTGGCTTTGGAAAGCAAGCAGGGGAACTGAGGTGAAGGGAGGCAGGCGAGGGGTGGGGAGTGGGGAATCCTGGACTCCAGTCTAAAGACCTGGAGACTTGTCCCTCACCCTCCTCCACGTCCTGCAGCCAGGCCCTCGCTTGTGATGAAATCCTGTCAGTGGAGTCAAGCTCAGGCTAAGAGTGCTTTTGATCATATTGTCCAGATGTAGATTTTCATTTTAGGATGGTTTTCAATGCGAACAGTTGATGTAACTTACCTCAGATTTTCTTAGAACACCGAGATAACATGACTGGATCTTGCTCAATCAATCATCCATTATAATTATATAGCATCAGACTTTGTTACTGACTTAATTTTTAACATTTACATTTTTCCCCCTTTTTGGGTGGACAGAGTAAAGGTTAAATCAAGTCAACAAGCATTTATTAATCCTGATTCTGTGCCAGGAAAGCATTTGGGAATGCAAATACAACAGGAAGTTAGTCCCTGATCTAAAGGGACTTCGCTTCCTAATGGGGAAGATAACATGCAAGTAACTATGTACAAACAAGATATAAACAGGATAAACTAGAGATAATCTCAGAGCGAAGGCTCTACCATTAAGAGAGACTGGGAAAGGCTTTTTGCACAAAGTGAGATTTTAGTAGAGCTTTGAAGGAAGCCAGGAGATGGAGACAAGGAGGGGTAGAGTTCTAGGCATGGACGACAGCTAGTGAACACACCCAGGATTGGACGATAGAGTCTTGTGTGAGAGAAAGAGCCAGGAGGCCAGTGTCACTGGCTTTTAGAGTATATGGATGGAAGGAAAGTGTAAGACTGGAAGGTGGCAGGGGGCCAGGTTATGAAGGGTTTTAAAAGCCAAACCGGATTTTATGTTTGATTCTAGAAGTAAAGAGGAGCTATTGGAGTTTATTGAATGGGAAGAAGGGATGATGACATGGTCAGACCTGTGCTTTAGGAAGATCAATTTGACAGCTAAATGAAGGATGGACTGGAATGGCAAGAGATTTGAAACGTGGAGATCAATCAAATGACTATTTCAATGGTCCATACGGGTAACTTAGTCCCTAAAATAGAAAGATTAAAAAAAAATACTGACTCTAATATATCTTATATCTTCTTTTACCTTTCCAGATAAAGTCAATATGAGAATTTTCATTCTTGAATGTCTTTTCCTTTTAATTCCATATGGATCAAATGATGTGAAATTTGCCAGTACTTCGCGTGATTTTGATCCTTCCCTTTAAGCTCAGTATGTTTAGATTGTTCTCTCAGAAATAACTAGTAGTGGAAGGAATAGGGGTCCTGGTGATGATGAACAGGGTTAGGGGTCAAAAGGCATGGGGGAAAATGGAATAAAATATTATGTAAGCTAAAGGAATTTCAGAATTTCTGAAAATGGAAATGGAACCTTTGTGGGAGACACTGAGATCAAGGTCATGATTATCTTTATGTGGAGCTGAAGAGGAGTGTAGGAGTACAGTCATGAAAACTGAGTAGACTGAAGAACTGGTGTTGGTGCCATTGTCAGAGACCAGCTTTGAAGTATTGTCAACTCCTGGGGATGTTAATATCCAGAGCCCTAGCAATTCCAGGGCAGCTGCGAGCACCACAAGACATGCATAGAATAGGCAGCATAAGAGGTAAACCAGATATAAAATGTCTTATTTTATTGAGATGGGGAGACACTGAATCTTGGGGGAAAAAATTTCAGGTACTGTGAATACATGGGGTAAAGGGAGATTCTGCTAGGCTACTGCTAGGGGATCTCTGCTCCCAGGGGAAGAAAATGGGTGGGTCAGCTGAGGGACTTTGGGGGGAATTTGGGGAGAGGGTGATAAAACTTAATCTGGTAGTAGCTTCCTATTTTACTGAATTATTCAACTCATATTCAACTCATATTTACAACTCACTTTACAGCTTACAAAGTATTTTCCTTATAATAGTATGTGTTCTTATTTCCATTTAACAGATGATGAAACCGAGTCTTAGGTTAATATTGTAACATCTATTAAAATTATTTGAACCAGGATAGAGTAGGGGGAGGGGAGGGGAGGTGGGAGGAGAAAGAGAGAGAGAGAGAGAGAGAGAGAGAGAGAGAGAGAGAGAGAGAGAGAATATGAAAGAGAGAATGAGAGAATGAGAATGAACTTTTTACAATCTGGCTTCTGAAACTTTTTTTGTCTCCTTTGCTGGATCTTCATCTAGGCACACCTTTTAACTCTGTCCCTGACCCTTTCTTCTTTTCACTCTAATTACCAAATCCAATGGCCTTTTCTCAATCCTCATCCTTCTTGACCTGTCTGCAATATTGACACTCTTGATCACCTCCTCTTGGATGCTCTCTCCTCTCTGGGTTTTCCTGACACTGCTCTCTCCTGGTTCTCCTCCCTTTATTGTCTCCTTTGCTGTATTTTTATCCAGTTTTATCCAGCTCTGGTTTCTCTCCTGAGGTGTAATCATGCGTCTCAAATGTTTTTTGGGCATCTCAAATTGAATGCCCAATAGGCATCTCAAATACAACATGTCCAAAACAGAACTTACTATCTTCTTCTCCCCCCACCAAAAAACCCCCCAAAAACAAAACCTTGTCCCTTCTTCTAAACTTCCTTATTAGGAGTTCCACCACCCAGTCCCCCAGGCTTGCAGCCTCATTGTTGTCATGGACTTCTTATTTTCATTCATCCCACAGATCCAATCCTGTTGACAAATCTTGTAGTTTCTATTGTCAAAAGAGCTTTCTTATATGTCCCCCTTTCCCCACTCAAGTCAACAAGCTTTTATTGATTGCTCATTATATGCCAGGTGCTGTGTTAAGTGATGAGTATACAAAAAAAGGGCAAAAGCAGTGCCTCCTCACATTCTAATGGAGGAGACAACATGTAGACAATTATGCTAGCATAGAAGGTAGATAGATGATAAGTTGGAAAGGAAGGCATTAGCATTGAAGGGGACTGGGAAAACCTTCTTATAAGAAGTAGGATTTTAGCTGAGACTTGGAAAAAAGCCGGGGAAGCTGGAAAGAAGAAGTGAGGAGGGAGAGCATTCCAAGCCTAAGGGTTAGCCAATGAAAATACATGGAGTGCGGAGATGGAGCATCATGTGCAAGAAACAGAAGGAAGACCAGTGTCACTGGATTGTAGAGTATATATTGTTTAGTCATTCAGTTGTGTCCGACTCTTCGTGACCCTGTGGACGGCATGTCATTGCTGTCCATGGGGTTTTCTTGGCAAAGATACTGGAGTGGTTTGCCATTTCCTTCTCGAGTGTATTAAGGCAAATAGAGGTTGGTTAAGTGACTTGCCCAGGGTCATAAAGCTAGTAAGTGTCTGATATCTTTGAGTATTTGAGTAATGCAAAATGGTACCACTGATCCACTCATACAGTCACCACTCTACTTGAGGCCATCACCATTTCTCTCCTGGACTAAGGCATAAGCCTTCTAAATTGATGTCCCAGTATCAACTCTCCACTCCAAATGCTTCCGGCACTCAACTGCTAAATAGATTTTTTTCTCAAGAGTAGGTCTGACCAAGTCATCCTCCCCAACTATAAAATAAATTCCAAACTCTCCATTACCTTCAGGATCAAATATTGAGTCCTCTGTTTGGCATTTAAAACTCTTCATAATTTAACCTCTTCCTGCCTTTACTATCATCTCACAGTTTACTTGCTACCACATACCTTAGACTCCAGCTACACCAGCGTGTTGCTGTGCCTTGCACATGGCATGTCATCTCCTGACTCTGCTTTTTTTATTAGCTGTCCTCCATTATGCCTGGAATAGGGAGCTAGGTGATGCAATGGATAGAGTACAGGGCCTGGAATCAGGAAAACTCATCTTCCTGTTCAAATCCAGCCTTAGACACATACTAGTTGTGTGACCCTGGGCAAGTCACTTAACCCTGTTTGCCTCAGTTTCCTCATCTGTAAAATGAGTTGGAGAAAGAAACGGCAAACCCCACCCCAGCATCTTTGCCAAAAGAACCCCAAATGGGATTATGAACATTAGGATATGACTGAAAAATGACTGAACATTCCTGGAATGCCCTCTTTCCTCAGGTTCAACTCTTAGCTTCCCTCCCCTCGTTCTCTTTAAGAGTCAGCTCACATCTCAACTTTTTCAGTCCTTTCCCCAGTTCTAGCTGCTTGGGCCTTCCCTCTGAGATTACCTTCTGTCTGCTATGTATATATCTTCAACACACCTGCTTATTTACACGTTGTCTGCACCGTTCGAACGTGAGCTCCATTAGGGCAGGGACTGTTTTTGCCTTTCTCTGTATCCCCAACACTTACTATAGTGCTTGCTATGTAAGTGTTTGATAAAAGCTTGTTGACTGACTAGATGACTAAAATGTAAGCATGAAAATATATTCCGAAGTTAAACATTAACAATTTGTGGAGTATATGTCATTTTGGGGGTAGGGTATGCATTTTTCTGTTAGTATAGGCAACAAATACACTGAATTGTATTTGGTTAGAGTATTCTGATTTGTATACAAAGAGTCATGTGATTTAAAACGTATGCTCCTGTTTTGTTTAAGTAAATACCATACAGATGCTATGCAGTACTTTGGAACTAAATGGGCAATTCCACAAAAAGTGAGAACTCAGGTTATCAGTCCTAGGAGGAAATGGCAAACCACCCAGTATCTTTGCTAAGAAAACCCCAAATGAAGTCATGAAGTCCGACACGACTGAAACAAGTGAACAACAACAAAAAATGTCAAATTCTCTTTAAAGTAATTAGAGATTCAGAAAGCTCAAGAACTATAGACTTGGGTCCTAACCAGATAAAACCACCTCATTTTTCTTGGCACAGAAAATTACAGGTTTTTCTCCGTATGAGAAAAGTTAATTTATCAATGGAAAGTAAATGGCTTTTCAAAATCTAGTAATACCATTAAAGGAAGGCTTATGAGAGACAAGTGGGTGGGTGTCAGGCATGACATGTTCAGACGTTAAAGTTTTAGCAAAAAGAATTCATTTCTTTTTCAGTCATGTGGTACAACTATAGCATTTGTGGAGTGAATGCTAGTTTCTTTAGTGGATGTGGAATTAAACCTGACGAAATTGAAAAGCAAACACATTACACTGTAATTATCCATGTGGTTGTCATTTAAAGCCTTGGCTTCTCTGAAATAACCATTAGAATAGTAAATAAACCTCCACAAAACCAGTGCACTATTTTATGTGTGTGGATGCATTTGCTTTATTGTAGCTGGTGGGCACAAACAATTGGATGGAACTCCTGGAGGATGACACATTTCACAGTTAAATGTCTCCCACTCTTTGTTTCATCTGGTGTGTAGGAAAACCATTAGCAGCTTAATGTGGCCAGTTTAGGTCAATAAAAACTATGAATACAAAATTTAAAAGTTAGCATTTTAGAGTCCATGATGGAATCCAACAAAATTTAGTGTCACAGCCATGAATCCTGTGGTTTCTATTTTTTAAAGTCAAAGTCAGTGATCTTAGTAGTGTAATAATACAGTATGGTTTTCTTCATTTAAAAAAATGTATGTAACAAATCCAATATGTCATGCTTTAGTGAATAGAATACTTAGAGTCAGGAAGTCCTAGGTTCCAATTTTTTCCTTGAAACTTACTACTATATGACTGTGGGCAAATCCTAATGTCTTTCAGCCTCAGTTTCTTTATCTGTAAAATGAGGGTTATTATATCTATGAAAATTAAGTGAACTAATATATATGAAAATGATTTCCAAACACATGTGCTTGTATAAAGGTAACATAGAGGTAATAAGGTATAATAAATGGAAAGCCAACCGCAAAACCAGGAAGACTTAGGTTTGTGTCTTACCCCTGTCACATAATAGCAATGTGACCCTAGGTAAGTCACTTACCCTCTCAATCTCTAGGTAATTCCTGAAGATTATAAATTGCAGAGAAGGTGCTGACTTGCATTGGTACAGGGAATTTCCCTTCACCCACAAAATTTCCTATACCAATGACATCACCGGCCTAGTCCTTATTCCCATATAAAAGTGAGCTACCTCTTCAATTCTTTTAAAAATACATTTCTATATATTACATTAGAACTAACTCTATTTCATCTTATGATCAATTCCCACAGTATTTATGCTTTTCTTTTAGGCTCCTTTTTTGGAAAGAAACAGAAACAACTGTATTCCTATGTCAGAGAATGTGGATTCGAATTCTTATTCTTCCAAATAATTAATAGTTGTGTGACCTTGCGAAAGTCATCTGACCACTAGGCTTTGGTTTCCTTATCTGTAAAATTAAGGAGATTGGACTAAATAAACTCTAAAGTCCTTCCCAATTTTAAATCTGCAATCTTATGGTTCTTAATCTGAGTGCACAGAAAGCAAATTAAGTTCCTTTTAGACAGAGGCAGGCAGAACAGAAAAATGAAGGAAAAAATTACCTGAGCAAGTGCTACATGAATCTAGGCTTAAGTGAATGTACTTAAAGGTAATTGACATTAGTTCATCATCCTTTTTCTGTAAAATATTCTTTTGTGAAGTTAGTTCAGAAGACTCTTACAGCACTCAGAAGCAGTTAAGGAGAGGGTGGTACAGAAGAATTATTCTAAAAAATGAAAGTATCATTCTTATCAGTTAAGGGATTTCATTCCTTCCCATTAATTTTTATCTTTTCAATATAGTGCTTAAAGGTTGGCAAATTCCTTTACATATATAATCTCACTCGATCATCATGACTGTCATGTGAGGTAGGTGCTATTATTACTCCCATTTTACAGATGAGGAAACTGAGCCTAAGAGGTCAAGTAGCCTGAGGCAGGATTTGAACATAGGTCTTTCTTCTTGACTAAATCCACTAAAGAGCAGAAACAGCACTTTCCTTTTATGTGGTAAGCCATTTTTTACAAATCAATTCCATAGAGATTTATTAAGTGCTCTGTAATAGGCATTTTGATGAGTACTGGCAATATAAAGACAGAAACAAAATAGGCCCTGCCCTCTAGAATATCACCAAGTGGAAAGAATATATTAAATATACGTAAACACTGAAATGGGATCTATGATCTTATTGTATGCCTTGGCCTCACTCTCCCAGGGTCAAGAAGGCTGCATCTGCCCCTCAGGCTCTAGGGCACTCCAAGGGGTTTGTAGGTGCCTTTTTTCTCTGATTCGCTTGAGCTCTTATGAACTGTGTTCTCTCCACTGAGGTGGGAGCAGGGGAGGGAGGTGCAGCACAGTTTCATTTAGCTACTTAATACCAGGTAGCTTTTACAAAGGGATATTTACTTCACAGACATAGCATGTACAAATGTACCAACATTTCCCACAACATCTTTGGGGCACAATCCTCCCCCACTCCCATTTATTTTATTTCCTACGTAGCATTAGTCCCACCAAGGTCCTGTCCAGAGGCCAAAGGGTATCACTGCTGGCTCCTGTACTCCCTTCAAATGATCATTTTTTGCTCCTTGTGGCCTTACTGCTGGTCTAGCTATAATACCCAGCCTCCAGGATTCTTCTGGCTCAAACTCCCAGCCTTTGAAACCCTTGAGGCTGGACGACCTACTCCTGTTGCTTAGGAAGGAAAAGAATGAACCAAAAGGAACATGAAAGCCAAGAACCCAGGCCAGTTTATTATGGGGTCTCAGGAGGAGAAGCCCCCATTGTCCCTTCCCCTTATAACATGGATCAAGAGTGAAGACACCATCTCACTTGCAGTAAAAAGATGGTCAGCGCTGACTCAGGGTTTTTGGAAGATGCTAGTGGTTCTGGCTTCACAGCCAATGGTAAAAGACTTTTCCTAATTGTGTGGCAAGCCAACCAGAACCAGTTACAGAACATCCTTACATACTCTACTCCTCATGATTCTCCTGGAAGCAGATTGACAGGGTCTAAGCAAGCTGATGGGATTTGCACATGTACCAGACTCCCAATGCATCAACAATGCAGGTATTGCAACCAACAGTGCGTGTTGCAAACTATCTATGCCTGCCTATTTTATGTAATTCAGTGTCTTGTCCTTCCATAAATTTGCTACAGGGATCCACCCCACTTGATGGGGGCCTTGTTTGCTTGGCATAATAAGAATATCAGTGGAGCATGTAGACTGTCCATCTGTTAGCTCTTGCTCTCAACTCGTGGCCAGCCCATCTTCTTTCTTGGTCAGCCATTTCCGTGATATCTTGCTAATTCCTAAGTTTGAATTTGTTGCAAGCTGGTCATGCCCACCATGCACCTCTTCTTTGACTTTCTAGGGAGCCTCAATTTCAGTTCTTTAAAGTATATAAAGTGCTTTGCAAATCTTCAATCACTGAACAAATGTCAAATATGAATATTATAATTGTTATTTACAGTCATGTAACAAGGCAAAAAGAATATTGGTATTAAAAAAATTGAACTTCAATTCGGGCTAAGTCTTATCAATTCTACTTTCACAACATCTCTTACATATGCTTCCTTCCCTTTTCTGACATTGCCACTGCCCTGGTGCTGATCCTCATTACTTCATACCTGGACTGTTGCAAAAGCCTTGTGGTTGGTCTTCCTGCCTCGTGTTTCCCCACTCAAGCCCATCCTCTACTTAATTATCAAAGGGATCTTCCTTAAGTACAAGTCTGGCCATGCCAATCCCTTTTGAATAAACTCCTGCTTACCTTCAGAATCAAATACATAATTCTCTGTTTGGCTTTTCTTTCCTTCCTTTTTTTTTTTTTTTAGTGGTTTTTTTTTTAAGTTTTATTGATGTTTTCTGTTTACATTACAACCATTTATAGATTATTCCCACTTTATGAGAGGTCTCTTTTAACAAAATAAAACAATTAAGTAAAATTAATAATACACTGACCTTATCTTGTTCATTGGTTGTTTGTATTTCATTCTTGAAAAGGACCATGATATCAAGAAGGTGATGTCATGATTTGCAAGTGAATGGATTTAAGGGAGGGCTCTGCAAAGTCACTAGCCTCACTTCCTCCAGAGTCATCTGAGTCCATTGGCAAGGTACAGATCAGAATGACTGGAGATGGACCCCAGTGACCTTGTCTGAAAGTGAATGACAAACATGCACAGTCCAGCAAAAAACAATTTCTTTAATGGCTCAACACAAAGTAGATGTCTCATTCTGCATCCTAAGTCTATCACTTTTCTATTATGGATAGCATATTCTATCACTGATCCTCTGGAATCATGAATGTTCATAGTTCTTACAGCTTTCAAAGTTGTTTGCTTTTCCAGTCACACTCATCAGAGTGGTAAAGATGACAAAAAAGAAAAATGATAAATGTTGGAGGGGCTGTGAGAAAACAGGCACATGGATGTATTATTGATGAACCTGTGAATGGGTTCCGGAAAGCAATTTGGAATTGTACAAAAAAAGTTACTAAACAGTATACACCTTTTGCCCCTGTGCTCTACCACTGCTAGGCTTATACTCAAAAGGGATCAAAGAAAGAGGAAAAGTCCCTTTATGGTTTATGTTGATAGAAGCTCTTTTTGTGGTGGCAAAAAATACTAAGGGGAAGCTAAGAGGATGTACATTGATTGTGGAATGGCTGAATAAGTTGTGTCATGAATGTGGTGGGATCCTAGTGTGATATAAGAAGTGAGGAAATAGATGATGTTAAAGGCATGTGAACTGTTGCAGAGTGGAGTCATCAAAAGTAGAACAATTGATACTATACCATCAATATTTTTAAAAATGAACAGTTTTGTAGACATAAATTGATGAAGAATGATATGAGAAGAATTGGTTTGGTTTTTAAAGGCTTTCATAGACTGGCCTTTTCCAACATTTCTAGTCTTTTTACAGCTGATTTTTGTACTTTATGATCCAGTAACACTGGCCTCCGTAAGATCCTCCATCTCCTGACTCTGCGCATTTTCACTGGCTGTCCCCTATACCTAGAATTCTCTTCCTCCTGTTCTCTATCTCAGGACTTGCTTCGAGTTTCTGCTAAGATGCCATGTTTTGCAAGAAGCCTTTCTGGGGGGAGGGAGGGGCAGAGCAAAGATGGCAGGGTAAAAACATTGACTTGCTTGAGCTCCCCCCCAAACCCCTCCAAATACCTATAAAAATGGCTCTAAACAAATTCTAAAGCAGCAGAACCCACAAAAAGACAGAGTGAAACAAATTTCCAGCCCAAGACAACCTGGATGGTTGATCAGAAAGGTATATCATGCCAGGTGGGTAGAGGAACGCAGTTCACCATGTGCACACAGGCCGCAGCAGGAGCAAGCCTCAGAGGGTTGAATCACGGGCAGCTGTGGCGGTTTTCAGACTTTTCAACCCATGAAGGCCAAAGACAACTTAGAAGGTCAGTGGGAAAAGTCTGTGTCTGTGGTGGTGAGAGAGAAGCACGGTGAGGTTCCAGCCCCATTCCCTGAGCTCGGCCCTGGGGCGGCAGCTGCCTCCTGAGCTTTAGGCCCACAGACTGAGGGGAAATCGAGTGGCTGATCGGGGGGGATTACAGGGATCTCTCTGCTGGTGCAGGATTCTCTTGCTTTGCCTGTGCTTCGATCTGGGTCACAGTTCTGGGTGGCAGTCCTGGGGTGAGAAGGAGTGCTGGCGTGGGGGAGCATGTAGTGGCTGTGGAGACGAAATCCTCACAGTTCCAAGATAGAAAAGAGTGTTTGTGGTCACTCATAGACCAGCGCACAGGCCAGGAAAGGAATAAACACCTCGCCCTTGATCATAGCAGCTTGGAAGAACTGAAAATTTACAGGTCCCTAGAAGTATCTCTGAAAACAGCTGCACAAAACCCCTGAAGCTTGGGACAGTACATTCTCCACACTGGAAACAGACCTCTACCTTAACAAAGAGTCAGACTATATTATCTTACTTTGGTGACAAAGAAGATCAAAATATACAACCAGAAGGAAGACCTGGGAATTGGTCCCAGGCCATGGAAGAGCTCAAAAAGGATTTTGAGAAGCAAGTAAGAGAAGTAGAGGAAAAACTGAGAGTGATGCTAAAGGAGACCCAAAAAAAATACTGAAGAAAATAACACCTTAAAAATAGCCTACCCAAATGGCAAAAAAGGTCCAAAAAGCCAATGAGGAGAAGAATGCCCCCAAAAGCAAAATTGGCCAAATGGAAAAGGAAGTCCAAAAGCTTACTGAAGAAAATACTTCCTTAAAAATTAGAATGGAGAAATTGGAAGCTAGTGACAATTTGAGAAATCAAGGCACTGTAACATTAATCCAAAAGAATGAAAAAATAGAAGAGAATGTGAAATATCTCATTGGAAAAACAACTGACCTGGAAAATATAACCAGGAGAGAGAACTTAAAAATTATTAGACTATCTGAAAGCCATGATCAAAAAAAGAGCCTTGACATCATCAAAATTATCAAGGAAAACTGCCCTAATATTTTAGAACCAGAGGGCAAAATAGAAATGGAAAGAATCCACTGATCACCTGATGTAAGAGATCCCCAAAGAAAAACTCCTGGGAATATTGTGGCCAAATTCCAGAATTCCCAGGTCAAGGAGAAAATATTGCAAGCAGCCATAAAGAAACAATTCAAGTATTGTGGAAACACAATCAGGGTAACACAAGATTTAGCAGCTTCTTCATTAAGGGACTGGAAAGCATGGAGTATGATATTCTGGAGGGCAAAGGAGATAGGACTACAACCAAGAATCACCTATCCAGCAAAACTGAGTATAATCCTTCAGGGTAAAAAATGATCATTCAATGAAATAGAGAACTTTCAAGCATTCTTGATGAAAAGACCAGAGCTGAATAGAAAATTTGACTTTCAAATACAAGACTCAAGTGAAACATGAAGAGGTAAACAGGAAAGACAAATCATAAGAGACTTATTAAGGTTGAACTGTTTACATTCCTGCGTGGAAAGATGATATTTGTAACTCATGAGTCCTTTGTCAGTATTAGGGTAGTGGGAGGGAAAAAAATTATATGTATGTATAGATAGATAGATAGAGGGCAAAGGGTGAGTTGAAGATGAAGGGGTGATATCTGGAAAATAAAATTAAGGGGTAAGAGAGGATTATACTGGGAGAAGGAGAAAGGGAGAAGTAGAATGGGATAACTTATCTCATGAAACAGACAAGAAAAGGCTTTTACAGTGGAGGGGAAATGGGGGAAGGTGAGAGAGAATGAGTGAATCTTATTCTCATAGGATTTGACTTAAGGAGAGAATAACATACACAATGGGGTATGGAAATCTATCTTACCCTACAGGAAAATAAGGGGGGAAGGGGACAAGAGAGCAGGGGGTTGATAGAGGGGAGGGCAGATTGGAGGAGGGGATAATCAAAAGCAGACACTTCTGAGGAGGGACAGGGTCAAAAGAGAGAGTAGAATAAATAGGGGGTAAGATAGGATGAAGGGAAATATACTTAGTTTTTCATAACATGACTACTATGGAAGTGTTTTGCATGACTTCACATCTATAACCTGTATCTAGATGCTTGCCTTTTCAATGAGAGTGGGTCAGGAAGGAGGAAGGGAGAAAATTTGGAACCCAAAGTTTTAAAAACACATGTTAAAAATTTTTTTAAAAAGAAGCCTTTCCAGGTTCATTTTAATATTAGTTCCTTCCTTCTTGGATGATCTATAATTGATCCTGTTATGTGTCTTATATATAATTGCTTAAATATTGTCTCTCCCCACAGTCCCTTTGCCAATTAGATTGTGAGCTCTTTGAGAACAGAGATTGTGTTTTCCCATTCTTTGTATTCCCAGGGCTTAGTACAATACCTGGCACGTAGCACGCACTTAATGAAGGAGGCTTCAGAAGCCCTCACTGTGTCCAAACATTCTCAAATACATTCTCAAATGGGAATGTGGACATATGTGTGGATCAATAGATATTGATATTTTCTTGCTAACTGTTTTGAGCACTCATAAGGTCCAATTTCCCTCCCATTCTTTAGTATCTTCCTTCAAATAATTTGGGAATCAGGGGGCGGAGCCAAGATGGTGGGAGTGAAAGCAGTGACTGTCTTGAGCTCTCCCCCAAACCCCTCCAAATACCTGTAAAAAATGGCTCTAAACAAATTCTAAAGCAGCAGAACCCACAAAAAGACAGAGTGAAACAAATTTCTAGCCTAAGACAACCTGGATAGTTGATCAGAAAGATATATCACGCCTGGCTGGGAGAGGAATTCAGTTCGGCGTAGGTGCACAGGCCGCAGCAAACTTGCAGCAGGCCTCAGAGGACTGAATCATAGGCAGCTGTGGAGGTTTCCAGACTTCTCAATCCACCAATGGCAAAGACAACTTAGAAGGTCAGTGAGAAAAGTCTATTTCTGCGGTGAGAAAGGAGCTAGGTCTCAGCCACAAGTCCGGAGCGTGGCCTCTGGGTCAGCGGCTGCCTCCTGAGCTTCAGGCCCACAGATTGAGGGGGAATCGAGTGGCTGATCAGAGGGGGATTGTAGGGATCTCTTTGCCTGTGCTGAGGCAGGAATCTCTTGCGTTGCCCGTGCTTGGATCTGGGTCACAGTTCTGAGGGGCAGTCCTGGGGCGAGGAGGAGTGCTGGCGTGGTGGAGCTTGTTGTGGTGGTGGAGAGGAAACACCTCGCCCCTTATCATACCACCTTGGAAGAACTGAAAATTTACACATCCCTAGAAGTATCTCTGAAAACAGCTGTACAAACCCCTGAAGCTTGGGACAGTACATTCTACACAATGGAAGCAGGCCTCTACTGTAATAAAGAGTTTATAATTCCAGTAATTAGCTGGGATCATGAGTAAGCAGTGCAGAAAGAGTCAGACTATATTATCTTACTTTGGTGACAAAGAAGATGAAAACATCCAATCAGAAGGAGACAACAAAGTCAAAGCTCCTACACCCAAAGCCTCCAAGAAAAATCAGTATCAGTCCCAGGCCTTGGAAGAGCTCAAAAGGGATTTTGAGAAGCAAGTAAGAGAAGTAGAGGAAAAACTGAGAAGAGAAATGAAAGTGATGGCCTAACCCAAATGGCAAAACAGGTCCAAAAAGCCAATGAGGAGAAGAATGCCCTAAAAGGCAAAATGGGCCAAATGGTAAAGGAAGTCCAAAAGATTACTGAAGAAAATACTTTCTTAAAAATTAGAATAGAGCAATTGGAAGCTAGTGACTTTATGAGAAATTAAGACACTGTAAAACAAATCCAAAAGAATGAAAAATTAGAAAACAATGTGAAATATCTCATTGGAAAAACAACTGACCTGGAAAATAGATCCAGGAGAGAGAACTTAAAAATTATTGGACTATCTGAAAGCCATGATCAAAAGAGCCTAAGCATCATCTTTCAAGAAATTATTCAGGAAAACTGTCCTGATATTTTAGAACCAGAGGGCAAAATAGAAATTGAAAGAATCTACCAATCTCCTCCTGAAAGAGATCCCCAAAGGAGAACTCCTAGGAATATTGTAGCCAAATTCCAGAGTTCCCAGGTCAAGGAGAAAATATTACAAGCAGCCAGAAAGAAACAATTCAAGTATTATGGAAACACAATCAGGATAACACAAGATTTAGCTGCTTCTACATTAAGGGACCGCAGGGGATGGAATACAATATTCCAGAGAGCAAAGGAGATAGGATTACAACTAAGAATCACCTACCCAGAAAAACTGAGTATAATTCTGCAGGGGAAAAAATAGTCATTCAGGGAAATAGAGGACTTTCAGGCATTCTTGATGAAAAGACCAGAGCTGAATAGAAAATTTGATTTTCAAATACAAGACTCAAGCGGAACATGAAGAGGTAAACAGGAAAGAAAAATCATGAGAGATTTATTAAGGTTGAACTGTTTACATTCCTGCATGGAAAGATGATATTTGTAACTCATGAGACCTTTGTCAGCATTAGGGTAGTTGGAGGGAAAAAATTATATGTATGTATATATATATACATGGATAGATAGGTAGATAGATAGATAGATAGAAGGCACAGGGTGAGTTGAAGTTGAAGGGGTCATATCTGGAGAATAAAATTAAGGGGTGAAAGAGGATTATACTAGGAGAAGGAGAAAGGGAGAGGTAGAATGGGGCAAATTATCTCACAAAAAAAAAACAGAAAAGAAAAGGCTCTTACAATGGAGGGGAAACAAGGGAAGGTGAGAGGGAATGAGTGAATCTTATTCTCATAGGATTTGACTTAAGAAGGGAATAACATACACACTCAATTGGGTATGGAAATCTGTCTTACCCTATAGGAAAATAGTGGGGGAAGGAGACAGGAGAGTAGGGGGATGATAGAGAGGAGGGCAGATTGGGAAAGGGGGCAATCAGAAGCAAATACTTCTGAGGAGAGACAGGGTCAAAAGAAAGAATAGAATAAATGGGGGGGGCAGGATAGGATTAAGGGAAATAGAGTTAGTTTTTCACAGCATGTCTACTATGCAAGTGTTTTGCATAACTGCACATGTATAACCTATATTGAGTTGCTTGCTTTTTCAATGAGGGTGGGAGGGGAGGGAGGAAGGGGGAAAATTTGGAACCCAAAGTTTTAAAAACACATGTTTAAAAAAAATGTTTTCACATGCAACTGGGAAATAAGAAATACAGGAAATGGGGTACAGAAATCTGTACCACAGGAAAATAGAAGGGGGGGGGGATAAGAGAGGGGGGGGGGGGATGGATGGGAGGGGAGAGTGGGGGAAGGGGGAGTTAGAATGCATGTCAGGTGGGGGTGGGGGAGGGGTGAGATGGGTGAAAATTTGGAACTCAAAATCTTGTGGAAGCAAATGTTGAAAACTAAAAATAAATAAATTTATTATTAAATTAAAAAAGTTTAAAAAAAAGAGACCTTTCAAGAAGTGGGAGTAATCTAGAAATTTATGTGATGTAAATATGGAACATATTAATAAAACTTTTAAAAATGAAAAAAATAATAATTTGGGAATCAATTTCTCAGAGTCCTCAAAGTTGTCAAAAGCATGGACATGGACCTCCATTGTACTTTTGTTGTTGTTCAGTTGTTTTTTTTAATAGTGTCTGACTCTCCATAACCCCATTTGGGATTTTCTTGACAAATATACTGGAGTGGTTCACCATTTCCTTCTTCAGCTCAGATACTTATCTGAGGCCAGATTTGAATTCAAGAAGATGAGTCTTCCTGACTCCAGGACCAGCACTCTATTAACTATGCTACCTAGCTGCCCTAAGTGGTGGTGTTCAGTCATTTCCTACTCTGTGTGACCCCTTTTGGGTTTTTCTTGTCAGAGATACTGGAATGGTTTGTCATTTCCTTTTGCAACTCATTTTTACAGATGAGGAAATGGAGGCAAGCAGGGTTAAATGACTTGCCCAAGGTCACACAGCTAGTAAGTATCTGAAGCCAGATTTGAACTCAGGAAGATCAGTCTTCCTCACTTCAGGCCTGGCAGTCTATCCACTGAGCCACCTAGCTTCCTTCTCCTCTGTACATAGTTGTTCTAATTTCATTGCTTTCTCATCATTGTTTTCCTCAGGCCCATTTCCAATTCCTATTTAAGCACATTCAAGACTGTGACATTAGTGTATAACTGTAGTACTTTACTAACTTTGACAGGGAAGATTGTTAACATTCTTTGAATATCTTTTTCTTTTCTTGCCTGTTGTCTTCCTTCCAGTTTCATCCTCACATGCTTTTAGGAAGACTGTTAAGTTGGAGTCTTTAACCAAGCCTTCCTTTTTTTTTTTTTCCAAATTTCAGGACTTAGATTTTTTTAAAGATAGATTTTTAAAATTATCAATTTAAAAATTACAAATAATAGCAATTCAATATATGAAGAATAAAAAGGAGAATTTTATATGAAACAGTGAACTTCTGATATATAATTTGTTTTAAAAAGCAAATTTAGCACGGTAGTAGTAACAAAATTGTCCTTTTTGTCTTTCTCCATCTGAACTATTTTTTGCTGTCTTTTTTGTATTTTTTTCTTTTAAAAAAGTTTATTTTCAGTTTTAAATTCTCTTCCTTTTTATACCTCTCACCCATCCATTGAGAAGGGAAGAAACGTAATGTACATTATACATATGAAATCATGCAAAACAAAATTTTACATTAGTAATTGCAAAACAAACAAACAATCCAAGGAAAATAAAGAAAAGGAAAAATACGTTTCAATCTGCACTCACAGTATATCAGTTCTCTCTTTGGAGGACAAAAGAATTTTTTATCCTAAGTCTTGGAATTATCGTGGATCATTGTATTGAACAAAGTAACTAAGTCTTTCACTATTGATCATCATTACCATATTGCTCTTACTGTGTATAGTATTCTTCTGGTTCTGCTCACTTTACTTTGCATAAGTTCATATAATTTCCCCCCAGGTTTTTCTGAAACCATCCCCGTCATTGTTTCTCATACCACAACAATATTCCATTATAATCATATACCACAACTTGTTCAGCTATTCCCCAATTGATGGGTATTCCCTTCCCCAAATGTCCAGTTCTTTTTTTTTTCCACTTAAAAGAATTTAATTTTTTTCCAATTACATGTAAAGATAGTTTTCAACATTCATTTTTACAAGATTTTGAGTTCCAAAATTTTCTCCCTACCTCCCTTCCCTACCCCCTCCTCAATACAGCAAGTAATCTGATATAGGTTATACATGTACAGTCATGTTAAACATATTTCCATATTATGTCATGAAAGAAGAATCAGAACAAAAGGGAAAAACCATGAGAAAGGGAAAAAAAACATGAAAATAGTATGCTTTGATCTGCATTCAGACTCTGTAATTCTTTCTCTGGATGTGGACAGCATTTTCCATCATGAGTCTTTTGGAGTTGTCTTGGATCATTGCATTCCTGAGAAGAGCAAAGTCTATCAGAGTTGATCATCGCACAGTGTTGCTGTGACTGTGCACAATGTTCTCCTGGTTCTGCTCACTTCACTCAGCATCAGTTCATATAAGTCTTCCAAGTTCTTTCTGAAATCCTCCTGCTCATCATTTTTTATAGAACAATAGTATTCCATTACATTCATAAAACACAATTTTCTTCAGCTCTTCCCCAATTGATAGGCATCCCCTCAGTTTCCAATTCTTTGCCACCACAAAAAGAGCTGCTATAAATATTTTTGTACATATGGGTCCTTTTCCCATTTTTATGATCTCTTTGGGATACAGACCTAGAAGCGGTATTACTGGGTCAAAGGATATGCACAGTTTTATAGCCCTTTGGGTATAGTTCCAAATTGCTCTCCAGAATGGTTGGATCAGTTCACAACTCCACCAGCAATGCATCAGTGTTCCAATTTTCCCATTTTTTCTCCAACATTTTTCCTTTTCTTTTTCTGCCATATAAGCCAGTCTGATAGGTGTGATAGGGTACCTCAGAGTTGTTTTAATTTTCCTTTATCCAATTAATAGTGATTTAGAGGATTTTTTCATATGACTATAGATAGCTTTGATTTCTTTATCTGAAAATTGCCTGTTCATATCCTTTGACCATTTATCAATTGGGGAATGACTTGTATTCTTATAAATTTGACTCAGTTCTCTGTATATTTTAGAAATGAAGCCTTTATTGGAGATACTTGCTGTAAATATTGTTTCCCAGCTTTCTGCTTTCCTTCTAATCTTGGTTGCATTGGTTTTATTTCTACAAAACCTTTTTAATTTAATTGTAATAAAAATTATCCGTTTTGCATTTCATAATGTTCTCTATCTCTTGTTTGGTTATAAATTCTTCCTTTCTCCATAGATCTGACAGGTAAACTATTCCTTGCTCTCCTAATTTGCTTATGGTATTACTCTTTATGTCCAAATCATGTACCCATTTCCACCTTATCTTGTTATAGGGTGTGAGATGTTGGTCTATGCCTAGTTTCTGACTACTGTTTTCCAGTTTTCCCCGAAGTTTTTGTCAAATAGTGAGTTCTTATCCCAGAAGCTGAAGTTTTTGCATTTATCAAACAGTAGATTACTGTCGTCGTTTACTATTGTGTCTTGTGTACGTAACTTACTCCACTGATCCACCACTCTGTTTCTTATCTAGTACCAAATAGTTTTGATGATTGCCACTTTTTAATATAGCTTTAGATCTGGTATAGCTAGTCCACTTTCCTTTGCATTTTTTTTTCATTAATTCCCTTGGTGTTCTTAACCTTATGTTCTTCCAGATGAATTTTATTATTATTTTTTTCTAGCTTTGTAAAATACTTTTTTTTTTGGTAGTTTGATTGGTATGGCACCAAATAAGTAAATTAACCTAGGCAGAATTGTCATTTTTATTATATTAGCTTGGCCTACCCATGTGCAACTGATATTTTTCCAGTTGTTTAGATCTGACTTTATTTGTGTAAAAAGTGTTTTGTAATTGTGTTCATATAGTTCCTGGGTTTGTCTTGGCAGGTAGACTCCCATATATTTTACATTGAATACTATTATTTTAAATAGAATTTCTCTTTCTATCTCTTGCTGATGGGCTTTGTTAGTATTATATAGAAATGCTGATGATTTATGTGGGTTTATTTTATATTCTGCAACTTTGCTACAGTTATAATTTATTTCAAGTAGTTTTTTAGTTGATTCTCTAAGCATACCATCATATCATCTGCAAAGAGTGATAGTTTTGTTTCCTCATTGCCTATTCCAATTCCTTGAATTTCTTTTCCTCCTCCTATTGCTAAAGCTAACATTTCTAACACAATATTGAATAATAGTGGTGATAATGAGCATCCTTGTTTCACCCCTAATCCTATTGGGGAAGCTTCTAGCTTATCCCCATTATATATAATACGTGCTGATGGTTTTAGATAGATACCACTTATTTTAAGGAAACCTTCCTATTTATTTCTGTGCTCTCTAGTATTTTTAATAGGAATGGGTGCTGTATTTTATCAAAAGCTTTTTTTGCATCTATTGAAATAATCAAATGATTTATGTTAGTTTTGTTATGGATGTGGTCAACTATGCTGATAGTTTTCTTAATATTGAACCAGCCCTGCATTCCTGGTATAAAGCCCACCTGGTCATAGTATATTATCCTGGTGATAAGTTGCTATAATCTCTTTGCTAATATTTTATTTAAAATTTTTGCATCAATATTCATTAGGGAAATTGGTCTATAATTTTCTTTCTCTGTTTTTGCTCTTCCTGGATTAGGTATCAGCACCATATTTGTGTCATAAAAAGAATTTGGTAGAACTCCTTCTTCACCTGTTTTTCCAAATAGTTTATATAGTATTAGAATTAATTGTTCTTTAAATATTTGGTAGAACTCACTTGTAAATCCATCTGGCCCAGGGAATTTTTTCTTAGGTAGTTAATTGATGGCTTGTTCAATTTTTTTTTCTGAAATGGGGTTATTTAAGTATTTTATTTCTTCTTTTGTTAATCTGGGCATTTTATTGTAAATATTCATCTATTTAACTTAGATTGTCAGAGTTATTGGCATACAGTTTGGCAAAATGTCTCCTAATTATTGCTTTAATTTTCTCTTTATTGGTGGTGAATTCACCCTTTTCATTTTTGATACTGGTAATTTGGTTTTCTTCCTTCTTTTTTTTAAATCAAATTAAATAAAGTTTTATGTATTTTATTATTTTTTTTCAAAAAATCAGTTCTTAATTTTATTTATTAGTTTCATAGTTTTCCTATTTTCAGTTTTATTAATCTCTCCTTTGATTTTCAGAATTTTTCATTTAGTATTCAATTGGGGATTTTTAATTTGTTCTTTTTCTAGTTTTTTATTTGCATGCCCAATTCATTGATCTCTTTATTTTATTTATGTAATATAGGAGATATAAAATCTTCCCTAAGAACTGCCTTGGCTGCATCCCATAAGTTTTGATATGCTATCTCATTATTGTCATTGTCTTGGATGAAGTTATTGATTGTTTCTATGATTTATTGTTTGACTCACTCATTCTTTAGGATTACATTATTTAGTTTCCAAATAAGTTTTAGTGTATCTGTCCATGACCCTTTATTACATGTAATTTATCATGATCTGAAAAGGACGCATTTAATATTTCTGCCTTTCTGCATTTGAATGTGGGGTTTTTATGACCTAATACATGGTCAGTTTTTGTGTAGGTGCCATGTACCGCTGAGAAAAAGATATATTCCTTTCTATCCCCATTCAGTTTTCTCCAGAGGTCTATCATATCTAATTTTTCTAAAATTCTATTCACCTCCTTAACTTCTTTCTTGCTTATTTTGTGGTTAGATATGTCTAATTCTGAGAGGGGGAGGTTGAGGTCCCCACTAGTATAGCTCTGTTGTTTATTTCTTCCTGTAACTCACTTAACTTCTCCTCTAAGAATCTGGATGCTATACTACTTGGTGCATATATGTTTAACATTAATATTACTTCCTTATCTGTGGTACATTTTAGCACAATGTAGTTTTCTTCCTTATCTTTTAATTAGATCTATTTTTGCTTTTGTTTTGTCTGAGATCAGGATTGATACCCCTGCTTTTTTTTTTTTAACTTCACCTGAAGCATAATATATTCTGCTCTAGCCTTTTACCTTTATTTTGTGTGTATCACTCTGCTTCAAATGTATTTCTTGTAAACAACATAATGTAGGATTCTGGTTTTCAATCCACTTTACTATTCGCTTCTGTTTTATGGGAGAGTTCATCCCATTCACATTCACAGTTATGATTGCTAACTGTGTGTTTCCTTCCATCCTATTTTCCCTCTTGTTTATACTTTTCTCTCTCCTGTTGCCCTGTCCCTCCTCACCAGTGTTTTGCTTCTGACCACTGTCTCCCTCAATCTGCCCTCCCTTCTATCCACCTCCCTGTTTTCTTTCCCCTTTCCCCTCCTACTTCCCTACAGGGTAAGTTAAATTTCTATATCCAATTGAGAGTGTATGTTAATTCCTCTTTGAACCAAGTCTGATGAGGGTAAGATTCAAACAATGCTTGCCTCCCTGTCTTCTTTCCCTTTATTGCAATAGGTCTTCTGTGCCTCTCCATGTGATATAATTTACCCTATTCTTCCTCCCCCTTTTCTCTTCTCCCAGTACAATCCTTTTTTTCACCCCTTAATCTTTTTTATACCATCTCATCAAAGTCAACTTATACCCATACCCTTTGTCTATGTATACTCCTTTTAACTGCCCTAATAGAGATACTGTTCTCAAGAATTACAAGTATCATCTTCCTGTGTAGGGATGTAAACAGTTTAACCTTATTGAATAACATGTTTTTTTTCTTTCTTGTTTACCTTTTTAAGCTTCTCTTGAGTTTTATATTTGAAGATTGAATTTCTTCTTCTGTTTTTTTCATCAGAAAAATTTGAAAGTCCTCTATTTCACTGAATATCCATTTTTCCCCCCTGAAAGATATTATACTCAGTTTTGCTGTGTAGTTGATTCTTGCTTATAAGACAGGCTCCTTTGCCTTCTAGAATCCTTTAATATAGAAGCTGCTAAGTGCTGTGTTATCCTGACTGTGGCTCCTTGATACTTGAATTGTTTCTTTCTGGCTGAGTGCAGTATTTTTTCCTTGGCCTGATAATTCCGGAATGTGGCTGCAGTATTCCTTGGAGTTTTCATTTTGGTATCTCTTTCAGGATCGGTGTATTCTTTCAATGACTATTTTACCCTTTGATTCTAGGATATCAAGTTTTCTTTGATAGTTTCTTGAAAGATGCTGTCCAGGCTCTTTTTTTGATCATGGCTTTCAGGTAGTCCAAAATTCTTAACACTCCAAAAATTCTTAAATTATCTCCAGGATCTATTTTATAGGTCATTTGTTTTTCCAATGAGGTATTTCACATTTTCTTCTATTTTTTCATTCTTTTGATTTTGTTTGACTGATTCTTGATGTCTCATAGAGTTATTAGTTCCCACTTGCTCAATTCTAATTTTTAAGGAATTATTTTCTTCACTTAGCTTTTGTACCTCCTTTTCCATTTGGCCAGTTCTGCTTTTTAAGGAGTTGTTTTCTTCAGTGGATTCCCCCCCCCCCCCATTTAGACAATTGTATTTTTAAAGGAATTATTTTCTTCAGTCAATTTTTGTCCTTCCTTTACCAAGCTGTTGACTTTTTTTTTTGCATATTTCTCATTTCTTTTCCCAATTGTTCTTCTACCTTTCTTATTTGATTTTTAAAATCCTTTTTGAGCTCTTCTAAGAAAAGCTTTTTGGTCTTGAGACCAATTCATATTGTCCTTTGAGGTTTCACCTGCAGTCATTTTGACAATGTTGTCCTCTTCTGAGTTTGTGTTTTGATCTTCCCTGTCACCATAGTAACTTTCTATGGTCAAGGCTCTTTTTTGTTTTGTGCTCATTTTTGGGCCTATTTTGTGGTTTATAAGGTTAAGCTCTGCTCCTGGGGTACAAGGGGCGCTGTCCCAAGTTTCTTGTGCTGGGGGCCAGGGGCCTGGTCACTAGTTTTATGCACTGGGGCCTCAGGAGCTGGAGGCTTGCTGGGGTGACTTGGCCTACTTGTGCCTGTTGTTCTGGGGCTGGCAATTTGCCTTCTGTGCTAGGGCTAGGCCTTATAGTTGGCCTGCAGTGTCGCTGGCCTGCAGTGCCACAGGCCTGTTTGAGCCAGGACCCAGGGGCCTTGGTTGATGATCTGGGCTGTGGCTAAGAGCCTTCCCCTGGCTTGTCTAGACACTGCTGCAGTGGACTGTGCTCCCCTTTTACCTAAGTGAGACAGATCTTTCCTGAAGTTCTTCTAAGTTATTTTAAGCTGGAAAATTGTTTCACCCTATCTTTTTCCAGGTTCTGTCACTCCAGAATCTGCTTACAGGCTTGATTAATGGTGTTTCTGAGGGAAACTTTGGAGAACTCAGGCAACTTCCTGGCTTCTCTCTATCTTGGCTCTACCCTTAAAGCATTTTTTAATGTGACTATTGATGACTTTGACTTCTTCCTCTGAAAACTGCCTGTTCATAGCCTTTAGCCATTTATCAATTGAATATTGGGCCTTATTTTTACAAATGTCTCCATTCCCTATGTATTTAAGAAATGAGACATTTAGTAGAGAAACTTGCTGTAAATGCCTCCCTTCCCTCTACCCCATAGTTTCCTACTTTCTTTGTAATTTTGCCTGCATTAAAATCTTTTTAATTCAATATAATAACATTTTTCCATTTTGTCTCCCATGCTCCTCTCTATTTCTTGTTTGATTATGAACTCTCTTATCTATAGATCTGACAGGCAATTTTTGTCATGCTCCTCTGATTTAATTATGATATCATGTTTATGTCTAAATCATGTACTCATTTTGAGCTTATCTTGGTATTCAGTGTGAGATGTTGGTCTATGTCTAGTTTTTGCTAGAATGTTTTATAGTTTTCCCAGTAGTTTTTGTCAGGTAGTGAGTTTTTGCTCCAGTAGCTTGGATCTTTGAGTTTATCAAACACTAGGTTACTGTGATCATTTACTTCTGTATATTATGTACCTAATCTATTCCATTGATTGATCAGTCTATCCAGTAACAGATTGTTTTGCTGATTACTGCTCAGTAGTATAGTTTGAGGTCTAGTATTGCTAGACTTCCTTATTTCACTTTTTTTTGATTGACTCCCTTAATGTTTTTGTTCTTCCAGATGAATTTTGTTACACTTTTTTCCTAGTTCTATAAAATGATTCTTTGGTAGTTTCATTGGTTTGGCACTGAATAAGTAAATTAGTTTAGGGAGTAATTTCATTTTTATTATATTGGTCGGGCCTACTCATGAATAATTAATACTTTTCAAATATTTAGATTTGTCTTTATTTGTGTGAAAAGTGTTTTGTAATGATATTCATATAGTTCCTAAGTTTATCTTGGCAGGTAGAATTGCAAATATTTTATGCAGTCTGCAGTTATTTTAAATGGAATTTCTATTTCTATCTCTTCCTGTTGGGTTTTGTTGGTAATACATAGAAATGCTGATAATTTGTGTGGGTTTATTTTATAACCTGCAACTTTGCTAAAGTTGTTAATTGTTGCAACTAGTTTTTCAGTTGATTCTCCCAGGCTCTCTACTATACCATTATATCATCTGCAAAAAGTTATGGTTTTGTTTCTTTTTGTTGCCTATTCTTATTCCTTCAATTTTTTTTTCTTATCTTATTGCTATTGCTAGCATTTCTAGTAAAATAATGAATAATAATGGTGATAATGGAGCCCCTTGCTTCACCCTGATCTTACTGGGAAGGCTTCTAGTTTATCTCCGTTAAGATAATGCTTGCTCTTGGTTTTAGGTAAATACTACTAATCATTTTAAGAAAAGCTTCATTTATTCCTATGCTTTCTAGTATATTGAATAGGAATGAGTATTTTATTTTGTCATAAGTTTTTTTGCACCTATTGATATTATAATTTGATTTCTTTTGGTCGTTCTTGTTATTGAAATGGTTAATTAATTTTCCTAATATTGAACTAGCCCTGCATAATGGTATAATAATTACCCTGGCACAATTCTAGCTTTGTCATGGTGATGATCTTTGTGATATATTGCTGTAGTCTTCTTGCTAGTATTTCATTTCACCTTTTACATCAATATTTATTAGGGATATTAGCTTATAGTTTTCATTCTGTTTTTGCTTTCCCTGGCTCAGGTATCAAAACCATTATCTGTGTCATAAAAGGAATTTAGTGGGACCCATAACCTATTTTTTTTTTAGTAGTTTATATAATATTGGATTTATTTAAATGTCTAGTGGAATTCACTTGTAAATCCATCTGGTTCTGGGAATTTTTTCTTAGCTCATTTATGGCTTATTCAGTTTCTTGTTCTAAGACAGAGTTATTAAAATATTCTATTTCCTCTTCTATTAATCTGGGCACTTTATATGTTTGTAAATATTCATTTATTTCACTTAGATTATCAGTTTTATTGGCATATAATTGGGCAACATAGCTCCTAATAATTGCTTCAATTTCATCTTCATTGGTTGTACATTTACTCTTTTCATTTTCAATACTGGTAATCTGGTTTTGTTTTTTAAAAATCAAATTAACCAATGGTTTATCTATTTTGTTTCCCCCACCTCTGTAAAAAAAAGCTTCTAATTTTATTAGTTCATTGGCTTTTATATTTCAATTTCGTTACTCTCTTCTTTGTGTTTTTTAGGATTTCTATTTTGATGTTTAATTTGGAATTTTAAATTTTTTAAAAATTCCACATTCAAAGCATTGATCTGCTCTTTCTCTCTTTTATTGATGTGATCCCTTGACTTACTTCTTAAAGAGGCCTATTCGCCGAATGGGCATTACCTCACTCAAAGTGAGAACCAGAAAACACCTTAGCTTAAAAGTGCCAGGATCTTCCATTGTTGTGAGTGTTTAGAGATATAAAATTTTCCCTAAGCACTGCTTTGGCTGCATCCCACTAATTCTGTGTGTTTTCTCATTGTTGTCACTTTCTTTAATGAAATATTGTTTCTATCATGTGTGCTTTGACCCACTAATTCTTATTAGTTTTTGATTTTTAATCTATGCTTTAAAGACCCTTTATTGAATGTAATTTTTATTGCATTATGATATGAAAAGGCTGCATTTAATATTTCTACTTTTCTGAATTCATCTGTAAGGTCTTTATGTCTAGTCTAATACATGATTAATTTTTGTGAAGGTGCCATGTACAGCTGAGAAAAAGGTATGTTCATTTCTATTGTCATTCAGTTTTCTCCAGAGATCTGTTATTTCTAACTTTTCTAAAATTCTATTCATCTTCTTAACTTCTTTCTTCTTTATTATGTTTATCTAAGTCTAAGGGGGATAAATGGAGGTGTCCCTCACTAATATAGTTTTATTGTCTATTTCCTTTTGTAACTCATTTAACTTCCTCTAAGAATGTGGATGCTATACCATTTGGTGCATATATGTTTAATATTCATATTAATTCATTGTCTCTGGTACCTTTTAATAAAATGTATTTTTCCCGCTTATCTCTTTTAATTAGGTCTATTTTTGCTTTTGCTTTGTCTTAGATCATGATTGCTTTCCTTGCCTTTTTAAAATTCAGCTGAAGCATAATAGATTTGTGTCCTCTTTTTCAAGTGTGTCTTTGTACACAACATATTGTTGGATTCTGGGTTCTAATCCATTCTACTATGTACTTGTTTTATGGGTGAATTCATCCCATTACCATTCCCAGTTATGATTGATAACTGTGTATTTCCCTCCATCCTCTTCTTTTCTATTTATTTTTTTTTTACCCTATTTCCTCTTCAGAAATCTGTTTCACTTCTGACTATTGCTTCCTTTAGTCTGTCCTCTCTCTTATCTTCCTTCACTCCCACTCCCTTTTTCTTAGCCCCTTCTCCTTCTACTTCCATGTTGGTTAAGATTAATTTCTATACCCAATTGTGTATGTATATATTCTTGACTCTTTGAACCAGTACAGATGAGAGTGAGGTCCAAGGGTTACCCACTCCTCCACCTCCACCCCCATTTTCCCCTCCATTGTATAAGCTGTTTGTTGTGTGCCTTATTTATATAATTTCCCTTGTTCTTCTCCTCCCCCTTCTCCCAGTACATCCCTCTTTCTCACCCTTCCATTTTTCTTTTGAGATCACCCCAACATAACAGAATCACACTCATGTCCTTTTCCTAAGTAGACTACTTCTGACTGCCCCAATGATGATAAAGTTCTTAGGGGTTATATGTATCACCTTCCCATTTAGGAATGTAAACAGTTGAACCTTATCAAGAAATCCTTATGATTTCTCCCTCATGTTTACCTTTCTATACTTCTCTTGAATCTTGTGTTGAATGTCAAATTTTCTGTTCTTCTCTGGTCTTTTCATTAGGGATGTTAGAAGTCCTCTGTTTCATCAAATATCCATTTTCCTCCCAATAGGATTATATTCAATTTTGTAGGTTCTTTTTGGTTGTAATCCTAGCTCCTTTGCCTTCCTGAATATCATATTCTAAGCCATCTGCTTCTTCATAGTGGCAGCTGCTAAATCTTTTGGGATCCTGACTGTGGCTTCATGGCATATGGATGGTTTCTTTCTGACTGCTTTCATTATTTTTGCCTTAACCTAAGAGCTCTGAAATTTGGCTATATTCCTGGGAGTTTTGATTTTGGGATATCTTTCAGGAGATTATTGGTAAAGTCTTTTAATTTCTATTTTGCTCTCTGGTTCTAAGATAGCTGGGCAGTTTTTCTTTGTAACATCTTGATATATGATGTCTAGGCTTTTTTTTTTTTTTTTTGAGCATGGCTTTCAGGCAGTTTAATAATTCTTAAATTTCCTCTCCTCAATTTATTTTCCAGGCCACTTGTTTTTCCTGTAAGAAATTTCATTATTTCTTTTTCTTCCACTTATTTTTTCTATGAGAAATTTCATCATTATTTTTTCTCCTTTTTCTTCTTCTTTTCCTTTGACTTTGTTTTATTGTTTCTTGATGTCTCATGGAGTCATTAGCTTCCACTTGACAAATTCTAATTTTTAAGGAATTATTGGAAAGAGAATAGATTAAAACAGAAGGTAGAAAAGCTTACGTAAGTAATAGACTGCCTGAAAAATAGAATAGAACAACCAGAACTCAGTGACTTCATGAGATAAAGAAACATCAGAATAAAGTAAAAAAATAAGAAAATGTAAAGTATCTATTATGGAAAACTAATAACTTGGGAAATAGATAAGAAATATTTTAAGAATCAATAAACTCATAGAAAATCATGAGCTAACCCCCCCATACTCTGTCTTTACACACCCACACACCCACACACATATAATAAAACTGCTATAAAACTGCTTAGATCTATTAGAACCAGAGGCCAAAGTAAAAATAGAATCAAACTTCCCACCAAATAGAATCAGATAAAATCAAACTTCCCACCAAGGTCTGAACAGATAGGTTGTTCAGCTTCCTGACAACTATCACAGCAAAACCCTGAAGTTTGCACCAATGAGAAATTAGTTACTTCTCCAAACTAAAAATGCACAAAAAATCAGCTAGCAGCCCACAGGAAATAGGAATTTAGTTAGCTAGCAAAACCAACCTCAGCTCTGTCAAACAAGCCCATAGTGTCCTGGCATGACCTCAGAAGGACAAGAGAAATGTGTAGCGTCCAGGGTTTTCTACAGAAAGACAGGAAGAGAGGATTCCCCAAGAAATTCCCAAGATGTTTATAAACCTATGGTGGGATCTATGGGGAACATCAGCCACCAGAGTGATGTTGCAACTGAGCACTGGGGATGTGAGGTTGCTAACATTGTCCTGAGATGCCATAGAGAGAACTGAAGATAGGATAAGTACTCTGAACCTCAAAGATCCAGAGGGACCTAACTCCCAGAAGTAGAGCTTGGCACAGGAACATAGAGGTTGGCACAGGAACCCAGAGGAAGACCAAGCAGAGCTAACCACTGAGCAGGGGTAGTGGTTAACACTAGCACAAAGTCCCAATTCAGTAACTAAAGCTGGAAAGATGAGTAAATCAAAGAAAACACCACAGGATATAAAACACGATTGCAAATCTAACTCCCTGAGAAGGAATTCTGCCAAACTCTTCTTAGATATAGTCCTGAAACTTAAACCAGGGAGAGATTAAGTGGAGAAATAAAACTGTGGACCAATATCTTAATGAATATTGATGTAAAACTACTGAATTACAGAGGCAGTGTGATTGCTAGCTCGAGTGTCAGGACCAGGGTCCAAATACTGCCTTTATCACTCACTACCTGTGTGGGGCAGGCTACTTAGCTTCCTGGACCTCAGTTACTTTACCTGGGAAATAAAGGTATTGGACTAGTTAGATTCTAATGTCATTTCCACCTCTAGAGCTATAATCCTATGATCAGATTACCCTATGAATAAAACATTAGCAAAGAGGTTGCAACTACAAATTCTAAAGATCATACGTGATTGCCGGGTTGGATTTATAGCAGGGATTTAAAGTTGGTTCAATAATTGGGAAATTACTGAATATAACTAGACTACATTAACTAAGATATATAGATGACTAATAAAAACAAATAAAGCCTAAAGCCATTCCCCAACAGATAAGTGGTTAAAAGATATTAGTCAGTCAATAAACATTTATTAAGCACCTACTGTATTTCAGATACCGTGCTAAGTGTAGGATATGAATATACAGTTCTCAAAAGACAAACTGGAAACTATTAATAATTATATGAAGAATGATCCAAATCACATTAGAGAGAAATGCAAATCAAAACCAACCCTGAGGTTTTACCTCATATTCAGCAAACTGACAAAGATTACAAAAGTCGGGAATAGTCAATGTTGGAAGGGTTATGAAAAAATAGCTGTGAATTAGTATAACTATTCTGGAAAACTATGAAATTATGCAAGAGAGAAGATAAAATGTCCGTACTCTCTGACCCAGAAATTGGCATATACCTCAGGGAGGTCACTGATCCAAAAAGAAGGCTCCATATACATCAAAACATTTATAGTAGCACTTTTTGTGTTAGCAAAGAACTGGAAAAAAGTAGATACCCATTGATTGGGGAATGGCTAAACAAACTGTAATATATGTTGCCCATAAGCTCTGAGGATCCTTATCTCAACTCCACATCTCACAGACAAGTCTCAGGAACAAAGCTACATTACCCCTTCAAGATAAATGATATTTCTAAGAAATTGGATTTTCTAATAACCATTGGCGTAAGCCCCCACTGGCGTGATTTCTCTTCCTTTCAACCTTCCACTGTCACTCCTCTCCCCCCAACCCAGTTCTCCAAGATTTTCAGTTGAGAATCATTTGATCACCCCACATTAAGTAGTTTTTAGAAAGAGATATTTACTAACACAGTACAGTAAGAACAATTTTTTCATCTCCAAAAAAAGCTGACACGTTCTCCCACGAGACACATATAGTCCGTTGAAAAATCAGCTCAAGCTTAGAGACCAAAGCGGTGACTCAGAGTTCCTAGTCATAGGAAGGTCTTTTTTCCAAACATGGGATACTCCAGAAATTCTCTTGAAGCATGCTGTAGTTGCTCTATCAGATGCCTCATGGAGTTGACTCTATGTTCAATCTTTTATTTATGTTCACTGCCATCAGCAGATTTGGGGATGCTGGGTAGAAACAGATGGGAAGATAGGAAGTTCAAAGTCCTCTTGACCTTTTAAAGCTCAAAAATGCCTCTGGCCAAAGGAGGAGTTTGGAGGAGTAGTGAAGAGATCACAGTCAGACTGAAGTGCTCTTCTCCCACCAGTGACTCCTTAGGGGGTTTGGCTGGAAAGGTCTCCATTCAATGCTTGCTGGACCAAATTCTCCTGATGCTTGTTTGTTTTTGTCTTGAACCCTTAAAATTTTCCAAAGTCTCCTCCATTTCCAAAAATTATGACCTCACAGATATATTTAATTAGCTTGAAAGGCCCTATGACACTTGGAATCCTAGAGGTTTATATTCCCTAACAAGGGACCTTGAGCAGTAATCAAAGAAAGAAACCTGTATGTTCCTCATTCCATTTAACCAATTACAGTGCACAAAGATGCCAAAGTATAGCTCTGGTATTATAGGTATTTCTTCCCCCGGAATCCAAATCAAGTTCCTGGACTATGGCTTGCAGATAGTTCTCTTCCCTTTTTTGAAAACTAGGTCACCATTTGTCTGCCTCCAGTCCTGATGCATTTCTGCTCTTTTCCATAATCTTTCAAATATCACTGACAGTGGCATAACAATCACATCTGCCAGTTATTTTTTAGTACTCAAGGTCTGGACCAGGTGACCTGGATTCATCAAGAGTAAATAGCTGCTCTATTATTATTCCCTCACTTACCTTGAAAACTAACCTCCATTGGCCATTTTTGTTCATTTTTAGGGCAAAGGGTTATTCTCCTTGGCAGAAAAAACAAAAGCAAAATAATTTCAAATAAAGGTTTCATCTTCTGGGCAGTCAGTGACATCCACGAGGTCATTTGTCTCCTTTACCTTTAGTTCCTCTTGCTTGATGTGTAAACTTTGGGCATTTGTGTATAGACATCTAAGGTGAGGGATCTTGACTAATGGCTCCTTTCTTGGACTTTGCCTCCTTCACACTCCTGTGTATCTTAATAATTAGTGTCATTTTTTTAACTGCAGCCACTCTGTGGCATCAAACTTGCGGATATATTAAGGCAGTTTTCTCTTTCCCTCATCCTTTTTTAGTCTAAAATCATTATCATTTGTTAGCCATAGCAAATATCTATATCTATATCTATATGTCTGTGTGTATATATATGTGTATACATACACATTATATCTATATCTTTTTTTTTTGGTGAGGCAATTGGGATTAAGTGACTTACCCAGAGTCACACAGTCATTGAGTGTTATGTGTCTGAGGCCGGATTTGAACTGAGTCCTCCTGACTCCAGGGCCAGTGCTTTATCCTCTGAGCCACCTACCTGCCCCATAGCAAACATATTTTTACCAGCCTTATTTACATCAGTACACTCCAGCCCAGCTCAGAAGGCCTTGCCTTTCCTGTATTTTAAGTTTTTGCCCATTGGTCCACATCTTGTTCTTTGAAAGCATCCTCTGAGCCAGCTGCTTACTTCCAAGTCATTTTTTTTCTTTTTTGGACCTTGACTTCAATGAGCAGTAGTAATAAAAACCTATGTCCCCATGGTCTTCAGTTTCTTGCCCAAGACTTCATAATCCTCGGCAATGCTTCCAAAGTTCCTTCTGGACGTGACCAACAAAATGGTGGACTAGACACTTTTTCCAATCCTCATGGCCTCTCAAACCTCTCCAAAATAGCAATTATGCCTGAGAGGAAGCAATTTCAGCTGTCTCCATGGTCTAAAACACTGAGAACCCTAGTGAGGTAACAACCCAATGAACTAACTATCCCTCATGTAAGTCCCTCCCTTACAAGCTACTATGCTCTGGTAGGGTTACACAATCCCACCCACTAGTTTGCCACAGAACTCAACTTTGCTCCCTTCCCCTCCCTGAACTGTGGAAAATGAAAAGTCAGAAGCTTGTTCTGCCTGGGACTGCAGCATGGTACCTCACCAACTCTAAAGGAAAGGGGACAGGCATCCAGCTGTGGCAGAGGCTGAGAACAGTAAAAAGTAATTACCCAGCATGGGAGGAGGCTGAGACTGCTCTGAGGTCCATTCCCATTGGAGAAACTGTCAATAAAAGGGGAACAAGTCAGAAAAAGACCTTGGGTATAAAGCAGCTAAGCCAACAGGTATTCTGCTAGTAATAGCAGAAAGACAGCCAAATCAGCTAAAAGAGTCCAGACATCTATTAATAAATATTACAAGACAAAGGAAAAAGAATCAATACTTGACGAGGCAGAGAACCTTGTGAATGCCCAAGAGAGAGTGGAACCACAGCATGTTGTTCCCAAATAGTCTGAGAAATAAGAACTGTAAAAACAGAATTTATGGCTTGTCCAGCAAAAATAAGTTGACTAACTTTACCAAAGAACAAAAGAGAGAACAACTGATTGGGAATGATTGGGAAAATTTAAGCACCATCATGCAAGAAATACAAGCACTTCTAAACCCAAATATATAGTACCAATTGAAAGAATCCACAGATTGCTTCTAAAGTTCCTTTGGGCAATATCACTTGCCCCTCTGTGAGTTACCAGAAACAGATAGTTATCTCACTTGATAATTTTTAGGAGAAGAAAATAGCTTTTAGGAGAAGAAAATTCTCTAGGAGAAAATCACCAACCACCTCCACTTTTGGCTTCTTCCTCTAACTAGATGATGTCTTGGTCTTCTTAGCTTAAAAAAGGCCAAGGTCTCCCACTGCATCCGGGGACATCTCCAGTCATCCTGATCTATATCTTGCCCCTGGACAAGACGGCTCTGGAGGAGAGAGGCTGGTGACTTTGCACAGCCCTCCCTTACTTAAATCCAATTCACTTGTGAGTCATGACATCACTTTCCTGATGTCATGGTCCTCTTCAACAGTGAAGGACAAACAATGAATGAGATGATGTCTCACTTGATATTGTCTCTGGCTCTACCAAATTATTCCTTGGTGGAATATGGTATCTCAAATAGCAAAGCCAGTTTTGAATACAATTATATTATCCTATTTTTCATCAACATAATAAGGCAGAAAAAAATTAGTTTAGAACTCAGAGCTGTAAAAATTTGAAAAAAAATTGGTGACAAAGAACTGTTAGCAAAGTGGAGAATAGCTGAACAAACCACAATATAGAAATAATTAAATATAACTGACCTGTAAAAATGACAGATATGAAGCTTTTCAGAGACACACGGGAAGACTGGTATACATGATGCAGTGATATGAGTGGAACAAGAAAAAAACATTCACATGACTGTAGTAGTAGAGATGAAAGAACCCACAACAAAAGAATCTAAAAAGCACAATTACAATAACCAATTTTTGCTCAAGAAGAGATGAAGAATTCTCCTTTTGTTAGAGAGATGAGAGACTGTGAGTATGGAATGTTACATGCATTGCCAGATGCTACTGCTAATGTTGGGTGGTTTGCTTTAACTGTCTTTGTCATAGGTAAGGCTTACCATGGGGGAGGGGAGGGAGAAATCTGAAAATAACTGTAATGCAAAAAACAAAAGGCTGATCAATAAGACAACATTTTTTAAAAGTTGGTAATAGTGATAAACAATATTAAGCTAAACCAGTAGTTCTCTAACTGTGGCATGCAGATGCTTGATGGTACCCTAAGACCCTTTTTCAAGTGGTCCAAAAGGTCAAAACAATTTTCACACCGATAATGAGACATTATTTTCCTATTACAATATTCTTCCCTTTTCCAACTACCTATCTCTGTGAGGCTGTATGTTCTTTACATACTTCAACCAAAACAACATATCACAACAGATTAAATACAAAAGCAGATATGAGAATTAAGCTATCTTCTATTCGGTCAGACATTAGAGAGATTTGCAAAAATATGTATAACAATGCATTTTTCCCCCTGTTTTGTTTTAGAAAATAGTTATTTTCATAGAAAGTTATGTTCACATGTATTATTTTAAAATGAATGCATAAATATTGTAAATTTTTGTTTTAATTTCTAATATGGTAAATATCGACATAACCTACATAAACAAAAGCTATCTGGAGTCCTCAATCATTTTTAAGTGTGAAGGGGTCTTGAGACCAAAAAGTTTGAGCATCTCTGAGCTAAGTAAAACCTTATAATCTTCTAAATGGACTTTTTGCATGTATGGTTAGACTTGTTTGGAAAAGCAAAAATTAGCACAAAGTAGGCCTGACATCTGCCAACCTTAAGCATAATGACACCTAATCTAAAATGTTAAAAATGAAGATAAAGAATTGTGAAAGGGAAGCCGTCTTTGAGTGCCAGCAAGGGAAAAAAGCTGAAATGAGCCAGAGACTTGAAGAATATTATCTGATGTACAGAACTGGATGGTTCAGAAACCAAAAAGAAGTTAGAGGGAAGTCATTTAGTTCTTCATATTCTTCTAAGGGAGAGGAAAACAGAAGGGAAAACCAGCAGTTTCAGTGTCCCAAAGATACAAGGCAGCTTCTAGTGTAAAATAGGTCAGATATAATGAGGGCTGAAAAAAGGCCATTGGGTTTAGCAATTGAGTTCATTGGTATCTTGGAAAAGCCATTGAAGTGTAATAAAGTCATAAAACATCACAAGGGATTAAGAAGTGAGGTAGCTGAGGAAATAGTAGCATTTGCTAGTGATCAGCTCAGTTCGTGGATACTTTCTACTCTCCTGGTTCTCAGGACATTGCTCTCTCATGGTTCTCTTCCTGTGTGCTCATATGTCAGACTATATCCAGTCCCGACATCTCTATTAAATAGAGACACAGCCCAACTTGACCAATTGCCTGTTCAACATCTCAGCCTGATGTCCTAAAAGCACCTCTGATACTTAACATGTCCAAACTGGAACTCATTTATCTTCTCCCTTAAAAAACAATCCCTCGTCCAAGCTTCTTTATTTCTGGAGAGGGAATAATTTTTTCCAGACCATCTGGTTTACAACCCAGAGAGATCTAGCTCCCATGGATACAATTATAATCTCTGTGTTTATGATTTTCAGATCATCCATCCAATCCTAATCTGTCTTCTGACCTCTAGTCTCACATCTCCAACTGCCTATTGGACACCTTGAACTTGACACATCCCATAAGCATCTTATACTCGTATCCAAGACTGAACTGATGACCTTTCCCACCCACATCCTCCTTTCTTCTTCACTTTTCTTAATACTGTCAAAGGCACCTTCATCCTTCCAGTCATCCAGACTCCCTACTCATCCCCATTCTCGCCGCCTCCCACTTTCCTTCAATCCAGTTGCCAAGTCGTGTCTACGCTTTCACATTTCTCATGTGTGTCCCTCTCTCTGCCAGCCTCGTACCTTAATATGGGCCCTCATCACTTCCCACCTGGACTACTGCAAGAACCTTCTGCTTAGTTTCCCTGCTTCAAATCTCCCTCCACTCCAGTCTATAATCCATTTTATCAAAGTGAGCTTCTTAAAATGCAGATCTGACCATATCACACTGCTGTTCGGTAAACTACAATGGCTCACTATTACCTCTAATATGAAATATACAGCCCTTTGTTTTTTAAAGCTCTTCCTAACCTGGCTCCTTACCTTTCTAGTTTTCTTACACACAGTGACGCTAGTCTCTTTTTTGTTCCTCTCATAAGACATTTTATCTTCTAACTTCTGACATTTTCACTGACTGTCCCTGACACCTGGAACTCTCCCTGATTTCCACCTCCTGGCTTCTTTCAAGTCTCAGCTGAAATCCCACCTTCTTTTCCGAGTCTTCCTTAATTCTAGTGCCCTTCTGAAATTATCTCCAATTTATCCTGCCTATATATTGTTTGAATGTTGTCTTTAAATTGAGCTCCTTGAGAAGGAACGGATTTATTTCTGCCTTTCTTTGTATTTAACAGTTTCTGGAAAATAGTAGACATTTAATGCTTGTTGATCTCACTTCAGTATCACCTGAACATATTATAAGCAATCACCAAGTCTTGTCATTTTTACCTCCTCCTTCCCTCTTCTCTCCACTCATAGCACAAGCATCCTAGTTCAAACCCTTATTTCAAACAGATAGCAGCAGAACTGATACTCCTAAAGCACAAGCCTAACTGTCACTCACTACACTGTACAAGAAGCCCTTCACAATCTGGCTGTAACTTACTTTCCACATTACACAGCAATGCCCTTTAATTGAGGCAGCTGGGTGGTGCAGTGAATAGAATGCTGGGGTCCAGCCTCACACACTAGCTATGAGACTCTGGACAAATCACTTGTCTACCTCAGTTTCCCCAATTTTAAAATGGGGATAATAGTCTCTACTTTTCATGGCTGTCTCAAATGAAGAAATACTGGTAAATCACAGTGCCTGGCACACCCTTCCCCCTTCATACATTCTATACTCCTGCCCAACCTTCCTCTGTGCCTCTGCATAGGCTGTCCTCCTTGCTTCAAGTGCTTTCTCCTCTCATCTGTCTCTTGGCTCCCCTTCAAAGGTAAGCTCATGTGCCACTGCTTTCAGTGGCCTTGCCTACTCCCCCAGCTGCTAGTGACCATCCTCCCTGTCAAATCACTATCTGTGGATACCCCCCACCCCTAGTGGAATGTCAACTGCTGTCCTGTTTGTGCATCTGTGTCCTCAGCAAGTAGGGCTATTCCCAGCATGTGCCTAAAAAAGGCATGTTGATTCATCAACATTATTTTATATTATATCTGAAAAATGAAACATTGATTCTTTTTACTTAGACAGTATTTTCATCATGCCTTTTCAGTTGCTTTTAGCAATTCTTTACTGTTATTGAAGGGAAAAAAACATTTTCTTTACTAAAATTTGTAGAGTATAAGCAAGGAAGAGAAACATGCAAATATAAATATAATAGTTTTTAAAAACATAAAACCTAGGTCATGAATGTTATATTTGTGGGCATTAATTCGCTGCTACTTGGTCATCATTACTTACATATACACACACACACTCACACACACTCACTCACTCACTCTCTCTCTCTCTCTCTCTCCCCCGCCTCCCCCTTTACACAACCAGCAATTCTAAATCCCCAGTCAGTGGGGGAGGATAGAAGAATACTAGAGGGGCAGCTAGGTGAAGCAGTAGATAGAGCTCCAGCCTGGGAGTCAGGAGGACCTGAGTTCAAATACAGCCTTAGGCACATGACACTTACCCTGGGCAAGTCACTTAATCCCGATTGCCTCACCAAAGAAAAAAAAATACTACAGATTATTCCCACTACCTTGGGTCTCCATAACTCTCTACAGATAGAGATCTTGGCTCTTACAACTCTAATAAACCTTAAGCAAAGTTCGTATTTGCCCCAAAAGTACTACAGCTGGATAAAGACACTCCCAATGTTGAAAACTAGTAACAAGGGGCCTATACAAGTCACTTGGAGCGGCAAAATCTTTTTAGGCTTAAGTCTAAAGTAACATTTGGGGTTCCTAGGTGTGAAAATTATATTTTGGGATCTTACTAAGCAATTGTAATTACCTAAAATTACGAAGATGAGGACCCCTCTACAAATCCATGCTAAAAACAGGGCCTAAAAGGGCAGAACTTTCAGGTCTCAGATTGCTACTACTGCTAACAATTGTGCTTGTATGGTTTGCAAAATTCTTCTTTCACAACTGTGCAAAATCAGTATTACAAATACCATTAGTCTCATTTTACAGATGAGTAAAGCAAGGCGAAGAAAGGTTAAATGATTTGTCTACATTCACCTAAATCTTAAGAGTCCAAGTCCTGGACCCCTGTGCCTCTGACCCTGAATCCAACACTCTCCACTATACCACACAAGATTCTTGGAGGGGTGCCAATGTTTATATTAACTCATCTTTACTCTATATGGCATGAAAGATAAAATTGACCCCTATATTTTAGGAATACATCTGAAATGGCAAAACAATTTACTTATCCAACTTTTGAAAGCTGCTGAGCAAACCAAATACCATAATATAATTTTCTCCTTAACTGAGATATGATACTTCATGATGAGGTAAGGCAGTATTTCTCCTGTGAAGTAATAAGAGCATAATTTCTTACACACTACACTATAATTTAATATAATATTTTTAACACCCAACAAAGAATAAAATGCAGGATAAAAGAGCAACCAAACAGTTCCATTCTTAAATATTCCAATGTTAAAAACAATTGTTCAAGACTAAGCAATGGTATGAAAAATAAAATTACCCACAGACAACTTTTTGTTGCAAATATTTACTCAAAAACTAATATTTACAGCAGTGTTTAATAGTTGTTTAAAACATTCAACATTCATTCAAACAAAATTTAAGAGTTCAAAACACATTCTAAAGGAGTAAAATTGCAGCATTTTTTAATGAAGTTTGTCAGTATTTCAAAGCAAACTACTGTTAATCATATTATGCATTCCTACATCTATGAGTTCCTAAGACAGTAAAAACAAACAAAAAATCATTTTTAGCAGCCATCTTATGGACATTAGGCTAAATTCCTGAAATTGATTTATACATTTCTGCTTTAGGTCCCCTTTAAGTCTTTATTTAACATAAAGAAGTAGTTTTAAAATGGCTGAATACATGGCAGAACATGTTTCCAGTTCACTGCTTTACAGTTTCTACATTAAACCGTACTTTGGCTTGACTTACAGACCATTTTTGGGTCTACTTACTCCTAACAAAAATCATTAAAACAACAGTAAAGGCAGTAATAGCTACAGTATTTCCAGTAATGAGTCCTACTTTATACAACTAATACGTCAGGGATTTATGCACAGCTTGCACACTGACAAATAACACAAATATATATATTTTAAGAATTTCACTTTCACTGAAAGTTTAATTAAGGTAAGCTTACAGCCTGGGATGCTAACACCTGTATGGAGGTGCATAGATTCATATAATTCTGTTTACATGCTTCTGACAGACAGGAATGTGACATTAAATCCAAAGGAGTTTTACATTTATCCAAACTGTCATTAGATTAATACATCACTGTAAGCATGCTCCACATTAGCATTACACTCCAAGTTAAACCCTTCTCTGACTCACCAATCAACCATTGTTTTTAACCAATTACCTTAACAAAGGACTTTTCTAAACTTTTTAAAAAATGGTGGAAAAGAATGTGACAGGCTTTCATTTTAGGGAGTTCAAAGATTTTAATAATAATCAATATCCTTGTGTTTCCTTTCTTATGACTGCTTAACTTTCCGTAAGTAATCTTTATGATTACTTACAAGTCACCCCTTTTCTGGAAAAAAACAAAACAAAACAAAACAAACTAATGAAATGAGACTTTTCCATTTCAAATTGAACCTTCATCAGAATACACATACCCTTGTTTAATTGTGCTATGATTGGCAAATTGACTACTTTAATAATAGGCTTAACACACACATACAATGCATGTGTAACCTATCCTTATATTTTTCTATTTCCAAAAGTGTCACTGAGCACATCCAAGATGTTCTTTACCATATTACTGTTATTAATTTTTTAACTAAAACTTAGAATGAATGGCTGATTTCATTTCAACTTGCTTCCTTTTCATCTGTCAGGTTAACAGTTGTTTCTGTTGTACTAGGACTGTTTCCTCTAGAAATGTCATCTGTTTGCTCAGAAACTACTCCAGCTTCCTTGGCTGGAGGTTCAACGCTACCTTTCTGAAGAATCTCGGTGGCTTCGTGCTCAAGCACCTCAGATGGTGTCAAAGGTTCCAAATGAATACTGCCTTGCTCACTAACATCAGAACTAACAGACTCAGGTTCATCTCTTTTTCTCAAAAACTGCTCAAAGCTAACATCATTTGATGTTAATTTCAAATTTTTAGTATTCCGTGAAGAAGGCTTAGCTTCATTGGAGCTGTTAGTCTGATCATTTAAAATCACATTCTCTGAACTTTGGCACATCTTCAATTCAGTTTTGCTATCAGTGTTTTTTTGTTGTTCTTCCATCACCTCTTCGACATCACTATGATCTGAAACAGAACTGAAGAAATTCCTTGAGCCCCTATCCTGGGCTACTAGGTTGGGGTCATTTTTCATATTTAAAATTGTTATACTTTCTTCATTCTTTATTGCTGATGAGCCTTTACATGGATTTACATCACATTCTTTTTTGGCTTCCTCTGAAGAAGCATTTTCTTGTTTGCTGTAAAACAAAGTCATTTATTATTTTTCTCTCCAGCAAAGTTTATTGGAGAAAAATGCTAAAAAGAGAAAAATGTACTAATTAGAAGGATCAAGGAACGCTTGCATCAAAATATATGCCAAGTTACATAAATACAATTAAGATATTTGACACCTTGGCACATCAAGTTTATAGCTTAGAATGAGAACAATACTTCAGGCAATAAAATCAGATGAACCAGGGTCCTATGATAAAGGTTCATAAATGGAAAATATAAGTAATCTCACTTTAAATGAGGTGAAAGAGCATTGGGCCAGGAGACTGGGAACACATGCTCTAAGCCTGGTTCTTCTGTGTTATGAACTAGTCATGTGACCTTGGACAAGTTGCTTAAGCCCTATTGCCTCAGTTTCCTCATTTGTAAAATGAGGAAATCGGTTCATTTAAAACCCCTTACAGCCTACGGTTATCTGGGAACCTTCTGCGATCTATACTGTTTGTAACGAGGAGTAAAACATTCCATTCTTAGACTTGTTGAATAAATAAACCAGTACATCAACTCTCTGCTGGTTATAGCTTTAAGACAGTTCTGCTTAAAGCCTTGACTCAGTGAGTGGCTTTTCAATTGCAGTAAAATTTTTATGTTCTACAAAAAAATATTGCAAGTGGCAATATGCCCAAAAATGAGAGGGAATAAACTTTTGCCTTGTATTTCCTAACTTAAATGCCCTCTTTGTCTAAACATGGGCCATACTCTGCCCTGCTTTATTCTAACTAGGTTATAAATAAAAGCCTAGTAAGGCCTATGTCCAGTATTACTTCTCTGTACCTGTCCATGGGTTTTCTCTTCCCTTGCAAAGAAACAGCAAAATTTAGAGGCATTGCTCATATTTGAGTACATGTCCACATTCAAGACCAATACCATGCTACACTGGACATCCATCCCGTCTATTATAATTTCTACATCAGTATACCGAGAACTTGATTTTTCACTCAAATAGGAATGTATGTAAGATCCCATTATAACAGCTACCATTATAGCAAAAGTCTTTCTAAGAAGAGAAATGTTTTCCAAGTCCCTGTTAAGGGACTATTTCAAAGAATATAGCCAAAGAAAAATAATAAATTGTCCCTTGAAGTTAATAATAATGGGATTTAACCTTTAATAGTTATCATTTTGTCTAAATTTAGGCCGCCTTGCTTTATTTCCCTCCTAGTGTCAAATGTCTTAAAAAGGTTTAATTAACATGAATTTAAAATTAGAAATGAAAAATTTTGTCTATATTAACGACTAGCAGCAGAGAAAGAACTAAGGTCATTTTACCAGTGAAGTTTATTTGAAAAATGTAAAGTGTATTATTACAGAATTCATTTCTCAAAAAACAAAATAATGTTCAAGGAACCTACTATAACATATAGTATAAAGGTAAAGGAGAAATAGAAACACTTTCTTTTAAAAAGGTAAAAAAGATTCATCTTTGTTTAGTATTGAGTTCTATTAGGAATGTTATGATTCTAATTTGACAACGGGGTTTTGGAAATATTTCACATATTTGATGATTTATGCCCTCTTCTATTTTCCATTTGTATATATTTTTAGAAACAGATGGCTATATTTATTGAATATTAGAGTACTGCAATTTATTATTAAATTTCAAATATATACCTATGGCTTTATAAACAAAGGAATGATTTCTAGAAAATATCCAAAATGCAATACTGTTTCAAAGATGTGCATCAAACAGTGTTAAACTTGATCTTTTCCTTGATCTGGGGGAACTAAAAAAATACTGAGGTTAACTATTAATTAAGAAGAAAAAAAAGATTTTCAAATGATTTGGCAGAATGCATTGGCAGTCTTTGTCTTTATAATTTTGAAATTTAATTATAAAATGTATAATAAATGTGCAAAACAAAACAATTTGAAGCTCAAGATTTTATTTCATTTCTTGTCGAGTAAACATTATTTTAAAATTATATTCTACAATAAAAAGCATCAGTACACAAATAATTTGTAAATATTCCCTGGCCAATTACCTGTGAAATAACACAGCCCAAGTGTTATTTTATGTACTTGAATTTCAAGAGATGCAGCTGTTCCTTATATTTACCTTTCAGAAGTTGATGTTTCTGTTTTTCCTTCAGACATATTAGGTCTTGAATTTTTCTGTAATGATTAATGATATTTTTCCTTATGTTCATGACTAAACTAGTAATTAATAACGTAACTCAGAATACAATCTATTTTTATTATGCCAAACTAGATACTAGGAACTTAGCGTGTAGCTTAAGACACTAATAACTTAGGGAAAATTTTTAACATCAAATTTCCATTTAAAAAGTTGACTGACAGTAGAGAATTATGTATCAGGCACTGGAAAGTTCTATAGAATTAAACGTATGAATTGTTAATGTGGTCAAACAAATGGCTATCATAACTTCTAGGGATAAAAAAGTTTCTGGTAAAAGGCAGGGTGCAAATATGTATTCAAGTTACCTTACTCACTGCCTGCTCTTTCTCAAACTATCCAAGAAACATGGACTGAAATGACAGTTAACCAAACTATAGACTAACAATAAAAACTGGATATGAATACTTGTTGAATTACTCAAGAAAGATATATCAAAAGTTACTTAAACAAAACATTTTGGAAATAATTCAAAATTCAACATTCACAAGCCACGCAGTTAATGGTCTCTCTTGCTCCTCAATTTACCTTGTATTATTTACCCACGTGTGTACATGGTGTGCCCCCTCCCCTGGAAAAGAGCAAGATATATTTCACTTTTGCCTTTATATCTCCAGTTTCCAGCATAGATCTTACATAGATCTTATATGTTAAGTGCTAAATGTTTACTAAATTCCCTCCAGTGTAAATACACACAATCTTGGAATAAATCAATGTCATCGCTGTGAAAAAGAATATAAAAATAATTCTTTAATAAATCAAACCCCTCTATTACCCTGAGACAAGTCTTTAAGAGCCCTCAAATACATCTGAAATAGGAACCCTCTCCCACATAAAACAGACTTTGGCAACAAAAAAGCAATTCTCAGCAAGTAATAACAATAAAAACTGTTAGGGGAAAAAAAAGACCTAAAGATCACACAAAAATATTGGGATTGGGAAATCAACAAAGCCAAACAGAAGTAAAAGAACACTAGCGTATGGCAATGTTTGTACAGTTCCAACCTTTTTATGTGAGAGGTGAAAATACATAAGAAGTTACTAGAGACAGTAGAGGAAATAGATTTAATTCAATTAAACAAGCATCTATTATGCTCAAAAAATGTTTATTAAGATAACTGTCTTTATGGAGCTTACAGCCTAATAAAGCAAAAAAAAAGTTAAGAAGTGGAAATCAGGGTGATGAGTAAGAAAGTGGTTTGGTGGGGCCTTGCATGGCTTGGTATAGAAATTACTAAGGTTACTATAAGTTGCTCCTCTAGACAAGTCTCCTTTTCTCCTGCCTTTCATCCTCCACTATTCTAACCTCTCCTTTAAGAAATGAATTTCTGTGCCTGGACTCTTCTATGTCAGAAATTTCCAATTTCCTAGCCAACTGAGTAAGAACACGACTATCCCTATAAACCCATCAACTCCCTCCATAGTGCCTAGTACACACCAGTTGCTTACTACATGTTTGTTGATTGATCATGCCCTGATGCATGGCAAGGCTGAGGGACCCAGGTGTCCCAACTCACTGAACTCAGAAGATGTAGCAAGAACTTGATATAACAATGTGATGAGCTGTGTTCAGAGATCAACTTCTCACATGAGTATCCAAGACTTCCTCTTGTCATAGAAAGAAGATGATCATACCTGAGTTTCTGGAAAACATCTCTGGTTGCATTTCTTTCCTATCATTCCACATCCTGCTTTGGAGATCGTCTATTATTATCTTTACTATCCCTCTCTTCCACTAAATGTCTCCACCCTGAGGCCACTCTGTAAGCTACAGAAGTCTTCCCTTCTGAGAGTTACAACGTATCAAATAATGGCTGATTACTGCATTCAGCACAGAAATGTTGGTCTAGTTGTTTTGTGAAGTTCTGGTTAAGAATGTAATCTACTGTGGTATAATGGAAAAGAGGGACTTTTTAGGAGAAGGTCAAACTGATATGAGGTACTGGGTTCAATAATGGAACTGGGTAGTAAAAGCTCTGAAAGACCTAGAAGAGAAGTTTCATGGACAATCAAAGGCAAGGCATCAAATTCTTCCTTCCCTCTTCCATATTTGGAGTGTGGGTCTTAGGAATGGGGATAATGTTGACTATCAATGGTTGTGCTAGGTTTCAAGCAGAACTCTAGAAAGAAACTGCTTTCTGATGACTAGCTTAGCTTAAGTACAGAGTGACTCATCAACAGTAGGTTGGCCAGTGAGTGCTGAATCTTTGATCACAGTAGTCCACAAAATAATGAAAAGGACAAATGACTATGACAGAGTGCCAAAAATAGGGCAAGGAAAGTGTTATCACAGTTTTAAGGCAACTTGTGAATATTATTTAGCTGACTGTGCTCTAAATGTAGAACCTTTAGTAAATGACTGAACATACTATTAGAAAATTTGAATCAAAAGAAACTAGAAGACAAAATGAAGTTGCAGTTAAAAATAGAAGGATGGCTCACAGGTTCAACTGAAGGAAGCAAATGTAAAGCCTGGTGCAATATAATTTTTTGGGACACTTGGTTATCTCATACTGCAGTGTCCATGTTACCCAGTTGCAAAAAGACCAGCATAAAGATGCTATCAGTTTATGTGAAATCTATTACAGAGGATGAGGAAGAAGAAAAATTCTGCATTCTCTTGGTTTAACTCATTCTCTCTATTTATCCATCTCTTAAGTTAACCTTTCTACCCTGAGTCATGTTCTGATTAGTGGCTCCCCTGAAAGAGAAAAGCAGGCCCACAATACTTGTGGTAGAAACATAATACTGAGAGCTCCCAAGAAAAAGAAGCCTCTCAGAGGAAAAAAACAATTTCTGAAGGCAAAGACAGCAGGCCTTGTTTCCCATCAGGTTATTTAGAAATGACTGGGGAAGAGTATTCAAGGGGACAGCTAGGAAACCCTGATAACTAGAGCTTTTTGGTAATAATGGGATGATTATACACTGCTTAGCCAGAAGAAAATAAGGAAACACTGGGTATGGTTAGCACCAAAATAACATCACCAGAATAATCAATCATGTTACCATTTTTAGTCTGCTCCCTGTTAGAGCTGAGATAAAGATGAATCCCAAATGAGAAGAATTAAAAACATAAAGAGCTGGTGCTCAATCAAGGCAATTCCAACTTGCCCTAATTAAACAAGCTGTTGGTGCTGAAGAATGGGAACTGAATAAATGAGTAGACACAGACTCAGGCCATCACCATTTCCTAAGGAAGTTTCACTGACGTATAATTCACCATCAGACTAAAAACGTCAAAGAGTCTGACTCTAGAAGCTGTCTCACACAGCAAGCATTTCATCTACTTGTCAAGCAATAACATATATCCATATATGGAAAGAAGAGTGGGCAACAATAGTTTAGAATATGGTCATCTGTCAAAAATTACAGAAGGATGGTGGAGAAATTTGAGCTGCATAAGACAAAGCAAAAAAGCAACAAAGAGAAAAAACTTTACAGACAATACGGTTAAGGCAATGTGACCGAGCCAAATCATTTTAAGGACATTAAAATAAGAAATTTGAAGGGAAAACAGCTGAAAACTGGAAAAGATTTGTCAAGATTCTGACAATAAATTTTTCTCCATCAATGACAGTGCAACTTCCATGTTTAGATTCTAACATAGTCCCTTATATATTGTGGAAAGAAGTAGCAATGGCACTAAAGGGGAAAAAAAAAGTTAAAAGACCAGCTGGCCTTGATCAAATATATACAGAGGGGATGTGGAGTGAGCACAAGTTTGATTCTGTATGAAAGAGTGAATGGGCTATGATCTGAAAAACTGCAAGGAATGACTACAATGGCAAAAGAAATCATAGATTCACTGAAGTGACAAAGTATATCTAATTCAAGAGGAAAATGGACTTCTAGCTTATAGTCTCCCTCTTCACCAATCTAACCCTTACACAGTTGATCAAATAACCTTCCTAAAACATATATCTGACTGGGTCACTCCCCTGAACAGGGAACATCAAGAGTTCACTAAATATTTGTAAAATAAAATAGAAATTCTTTGGGTTTGTCCACTTGACTCTTTCAGGCTTACTACACACTATTTCCTATCCTGCACTCTACCTTCTAGCAAAATTTGCTATGTTTGTTCTCTCACTTTTGTAGGTGCCTCACCTTTTAGAAATTTTAACTTCATTTGAGTATCAGCTCATGAGTATTATATCCAGTGGGAAGTCTTCCTCTCTCCCTCCCTAAAGTGCTACTTAAATGCCTCATGATTATGTAGAGGAGATTTCAGAGTTCTGAAAGCAGCCAGTAGTACACATGTTCTAACAAACTTTTTTAAGCTGGAAAGACTGAGTATGGGCTTAGTGATGAAAGATGTGTGCACACAGATGAACAGACAGATCAAGCCAGCTAAATTAAAAAACATTTATCACTGGGTTGGCCAACATGATTAGAGTAATGCATTTTTTTGGTCACAGCAACTCAAAAAATCTGTTTACTAAGGCACAGAGGGACTGGGATCTGGATTTGTAGAAGGAATATTTGCACTGACAAAAATCACAGGTATAGGAAGCTCTGATTACTATCCTTTATGAACCCACAGATAGCAAAACAGGATTATGGCACCTTTCGCCCCTCTTGTCATCTTATCATATTAACAGCTAGCATTTATATAAGCACTTTACAAATATTATCTCATTGTATTCTCACAACCACTCTAGGAAGTAGGTGCTATTTTACAGAGGAAGAAATTGAGGTTTGCAGTTAATAAGTGTCTGGGGCCAAATCTGAACTCAAGGTTTTCTGGTTTCAAGTCTAATCCTCTATCCACTAGACCAATATCTTGAGGAGATTCATGTTCCACTTTCATAAATGAACACTCTGCCAGTGCAGTGCTACAAGCATATAACTACTTGGTCCAACAGATAAATGGCTTTCCCTCTTCCAAACAGAATAGGCAGTCTTCCCCATATTTTCTAAGAGGTGACTCTAGACATCTGGTATAGTATAGTATATATAGTATATAGTATAGTAGCCAGCATCAATAAATAAGTTTAAGAAACCTATAAGGTGAGCAATCTATATCACGGAAGCTACCAGAACAAAAACTTTTAATTACTCAGACATAAGCAAAAGAAGGCAAGAAGGTAAAAGAAAATGTGGGGACTGTTCTTCCATGCTCCCACAGGTACAAGTAGCTAGAAACTCTATGGCCCTGGATGAAGTAAAAAGCTCCAGGCAATGTAATTTCTAATTGTCTCCTATGAAAGAAATCTGTTGAATATTAAGATATTAAAAAAACCCCAAGATCTTAAAACTAAGATTACCCTAAACTGTTCAGAAGAAAACCCTTTCAGCTTAGTATCTAGGAAAAATCTGAAAAACCTATATTGGCTAGGACTGCAAAATCAACCAATGAAGAATCATTTATTAAGGGCCTACTTGTACGCGACTGATACAAAAAGAAACAATTCCTAAGTACGTAAATACATGTATACAGAAGAAATACGGAGAAAAGATATAGAAATAAAAAGTTATATACAAGTTATTTTGTGATCCTTCCAAAAGCTGTTAGAAGGATCAGGAAAAGATTACATGTAGAAAATGGCACTTGAGCTTCATCTTGAAGGAAGAGAGGAATTATATGAGCCAGATGTCAGAAGAAAGTACATTACAAGCATGGGGTACTATAAAGGAATGGAATGTTGTACGTGAGGAACACAGGCAATGCCAATTATGGGGGATAATGTCCAGTCAGGCTAGAAAGATAGGTTTGAGCCAGGCTGTGAAGGATTTTAAGAGCTAAATATAGGGGGTTTGTATTTAAGACTAGAGGAAAGACTGGAATTAATTCACATGAAGAATGAAATGCTTAAGGAAAATCACTTTGACAAGCACTATAGAAGTTAAGACTGGAATTGGGGATAGAATTGAGGCAGGAAGCCCAATTAGGAGGCTGTTGCAATCATCTAGGCAAGAATTAATGAATACACGAACTAAGAGGACAGATATCTTAGTGAAGAGAAAGTATCAAATGTGAGAGATCTTATAAAGGTAGAAATGAAGAAATTGACTGGATAAGTGGGGGCAAGGTAGAATAAGGATTCTAGAATAACACCAATGTCACATACTTGGGACACCAGAAGAATGTTGATCTCGTTGACAGAAATAGAGAACTGTAGAAGAAGGCAGGGTTTGATAAGAAAGACAGGAATTCAGTTTTGGACATGCTGGGTTTGTGATGCTGCTAGGCCTGTGATCCAGCTTAAAATGTCCAACAGGCAACAGGTAATATGGGACTGAAGCTCAGAAAAGAGACTGGCCAGCCATTGAATCCAACTCATAGCTGAACAATTCTTTACACCCTCTACATCCTGTATCCTGCCTTTGATTTTAAGTGAAGTGTAGAATGTGGCAACCAATGTGATGTCAGGTGCTCTCCTCATTTGTGTAATTAATTTACATGAAATTAAAAATGTAATTAATTACATGTGGTTATAATTGGGGGTTAATGGGTGGTGAGGAACTTGAGAAAATGACTATGGTATAAAAAACAAAAGGAATCAGACTTAAAAAATAAATTTAGTGTTAGAGTGACAAATACATTCAATTCTTTTTCCTGAGGAACTTGATATCCCACTAGAAAATTAGTTTCTCAGAAAGCTTTTAAGATTCAGTATTTTAAAAATAGCAAAAGAAATGGTTTTAGAGAAACCTTAGAAGACTTGTATGAAGGAGAACAATGTATACAATAACATCTTCTTAAAGGCAACTTTAAAAGACTTAAAAACTCTGTTCAATTCAATAACCAATCACAAGTGCAGAGATGAAGCAGGCTACCCACCTCCTGAAAGAAAGAAGTTAAAAGGGGGTCATAGTTACAACTGAAGGCCTCAATATTCTGAGTAAAGCAAGAAATGAATGAATATAAATTCAGAGTGAGGAGAGCAGAGAAGGAACTGGGGACTTGAGGGAAGCAGAAAATGTCTGGAACAAGCCGTGATGGCAGAACATCTACTAAAAGTCATTAAAAGGAATGCTGACAAATGTTAAAAGACCCAGATGAGACTGTTTACCTTCAAATAGTACAGACAACAGATTTTTTTTTTTATCTTTTTCCAGCAATGCTCTGCATGCTAAGAGGAGCTGGAGAAATAGAAAAAGCCCCCTTGAACCCAGGAGTTCCTGGAAAGTACTAGAATGCTCTGGTGAATTAATGTATGTCAATTTAACAATTCCATGAATACTTCCCCAGTTGCTATATTGACAAACTAAGTCATAAAATGCAATACATGAATAAGCAAATCTATTCTAAGATCTAACTGAATTGTAGAAGCCATTCATTCTACAATCCAGATCCTAACCTCTTTGTGAAGGCAAAGTGGCAAAGGAAGAAGCATAAAAAAGCTATGCTAAATTAAAGAGAGAAAAAATAGAGATTTTCTGAAAATGGCAAGCACAGGCAAATGCTGTAGCAGCACATTTTTTTTTAAACCTATGTGGTATGTCATCAATACTAAGAATCAACTTAAGCTGTTGACTCATGTAGTACCATGGAAACCACTAACTTTGAATACCCAAACTACATTTAGTAGTGATTCAGTGACAAAATTAATGCCACTATATTTGGTCAAATACTAATTTAAAAAGGCAAAATGTTTCTCTGTTGACTAAGCAACATGAACTTGTGGCTTTGGTGTTTTAAGTAACAACAAGATTTAAAATTTCGATTTAGCTGGTGAAAAACAGTCAACATTCACAAATCTCAAGAAAATGTTGTAGCTTTTTCTAGAAAATTATTTTTTGAGAACAGCGTAGCCCCATGGCCAGCTTTATAATACTAACGTAAAAAGTTCATTTTTGTCTCTGCATATATGATTTTTAGGAGTACATGAACAGGAATGGTGGAGGATAGATAGGCATAGAAGGATTATAATCTGCATTACTGGAGGAAACTAAATCTAAATCAATGAGACCATAAATCCATCTATCTGTGCCAGGGTTTATCTACCCTGGCAAGTACTAGTAACTTAACTGCCCCTAGGTCTTAAGACTGTGAAGGACAGTAACTGTTCTTATATATGTGAATGCTGCAGGCTGTCAAAAAAATTATACCTTTAGTAATCAGAAAATTTCATTATTCTAGTGCTAACAGACAGACAAAGAAACATCTTGACTGGCTGTAGCATCCTTTAAAAAAAACCCAACAAACCTTCAGTAAAGGTTCATTTGAGAATCATTACCTTACTGGAGTGTAGCAAAGGCTTCCTTATTTTAAGACAATTATAATCTGTCCTGAAGCTGCAGGATTATTGCCTGGGAATATTTTACCATCTTTTACCTGCTAATGTTAAGTACTCAATGATCCAAATGATAAACTATTATGTGTTACAGAACAGGAAATCTAACTTCAGAAGAGATTTCATAAGAAATCATGCAGACATCACACCAAATGTCCAATCTTGTTATGATGTTAGAGATGGTACAGATGGTACATCCTGGGAATTTTGGCTATAGAGAAAACTGCAGACTAATATGTACTATTTGCAGAAGTTTATCCCCAATACTGAATTCTTGAAATACTATGGAATATTCCTGATTCATACCTAAACAAATGAGGGAAAAGAGCACAGGCAAAAGCTGACAATACCTGTGGGTCATCTGTGTTAGTAATGTAGAAATAACAGATGTTTTAGATGCTCCTGGACAAGTCAAAGGACACTGATCCTAATAATGAAGATAGTGATGATTTTTCTGAAGTGAAGAACTTAAAAGAAATCTACTTTAGCCTCTGATCCAACTATTTGCAAAAAAGCAGCTTTCTTACACTGATCTACACATTCTTCATGCTACTTTTATAAGAAGCAAACGATTTAAAACCAAGTCATTATGAGATACTATTCAAAAAGGCCAGTTCCACAGCAGAGTAGTAATCAAGGTTCCTTCTACCCCATAGGCTATGCCACCTGCACCTGCATTTATAGCTACAGCTACATATGCAACAAAGAGTTGTTCATAATGAGGACGCTGGTTAAGAACAAAAGTTTTAAGTTATATTCAGTTGCTGTTTAGAAAGATGATAATAGTTTGCATTTATATAGTGCCTCTTCAAGTCATTTACAAAGCAATTTGTATGTGTCTCTTATTTAAGCTATATAAATAGGTAAGTGTTAGAATTATCCCCATTTTACAGATGAGGAAACTGAGGCGTGGAGAGGTTAAGTGACTTGCCCAGGGTCACACAGCTAGTAACAGGATCTGAACCCAGGTATCCCTGACTCTAAGTCCAACATACAGTCCACTATGCCATGCTGTCTCTCAAGATAAGATTTTATTTTTAAAGAAAGATTTATATTAAAATAGTTAAAATGTTAAGGCACTTGGCAAGTTAAGATTGGGCAGAAAATAAATTCACCCAAAAGGGCTTCTTCTTGTTCTATAGACTTTCAAGTATATAAAATTTACCACCATTATTTACTCGGTTGACTAAATAGTGGCAATATGAAATACATGAAGACTTTGTAAAAATTATACATTGCTAAACCTTACTGACATGTAAATTGAAAACCTTACTTTAATATTTTAAAGTAAAATTAAGTTCTATTAATAGAAAAAATATGTTACCTTTTTTTGGTAAATGTTACTACTAAAATGAAAACATTTTTACATTCAAAATACTTAGTATATTTTATTTTAATAACCTCTAAGGTGAAAAATAAAATATTACCTCAGGTTTAGCTTCTTTTTCCATAGTGATTATTTCATTCTTTAACCTAATGGAAGTAAAATAGGTATTCGAGATTTTACTTGTCTTTTAAGCAATAAAATATCTAATTCCTATTTTTTCATGCTTAAAAGAAAATTATACTGTAAATATACAGATTCATGCACAAATTATTGTATACATTTTCAGTAAGTATTTTAAAGTAGAAACAGAATATAAAGACTTGATCATATGAAGATTTATATATAAAACATGCTCCTTTAATTTTTCCAAATGATAAGAAACTTTAACCAGGAATTTATAGTCATATAAGCACTTAGAAATTTTGTTTTAAGTAGTCAGTAAGCATGTTAGATAATAAATCTGTTATTTCATAACAGTCAAATGCTATCCAAATGATAAATCAAACTGTTTGCTGAAGGAGCTGTTAATATTTAAAATTTTTGCAGCTAGACATTTTAAAAATTATTTTCACTTATGTTTAAAAGCAAGTTTTTTTAAGTTTTTTTTTTAAAGAGATAAATACTTTAATGAACTAAAAGGTTACAATATAATTACCAGTTAAAACTTAAGATGCAATATGTTTTTTAAACTATCCAAAATAATGCTAGGTCAGATTATTATAAATAGGCTATTCTGAATGCCATAAAATCAAAGGAGAACTAACTTTGATTCTATTACCATCATTGATTTCCTGTGTTTATTATATAAGAAAATGCTTACGTAGAGATGGTGGAAAGTCTGTTTCCTATGAAATATTGTAAGTCTTCAGTTTCAATACAAAATTTAACTTTTCAAAGGCCTGTTTTAGAAATCTCAGATGATACTGCATAAAGTTTAATTTCAATCTGTTTAAGTTGGGAGCTGTTTAGCATATCTGATATGAAATGTAATTAATCAAGAATTAAGTGATTCATAACCTCATGAAGTTTAATGACTATGCATGTATGGAACAATATTTTTAAAATAAGACATAAATATATTAACTTCAATTTTATAGGGAAAACCACTAATGTTTGAAATACTATTCATCTGAAACTGAAATGCTATCCATCCTAACTGTTAAATAATAACTGACTAGTCAATGAAAAGTGATGTTGACAAAGAAAGTCTTCTTCAATATCATTGTGCTCTCTATGGATACAGTTCAAAAATTACTTTTACTAATGGTTATTTTTACTGGATATTAATAATGACTTTGTTAGTGCTACATAAAACCATTTGCATTTATTTTAATTATTTTACCCTGAATTTATGTTACAAATATAGCAAACATACTGAAGAAAATATGTAAACAATTTTTCTTTTAAAGTATCAGTATATATTGCATTATGACAACTTACAATTAACTATAAGAAAACATTAACAAGAATAAAACAAATGCCAACACTGAATAGAATGAATAATTCTTAATCAATTTTGGGAAATCAGGAATTTGTAATCTATATAATTATCAGTGTAACATCTCAAGCAGAAACTACATCCTTATCATTTAAAATGGAATTATTATGACCAAACAGGGTTTTAAATATTTTGTATTATTTAACATAATAATTGGTATGGTTAAGGAAATATAGTTTTAAACAATCTTAGGAACCAAAACTTGTGTTATCTTTGATTATATAGTAAAAGCTTAGCAAGTACTTTTGATTACATAGCTAACATAGTCAATGAAATGTGGCTCCTTTCATAAAAACAATTTACTTTGCACTTAAAAAAAAATCCTTTTTTTTTTTTACTATAATTGTATAAAAATGGACTCCTAACTACAACTTTTCTGTTTCAAGCATTATCTACTTTAAGCTAATTATAACTAGTATTTAAACAGTGCATACATTACTGAGTTAGACTGAGTTTAAATGACTTGCCCAGGGTCACACAACTATTAAATGTTTAAGGCTAAATTTGAACTCTAGGTCCAAATGCTCTATCCAATGAACCACTTAGGTGTCTATTCCACTTTGGCCATAGGTTTGAGTCTAATAAGATTATAGAAGGCCAAACCTAATGCATAACAAAGAGTTTTACTTTAACTCAACATGGTAGCTTATATTTCTAGGGAAGTAATTAGATATCTGATTATATCATTTTTTTAAAAAAAATCAATAATCTGTATACTAACCAGTTGTAATATTATGAAACAAATGGACCACAAAGTTGTGTTTTTTAAAAGTTGTGTATTTAAAAACTTAATTTTATTTTTCTTAAATACTTCATCAAATTATACAGTTACCAAGTGTTTTTATTACCCTCACTTAGAGATAGGGCATAAAGAAGCTAGATGTTGTAGAAAGAACACTGAACTGGTAAAGTAAGATCTGGTTTCAAGTCATGGCTAAGATTTACTGCTTGTGTAATCTCAGTTTTCTCATCTGTAAAATGGTGAGAATACTGGTACTATCTACCTTGAAGGTTTGTGAGAATCAAATGAGAAAAAAACATTTAACACTTTATAAAGTGTTGTGATTTTATTGGTCAAGAAATTGAGATATTAAATGAAAGACTTGGACTAGGTAACACTATAAGTTGCATGACAGAGGCTTCCAGGCCCATTTCTGGTCCCACTTTCAAAGTGAATAAAGCACTTACTAATAATAATGATGACGATGATTCAGATTTAGAAGGGCCATACAAGAGTTTTAATTGGGATATATAAATAAATCACAGGATATATGGTTAATATTATTCATCATAAAATCATATTTAAATTACATCTTAAAAATTTTAGGGTAGTGTGGCAGAGTAAGGAGAGCTGGTTTTAAGACCTCTGATACACATTAACTGTCATAGACTGCAGTTTTGTGTTTTTTAGATTTTTAAAAAATGCTTATGTAGTAAACACTATTTTTAACACTTATATTGTTCCTAAGTAAAAGAAAATTAGTAAATATCTATATATTATGTCTGGGTTTAATATTAGTAAAAGTAAACACACCAAACTAACTTCCAATCTTGTCCCCCCAACAAAACCCAAAACATACAATAACTGGGGATAATGGAGGTATATAATATCAGAGTCCATTAAGTATATAATCTTATATAACCTTTGAATCTGACAGCATTTCCTAAAGAATTTAAGTTATTGGCTAGGTAAACATTACACACCTGGAATTCAGGAAGGTTTTTTTCTTTTTTAAGAGAAAACATTTTCTTTAGAAAGCAAGTTTTATGTATAGAAAATTAATTTAAAATTTTTATTCTAAGTAGTTTCTAAATTTAATTTAAAAATTTTATTCCAAGTAGTTTTAAATTGTGGTTTTATTTGTTAAGTTTTTAAAGTTAATTATTCTTTAGAAGTACCCAGGGTCTTCATTCTGACCACTGTTAAGTTATCATTAGTCATGATTAGCATTATTTATCTAGGTGATCTGAGATGCATAGAATTTTCAAAATGCTTTATGGCCTCACATAACAGTTTGGACAATATTGAGATTTAAGAGTTGTGAAACAAGCAGCTATATGAAACTTGGTGACAATTTTAAATATAAGAAATTCTATAAAATGAAGCAAAAAGCTATGAGAGAAAAACAAAGAAATATGAACACAAACAAACATGGAGGAAAACAACATAAATTTCACCTAATCAATGAATGGAAAGTTTAAAAATCAGTACTGGTAAAAAAAATTGTAGGAGTGACAATGAATAGCAAATTATAAATGAGAGTAAAAATAGTGCTGGTCCGGAATGCAATTGCTGTGATATGATGGTCATGGGCAAGAAAACTGCAGCTTGTCTACACCTTGAACTTGAACTTAAGTTTTGGAAGTCTGCGCTTTCCATTTGGAAAATTAATGAAAGAATGCAATTTAAAAGACTGCAGCCAAAATGAACAAGCTTCAAACTTCAAACTACATCAGGACTAAGATATTGAAGCAATGGGCTGCCGGGCTTACTGGCTAGAACTGGACCAAAGATTAAAAAGAAGAGCCACAGCCCCCAGTGGGAACTATGCTCAACTTGGTGTGCCTTGTGGCCTTCTAGGCCACATCAGCATCAGACTTACGGGAGGCCAGCCATGTAGCAAGGCACTCTCCCCAAGATCTGATTGCTTGAGGCGACAACCTGGAGCAGGTTCCATAGTCAGACTATTCACGATCCTTGGTAAGGGAGAACAGGCACCAGTTGTGTCCATCGGAGGGGGACACTGTCCAGATATACCCTGGACATTTTTTGAAATCTCTGGGCTGCTTCTGCATCTGAAAAATAAGAAAAATAGCAAAATAACAGACAAAGAATGGAAAGAAAGAAGAGTTAACTGACCTCAAACTCAGACTTACAAATAAGAAATCAATTAAGAAACAAGACAGGACAGATCAAAAAGACAAACACCTATATTATTTAATGCAAAACATACTGATGTCAACATATTAGATACTGTAAAAGAAAAGACATAAATTAAGCAAGGTTTGAAAGGACTATAATAGCAAAAGTTATTTCAGAATAAAGCCAACAAGAAGAAAAATAGATGTTAAAAACCTGACAGAAAGATCAGGTAAAATAAGTACCTAATACCATTTGTGAACTGGAAAGAATTGAATAATGTTGGCCACTGGTCAAGGAATGTTAATGATTGAAAACACCTAGGCCTATGAATTTAGGAAATTCCATTTTGTCTTATACCAGGGTCATAAGCCCCACACAGAGCAGAAACCACTTACAACAAGTACCTTAAACAAACAAAAAACAAGTGCACACACACAAACACATACACACCTACACTCTTCAATATTTTTTTGGTTCTGTCAATGGCATTTGAAAAATCCAGCAGTGCTAACAGCCACCAGTACATAAAGTACTCTGAAAAAAAAATCAACTTACTCTGGAAGTTGTTCACAACTTGAGATGGAAACAGGCACTGAAATAAGAAGAAAAGTTTTACCTTTAAAAGCAAGAAATGACAACTGGGCCAATGTTGTAGTTAACTAAAATGTTTTATTAAAAGTAATACAATACATAAATACTTACTATTTTCTTTAATAACTTGGCATGTGTGAGTGTCACTTTCACTTAAATGTGTGGCCATATTATCTACACCAGAAACATCAGTTAGGAAATCACAATTAAGGCACACTACAGTAATGCCCCTAGGAGAGAAAAAAAATGGATATTCAAGTGTTTCACCTTTTAAGTTCCTATAAAATTTCATTGATTATTTTCCTTATAACAATAATATTCACTATCATAATGACTATTTCTAACATTTTTTCTAGAAAATTCTACTACGACAAATAATTGTTAAGGAAAAAGAAATTAGTATGTGTGAAGCAAACAAGTTGAAATGAATGCTTTCACTAAGCTCTAACTTTTACTATTTGAAATATTTCCATATATATTTCTTTCAAAAGTTAAGCATGTGAAGATTGAGGTTCTTGTAGCCTAATCCACTAATGACTAGATCATGTAACTTTGGGAAAGTCACAATTTTTCTGTGCCATTGCCCATTCACAAAACAAGAATATAATATTTGTCAAATGTACTTCAGTGTTACTGTGGGGATAAAATTAGAGAACAGATGGATGACTTACAAAGTAAAAAGACACATTCTCTTCTTAATCATTTCTTTGCAATGATCAATTACCACAGTCTCAATGGATACACACTTGAAGTTCAACCCACTGATATCTTTAATACTACTCTTAAATAACCAACAATGTCACAGGTTGTTTTTTTAGGAAGTTATTTGAAAATATTAATACAAATACCAGTTATTATTATTAAACATGGATACATAAAAAATACAAATGGAATCTGTCACTTCATCCACTAATCCAGCCTCTCCCCTTAATTTCACTATGTCTACTAAATTTACCCCTATATTAGCCAAGCTTCAGTCATTTGATAACTTTGTATTTTCCATTTTCCTTACATCTACCCCACCTCCTCCCAATTCCTAGAGTCATTAAATCATACTGATTTTTCCCCACAAAGTGCATCCTGAAGCTGTTTTTTTATTCCTTCTACCACCATCTTATTTCAGCTACCAATTATCATATATGTGGACTACAACAGTAGTAATTTAACGAGTCTTCCTACTTGGAGGTTCTATCTCTCTCTCCAATCCGTTCTGAACTTCACTGTCTACTTAATTATCTTACAATACTTCAAAGTCCTTATTACCCACCATCTAAATTCAATTTTCTTGCATTCAAAATTTCACAAAATAGCACAACCTTATTTCCCACTACTCCCCCTATAAGCAGCTACCACGGGTGGAGAACCTGTGGCCTCAGGTGCGGCCCTTTGACAGAATCCAAACTTCAGAGAACAAATCCCCTTAATAAAAGGATTTGTCCTGTAAAACTTGGACTCAGTCAAAAGGCCACACCCAAGGGCCTAGAGGGCCACACATGGCCTCGAAGCTGAGATTCACCATTCCTGTATGTAGCCAGGCATTCCCTGCAAACAAGCTATACTTTCCAACTTTCATATCTTTCTTCATGTCACTACTTCCACTTAGACTCTCTGTCTCACTTCCACCCCCTTAAGTCCTACCAATTTTTAAATTCCCTATCAAATTCTACCTTTTTTTCTTGACCACTTATCTGCCCCCTTCATCCCCTCCTTTTGCCTGAATTACTCTTAGGGCACTTAATTAAATATGAGATACATAAACATATTTTCCCCTAATTAAAATGTCTTGGTAAGTTTCTTTTCATCAAAGAGAGTATCATGTATATCTTGGCATTTGTGACAAAATCTAAAACAATGCACAGCTGGCAAATCAATACACATGTGATAAAAGGAAATCATATCTTCATTCTAATCCCAGGATTTACAATGACTTCAAAGAAAATTCCTTTGCATAGTAAAAATATAAGCAATGAAAGATAAACACTGATTATAAAGGGGAAAGAGAGGAATAATTTTTCAATTTCAATATTTATGTTACTGAATAATGTTAATTTAACAAAGTCAAAAATAACCAGCTAACTAGTATAAGTAAATATACATTAAAGCTCATATATAGAAAGTGGCCTATTTTTAATTAGGCTAGTCCATTGGAAAACTGACATATCATACCCACATGAATACAGACCAAAGGTTTTTTTTTTTTAAATGTATTGGACAATACCATCAAGAATAATTAGCTTAAAGATTCAATGTTTTTTGGAATAATATAATTTTAAAAATTCATTATTATTTTAAAGGCCACTGTTAATAAATGTAGTACCTAAAAAATTAACAATCATTTAAAACTTTTTTCTAATTTATTCATTGTTGTTTTTATAGAAATTTTATTTTTTAAGCATAAAATCAAAATTGTCTCTGCATTTAGACTTTATCCTAGCTGCAAGGGCTCCACCATTTGATATGTGCTATTCTGTTAAAAAGAAGTTTCTCTATTTTATATGTATGTATGTAGGTATGGATAGATGCATGCATGCATGTATGTATGTATGTACATATATGAATGTTAAAATCAAAGGTTATGGATGGGAAGTCCCTTATATTTACCAAAGCTATACTTTTTCACCACTGAAAACTTCTGAACTGTATGTACTGGTTAACTTGGTACCTATCTCTCAAGGTTGTCTTAGAATGAATGTTTCAAATAGCAATGTATTTAAGCAACTATTTCAACAAAGATAGATAATGGAAGAAGAAGAAAAGGAAGATTAAGAGGAAAGGGGAACTCAATAGCCTAAGATTAATAGCTCTGGTCACATATTCTTGTTTTTTTAGATGTGGGCATTAGAGAAATAATCTTAATCACTGACATTTGAAATGCTCACATAGAGGTCATTTTTGCAGGAGTAAATATTTTGTCTCCTATTTATGAAAGTCTGATTTTTGGGGCAGCTAGGTGGCGCAGTGAATAGAGTACCAGCCCTTAAGTTAGGAGGACCTGAGTTCAAATTCAGCCTCAAACCAAACACTTGACACTTACTAGCTGTGTGACCCTGGGTGAGTCACTTAACCTCTATTGCCTTAAAAAAAAAAAGAAAGAAAAGAAAAAAATAATATAAAAAAATTAAATAAAATAAAAAAAAATAATAAAATAAAAGTCTGATTTTGAAATAAAAGGTAGAATTCTGAAAACTTTTATACTATATGACTTATTCAGAAAATATTTCAGAAACTGAAGTCCAAGTCAATTAACAGAACTATCCTGAAGCACCTTTTGACAATCAAAATTGGTAGAATGTTTTGCTTCAGTAAGAACAGGGTTGCCTGATTCTATAAGGGCATGAGAGACCTTGAACCTTTAGTATAAGACTGTATTAAATGCAAAATGATAAAACGCTAGTATTAAAATTTAAATTGCTCAAATGTTATCATTTGATTAAAATTAAATCTGTACCTCAAGTCTTCTGAATGCTTCTTAAAAATGCAAAACCTTTTACTTGCACGGGCGCTGTGAAAGCTAATGGAAAAAAAGGATTTAAAAATAAGATTATGAGTTGTGTTATACAATGAACATTTATTTACCAACATCTCTGAAAGCTAAGTAAATTACAAGATTTCTAGTTCTGATGAAAAGTTGATATAGTAAAACTACTATTACTGTTGTTTGAATAATGTTTTTGTATTTTATACTCATTTCATTGCTGTTTGAATTCTAAACTGGGAGATATCATCTTGGGAACATTATGGTGTATTTGTAGATTACCTGGTACCTCAACATTACAAAAACAATTCATGAAATACTGTCCTACATTGTATATGGAAAGTGTACAATAGTTATTGCTGTGTGTTTAAAGCCCTAAAATGCAATGTGACCAGTAAAGCCCAGCAGCAAGCAAAAAAGATAAATTCCACTTGAAAACAACCATAGTAGGTTATCAATACTTGGGAGTCTTTTATTAAAACACATATAGGAACTATATTAATACCACTTCTAAGTATATGAGTAAAACTACAAAGTATACTTTATGGAAATAAAGACAGGACTAAATAATCAGAGAAATATTAATTGCTCATGGGTAGGCTGAGCCAATGTACTAAAAATGACAATGCTATCTAAACTGATTTACATATTCAATGCTATACCAGATTACCAAAGGATTACTTGCTGTAACTAGAAAAAAAAAATAACGGAAGTAAAGGTCAAGAATCTCAAGGGAAATAATGAAATAGGTGGGAAGGAAGATGGTCTAGCAGTGCCACATCTCAAACTATACCACAAAGAGTAAATCATCAAAACCAAAGCAATATAAAGATGATCAGTGGAATGGAACAGGTATATAAATTATGGAAGAAAACAAATACAGCAGCTCAAGAACCACAGCTATTGAGAAGTCAGGCAGAAATTAGGTAGGGGCCAACATCTCACACTTTATACCTCCAAATGGATGCATGACTCAGATATAAAGGTACACATTATAAAAAAATGAGAGGCGCAAGGAAGAAATTACCTTTCAGATCTACAGATGTAGAAGACTTCATGATCAAATAGGAACAATTTTATCACAGAAATTCAAATTAGATAACTCTGATTACATAATTTTTTTTGCACAAACAAAACCAATGCAGCTAAAATTAGAAGGGAAACAAGGAAAAAAATCTTTGCAAAATTTCTTGGATAATGGTTTTATTTCCAAAGTATATAAGGAACTGATGCAAATTTATAACAAGAGCCATTGGCACCAAATGCCTAATAATTAGGGAAATGCAAATAAAAGCAACACCGAGGTTCTATTTCATTCCTATTAGATTAAAAAAAATGGACAAGATAAGAAAATGACAAATGTTGGAACAGTTATGGAAAAACACGTAATTATTTGCTGTTAGTGGAGCTGTGAACTGGTCTAGCCATTCTAGAAAACAATGAAACCATGCCCCAAATGTTATTAAGCTGTTCGTATCATTTCACCCAAAAATATTACTAGTAGACCTCTAACACAAAGAAGTTAAAAAAGGACAAGAACTCATTTTTTTTAAATAGCTATTTTATAGTAGCAAAGAACTAAAAACTAAAGAGATGCTTATAAATTGGGGAACAGTTTAACAAATTACGGTATAGGAATGCAATGGAATACCATCATGTCATAAGAAATGACCAAAGGGCCAGTTTTCAGGGAAACATGGGAAAACTGTATGAACTAATACTGAGTGAAATTAGCAAAACCACATAAAAATATTATAAAGACAAACTCTGAAAGACTTAATTCTGATCCATCCAATGACCAACCATGATTTCAGAGGACTAAAGATGAAGCACGCTACCCATTTCTTGACAGAAGTGATGAACTCAAATACAGAAAGAGATATTTATTTTTGGACGTGGCCAATACAAAAATTTGTTTTACGTGAATATCCATACTTGTGCCAAGGATTTTTTTCCCTTTTTCTTTAATTGGGTAGGGTGGGGGATAAGGAGGTGACAAGAAAACATTATCAATTTTTAAAAAAAAAAGCAAAAATCAAATCTAACACATGTAACTTTAGGCATATGAATTCATGGATGAAATAAGATGAGAATTTTTTCTTTTTTACAGATGAAATGTATTGAGCTTGCCTAAGATCACAGTTTTGCATAGTCAAACTAAACTAGTTGCTAAAGCAAAGAATTGAGATTCTCCTTTTAAGGCAACAATTAAATGATTATAAATTGAAGTGAAAATTTTAATATAATGCTCAAAATAATTTCCTTGTATTCCCTTTCTGATGTAGGTTTATATGCATATATTTTGGTATAACCTTGTGGCTTCAGCAATATAGAAAACTTCCTCCACACAAATGGAAACCAGGGATTTGTAGCTGCAGAGATTTGCTTGGAGGCAATGAGAGGTTAGATGATTTGTCCATAGTCATATAATTAGTATATGTCAGAAAAAAGTCTTGAACCAAGTCTCCCTGACACCTAGGCCAGTCATACTAGTCACACTGCTTCCAGTTAAATATTTTATTTTTTAGAAAATATAGATGCAGATTATTTACAGAAAATGGCTTAATTACTTAATATTTTGATAACATTTTTAGTAATCTTAAGTTTTTATACTGGTATGCTTATCTGCTTTCAGGTTTATTTGGTCTCAAATTCAATATTCAGCAACTTTGAATCTAGCACATTCTCAAAAATACATTAAAATGGCTAAAACCACAAAGCAATTTAAAAACAATAATGATTGCTCCATTTCTGAAATAACTCAAGTGATTTGAAAATATTCATTAACACAGCAAAATTAATCTAATACAAGAAAAAGAATAAAACAACCAGAATACATCAATGAGTAAATATGGTCCTTAAAGTGCATTAGGACACAATAAATAGGAAAGAACAACTACAAAACAGTGAAAAGCGAATGAAGCAAAATTACAAAGAATGAGCGTGGACCCAAAAAACAAATATAAGAAGACACTCCCACACCACTTCTTTGCAGAGGTGTGAAGTCCACCAGTTTGAAACACTGTATATATTTTCCAGGCTTTTTTGAAGTACAGCTCAATTTAGCTAACTATTTCTTTTCCTCTTTTTCTTTAAAATAATAATTTTCTATGTGAGGCATTAGGAGGAAAAGGGGGACGGAGATACTGGGAGAAATTTTGGCAAAGTAAAACACAAGATACCAATAAAAATGTAGTTTTAAAAAGACAGAAAATTCTTTAAAGGACCTCAATTACACTTAAAATTAGTGTTACCCTCACAGTTATCAGTACTGTTACCAATTCCAGAAAGTACTATTTCTTTCAGATTTACTTACTATTGTTCATCCAAGAACATTTTATCAACTAACACAAGTGGAAATATTTACAAAAGCATTTGTTATAAGTTATTTTGTTATGATATCAAAGGAATGTTCTCTATTAGTTTCTGATTTGAATATAGAAATGGAGGTGAGAATAGAAGTATCTAATTACCAAAAGAGAACTACTTCAATAAAATACTGGTTCTGCCATTTAAAATCACTTAGATCACACACACACACACACACACACACACACACACACGTATGTATATAAAATTTAATAAGAACAATGTATTAGTAAGTGATTCTTTTTTTTTCTAAAAGAAATTAAGAGCCTAAAAATTTTTAGATGAAAATTTAGTTTAACAATAAAATTAAAACTGCGGTTAATATAAACATCCTCCCCTTTAAAACCAAAAAGTTAAAAGAACACCTTTTATAGGGCAGATTGACTCTCATTCTTTAGCCACTGGCAAGAGTACTTTTCCCACACTAAAACCAATGCATACAAGCTCCTTATGGAGAAATAGGGTTTGTCTAGTATTCACTGATAATTCCAGGATTTCTCTAGATCCCAGTTCAGTTACATTTGGGAACATCAGATCTAAAGGCAAAGACATGTTACAGTATTGTTTGAATGCACAATGCAATAAGGATTTAAAAAAGTAAAAACAGAACAAAACCCACAAAAAATAAAAAAGTACCATTTACAAAGTATACATGTATTGTTACACCCCACCAAAGTGCATTTCCCACAATACTTGTTTCGTTTAAAACAGTATTCTTAATTGCTCAAATTCCTCAATATTTTAAGTTACTTTTATACTTGTTTTGTAAAATTTTCACAGAAGCAGTTATGTATTCCTGGGGAAGAGTTTGTACGTGGAAAGGTAGGGAGAATAAAGTTTTTTTATATTTTCTAGGTAGCTGCAGTTATTTCTATGGTTTACCTTTAAAAAAAATAAAGTTGGTTAATTGAGGTTTTAGTAGATTTAGAAACTCTAATCTCTTCCTATTTATAAAATGTTTAAAATATAAATTCAATAGTTTTACTTATGTGGATTTTTGGAAACAGGAAAAAAGCATAATTTGTGACAAAGTAAAAGCATTAAATTAATCTTTTCATGATTAAAGCCAATGAGCAATGCAGGAAATTTTCTTAATTTAGAAGCAAAAAGATCATAATTCTATTCATGATGAGGGCAAAATCTCCTGAAGATTTAGGGAAAGAAATGCTGAAGAAAAAAAGTCTCATTTTCTTAAAAGCAACCTTGACTTGATTAATAATTTTACTGATTAAAGAAAATAAAAATGGGAGTTTTTTTGGTATGATTTTAATGACCAAGTTTATTCCCAGAGAAGATGTAAGAAAATGTATCTCCTCATTTTACTGAGGACTTGATAGAATTAATTTTTTCAACTTTTTATATTTATAAAAAATTTTTTTACAAGAGAAAACTTGGGAAATAAAGGAATGGAGATGGGGAAAATGTAATGTAGACATCAAAGGCATCTATAAAAGTTAAAGGGAAGGATTTACTCATTTTATCCAGCATTTTCTTAGTCTGTTTCCTATCATTATTAAGGTCCACCATTTAATAAGCAGCAAATTCATATAAAAACCATGAGGGCAATTTAAGTCAGTTAGTCAACATGTGTTTTCTTTGTGGCAAGAACTAGGTTAAATGCTAAAGAAACAAAGATACGGCTTCTGCCTTCAAGGAGCACATAATCCAAATTCTTTGGAGCTGTTTTTTTGATTACTGGATTATAAGGCAGGACTTGTAGACTTTACACACACACACACACACACACACACACTCGAAGAAAAGCTTCTGACAGGAAAAAAACATTTAGCAGCTGGTGGGGGTGGAAAGGATGACACTAGAAAATGCCTCCTGCAGATGGCAGAAGTTGAACTGTGTCTTGAAGGAAGCCAAGGAAAACAAGTAAGTATGGGGGAGAAAGCATTCTAGGCATGGGGGGAGCAACCAGTGCAAAGGTACAATGTCAGGAGATGATGATGAGTTTATGAAACTGCAAGTTAGCTAGTGTCCCTGGAGTGTGTGGAGGCAAGTAATGTGTAAAAAGACTGCAAAGGTAGAAAGTGGCCAGGTTATAAAGAACTTTAAACGTCAGGTGTTTCTACTTGAATCTGGAATTAATAGGGAGTCACTGAAGCACAATGAGTTGGGAGTTGGTGATAAGGGAGTGAGTCAAGATCAGACCTAAGCTTTAGAAAAATTACTTTGACAGCCAAGTGGAGGATAGACTGAGGTGAGGAGAAACTTAAGGGAGACCAATCATCAGGCTACTGTAATAGTCTAGATGGTAAGTCATGAGGGCCTAAATTAGGGTTGTGGTAGTGTGAATATAAAGAAGGGGACATATACAAGAGACATTAGGAAGATAGAAATGGTACGATTGCTTACCATTTTCTAGATTTTTCTTACCATTTCAACTTAGGACAGGAGGGGTGAATGACAGTGAAGGGACAGTTGAAGATGCCAATGAGATTGCAAGCCTGGGTGCCATTCTTAGTAATAAGGAAGTTAAGAAGAGAAGAAAACTTAGGGGGAAAGGATAGTTGTATTTATTTTGCGTATCTGGAGTATGTGATTCCCACAGCATACCCCATTTGAGATGTTCAAGGGGTAGTTGTTGATAGAGGGACTATTATCCCCATCTCCCAAAGCAACAAACAGCTTGTTTTCAACCCTTACAGTATAAGCTACTTTTAAGATCCCCCATTTTGTAAGCCAATTTTCCCCAAACTACCTTTGTTTAACCCAAAATCCCCTTTTGTTGGTGCTGAAGACTGTGTGTGTGTGTGTGTAAAAAATATACATATATATATATATGTAGAGAGAGACAAGAGAGCATAATAAATACTAAATATTCAATAGAAATGGCCTACTACCTAGTATAGTTTCCATTTCTTACAGCCACTTAGTCAAAAATCTTCGTTAACTCATGATTCTCCAGTTAACCTTCACTTCCCTTGCTCTCCACCTAACAGCTTTATATAAATGAAAAAAAGCCCAATCACTGAATAATTATGCTATTAAATCAACTATCCAAATGAACATTGAAATAATTTATATGCTCAGAGTCATAAGAAGAGTCTATATGTTTATTTCAATAATAGTGCAACTGTTCAGACAATTCTTTGGAGCTATTTTTTTGATAACTGGATTATAAGCCAGGACATGAAGGCTTAAAAACCTAAAATTACACCTGTGTACCCTGGGGCAAGATATTTAACACTACTGGGTCTCAATTTTCTCAACATTAAAAGGATAAAGGAAGGTTGGATCAATAGCTATTTTCTAAAGTCCATTTATGCTATGTGATTTTTTTTTTAAGGTACTAGGTTCTAGAATCACATATTTAGAGCAGGAAAGTATCACTGAGATACTTGCACTAGTGCAAGAGTTCTTTGCCTGGGGTCCACATACCAAAGGGGTTGACAGTTTTCAGGAATAAAATTACATTTTTATTTTCACTAACTGAATTGCATGCTTTTCAGCTATTTAAAAAAAATACTTCTGAGAAGGGATTCATAACTAAAAGTTAGTTATGCTAAACTATGCTAAAAGTAACACCAAAGATTAAGAGCCCCTGATCTAGTCTAATTTTTAAAAAATACATGGACAGATCTAGAGAGGTTAATTGACTTGCCTACTGTTGCTCATGTGGCAGTTAATACAAAAGCCAGACATGGCTCACAAAATCTTTTTGCATGATATATAGCTCAAGTCATGAGACCTCAGTTCAAATCCACCTCTGATACTTACGTGTCACCTCCCTAGGCCTCTCTTCGGGGAAAAGAATAAATAACTAGAAAAAAGTACAATGATTATTAAAGTTTGGTGCTTGAGACTTCTTACCAAGATAGTCACCTGAACAGGAGGCAGGCTATCTATCAAAACCCTGAAGTCCAAACCAAATAATGCTCAAGGAATCTAATAAGAAACTACAGTTAAGTGACTTCTACTTGTTAACCAGGAATCATTCCATGAAATATACACTGAAAGTGGATTTATTGTAAGAGAAATGTATACGCATGTGGAACTCCTACATCAAGCACAAAGGAAAGTCACAATCCAGGCAGAAGCTTGCATATTTGTGAGTTGCAACAATGGGGAAGGAGCGGAGGACAACTCAAAAAAACAAGTTAGTTGGTTTCAGGGTTACATACTCTCTAATTGTACAAAAAGTCAGACAGACACCTCAAGTCAATGAAAAAGGGCAAGAAATGAGTAAATCACATACCAACACAACCAGTGATGAGAAATATGTAGTTTGAAGTGTTCTGTATCCTGAGGCAACAAATGTGAAGGGGTCCCCTGAGAAAGGTGAACCTCAAAATGAAAAGTCCCAGGAATGTCATATTCAAAATTCAGAGCTCCCGTATCAAAGAAAAAAAAAATACTGCAATCCATCCAGAAGGAAGCAGTTCAAGTACCAAAGAACTACAGGAAAGATCACAGAACATTTGGCAGCTTCTACTGAAAACAGAGGTGAGCTTGGAATGAAATATTCCATAAAGTGAAAGATGTAGGCTTACAACCAAGAATAACTTACCCTGAAAAGCTAAACATAACCTTACAGAGGGAAAAAAATACACTTGCCATGGAACAAAGAAACATCTCTGATGAAAAGATCAAATTTAAATAAGAATTCTGAAATACAAACACAATAGCCGAAAGAAACTGAGAGTTTTGAGCAAATGGAAAAAGCTATGCTGATGATGATGTAGTTGCTAAACACACACACAAACACATACACACAGAGTCTGGTATAGAAATACATCAAACTCCACAGAAAAATGAGAGGATGGGGGGGGGTTAAGAGAGAGGGTAATATCTTTGAGGGGAAATCACAAGCAAAACAAACTTCCTGATCTGAAACAGAGATGTAAAGGGAATAAAGGGCAAAGAAAGGAGCTAAAATCTAAAAGGGTGATGCTTTAGATTGCCTCTTAAATGACTGGAGAATGGCAGAACAAATTGTGGTATATTAACATAATATTGTGCTCTAAGTAATGACAAGAGACAATTTCAGAGAGTCCTGAGTAGTAACAACTGGCACAGGGTGAAGTGAGCAGAACCATGAAAACTGTTTATATAAGGATAACAACACGGTAAAGAAAAACTACTTTGGTAAATTAGAATGCTAATCAAGTAATGAATAACCATGTCACCAGAGGACATGAAATGAAGCCTGATACCTACCCTCCTGACAGGTGATGGACAAAGGGCAGAGGCATACATTTTTGGACGTGCCCATTGTGTGTATTTTGCCTGGCAATGCTTATTTGTTACAAAATTTCCCCCCCTCATTTTCTCTCAGTTGGAGGAGGGGAGAAGAAAAGGGCTTAGCAATGCTGATGCCAAAAGTGGGGCCACTGAAATATTTTTAAGAATGTACACAAGAGAAAAGAACAAAACTCATTCAGAAGGAAGCACAGACAAGTTTTGAAAAGTAGAATTTATTAAAAAAAAAAACCAAAACACAAGTGGTGTGACATGGACATTCATGGCTTTCACTTAAAATTCATTTTTTGGTCTTGCTTTATGTATGGAATACTTTTTTTGGTGTCCAAAATTTTAAAAACAGTTAAATATTTAATTTAACTGTTTAAACAGTTTAATATTTAATTTAACTGTTTAAACAGTTTAATATTTAATTTAACTGTTTAAACAGTTTAATTTAAAAAACAGTTTAACAGGTAAAACATAAACATAAGATTAGTATTCAATTAATCCAAACTCAAAAGACACTAGAACAAAGTCACTACTCAATAAAGAATGCTGAGAAAACTGGATGGTTAAATATTTAAAAGTGGGCAAGGCATAGGGGTTAAATCTACATCTCATGTCATACACTGCAATCAACTATCAGGTAACAGCATTTAAAAAAATTTTTTTACTCCCCCTCTTCCCCTCCCCTTAACCCAACCCTCTGAAAGAAAGGAATACTCTATTTCAGAGACCTCTACCGTCACAACACTGCACTGGCTGTCTGCCATACCCAGACTGTTCTCACCTCCACTTTTCAGGATTCCTTTTGTCCTTCAACACTCTGTTTAAGGGCAAAATTTCTGATTAAGAACACTGCTAGTGTTCTCTCCAGTGAAAATATTTACCTGTCTTTATTTTGTATATACTTTATGTACTTATCTCCTCCAATAGCATGTTAGAACCTTGAGGAGAGGAACTGTTTCATTTTTGTCTTTGTATGGCCACTGCCCAACACAGTGCCTGACACACTTGTCAGGCACTGTCAGGATCTTGATGGACTGATGATTCACCCAACAAAAAGCAGTCATGCATTTAAGTGTCTACTAGATGAGGTATTACACAAAGCACTGGAGATACAAAGACAAAAGCAATCAATCAATACTTACTAGGCAAAATAAAGGAAAACCACCCCCCGCCTTAAGAAGATTACATTTCAATGGTGAAAACATCATGGGAGGCAGTGTGGCAGTGAAAAATGTACTGGATTTGGAGAGAGAAGACCTGGGTTTAAATCTCAGATCTGCCATTTACTAGTTGTGTGACTTACCTTGGACAAGTCCTAACTTCTGTGAGCCTCAGTTTCCTTATCTGCAAAATGAGGGGCCTTTAAAGGCACTTCCACTTCTAAATCTAATTTTGTGCACATATTTAAGTATATACAAAACTCACCTAAAGCAAATAAAGTTGGAGGAGAAAGCATTAACAGGTGGGAAGGACCAGGAAAGGCTTTACACAGAAGATGCTTGAAGGAAATCAGGGATTCAAAAAGCAAAGGTGAGGATGGTGAGAGATAGAAGATGATTGGAGTTGAGAAGAAAAGCAATTCAGGCATTTGATATTTAGGGAATATTGCAAAAGGCAATGTGGAATCACTGACAATCTTGAAACATAGTAACTATAGGGCCAGAATGATACTTAAAGAAGATTATTTGGAGTGCAGTAGGTAGAATTGCTTAAATGACACCAAAATCAAGGAAGTCAGTTAGCAAAGTTTTACACTAGTAGAAGAAGAAAGTAATGAGGACTCAACTAATGTACTGGCAGCAGGAAAAGAAATGAAATGATGAATGCAAATAGCTAAGAAAGAATAAAACCTCACTGACATGAATATCAAGGAACAAGGAAGAACCAAAATAGGATTCCAAGGTTTCAAAAGCCTTAATGAGTGATAGATTGGTATTAATGTATGAAGAAAACACTAAGCAGTAGAAAATGGGGGAAATACTGAACTCAGTTCTAGACAGAGTTGAATTTGAAGTGTGTGAGGGACATCAAATGGGAAAATATCCAGTGGTACAAAAGTTACGCAAGCCTGGAGGTCAGAAGAAGGACCAAGGCCAGAAGTATAAATCTGGAACTCATATAATTGGAGGTTATAGAGTCAGCAGAATCTAAAGAAATAAAGTTCCTAACCTCCTACTTAATGTAAGAAATACTGTAGAGATATAGAAATTGTTGTATTCTTCTCATCTCAACACTGCACAAGAAAAATAAGTAAAATAAATATATAACCTCATTTACTCATCCTCCAAAGCAGCAGCTGGATACTATAGCTGGTATCCAACCCTTCTAGTAAAATCTAGTTAACCTTACATTTTTTGAGGGGACAGTTCCTTAAAAGTTTTTCTTTCTGGCCATCCCCCCCCCCCCCAGCCTTTCTTCCTCCCTAAATGGTTTCAAATGTTTCCAATCACATACAACTGGTTGGGTAAGAAACATAACTAGAACTTAAATCCCTTGACTCCCAAGGCCAGTACTCTTTCCACACCATGCTAAATAGTCCACACTTTAAGACAGGAGATTCATGGAGCCAACAACAGTAACTAAGATTAGCTAATCCCCAACTGTATGTATTGTATAAACCTGGAAGAATTAAATAAGAACAAAACTGTTTCAATTACAGATGCATTAGAATGACATAGTCAATATCTACAAAGATGAAACACAATGGACACAATGTTCAGTTGCCTCAAAACAATCCTTTATTGAAGGGAAGAATGAGAGGAATATGTCAAAGAGTTTTCCTTACAGCTTAGTGCTGGTTTTTGGTAGGCTGATGATTTTCTTCTGATTGTTTTTAATGATCTGTTGAGTCCTCCTCTGCCTATCCTTTAATAACCTTCATAACATGACGCACTAAATATTTTCAAATTTGTCCTGATTAATCCTGCATACTTACTGCCCTAGTCAGTATGTCACCTCACTGTTCCACAGATATTTCATGAATATGCCAATGCTCCACGAAGTGGCTTAAGTTGTTCTTCCCATCTGGACCATTCTCCATCTTTCCATCCACTTATCTAATGTTTCCTCATCCTTCCATGTCTGGCTCATGTCCTACCTTGTGTTTTAGTAGAAAGAGCACTGTTGGCATCAAGAAACCCGACTTTGATGTCCTAGATCTGACATTTTCTGGCTATATGTAACTTTGGATAATCTTTGTGTCCTCATCTGTAAATTGAGGATAATAATACTTAAACCTCCCTCAGAGGATTACTGTGAGGATAAAAAAGAAGATAACTAAGAGATAATATATGTACACTCTAGCTATTACCTCTTCCACAAAATCTTTTCCAAACATTTCAATTGCCAAACTGGTCTACTCCTTTTTTAAAACATGTGACCTTCATAATCACAATTACATGATTTGGTACTTAATTGTTCCAGACATATTAGTTCTGTCCAAGTCAAAATGTAACAGGGCAAACACTATCTCTCATGTCTCAATTATGAATCCTCTGGGAACAGAGAGGCAGCTGCATGGTTCAGTGGACATGTGGGACTTGGAGTCAGGAAGAACTGAATTAGAATCCTTCCTTGAGACACTTACTGGCTGTGTAAACATAGGCAAGTCACTTAATCTCTCTGTGTCTCAGTTTTCTCATCAGAAGAACAGGGATAATAATAGCACTTACCTTGCAGGGTTGTTGTAAAGATCAAATGAAATATTTATTGTAAAAAAAAATGTTTCACACAGTCTTTAGAACATATTAGGTGCTAAATAAATGCTTATTCCAGCCCCCTCCCCTTTCCCCTAGGACTCCCAGCTAAGGATCATGAATTTAGAACGGGAAAGGACGTTAGCGGTTATCCAGTTAGACTAGATAGTCAAACTCCCTAAGTTGTACAGCTGAGAAAACCGTGAAGGACAGAGAAGGACTTGTTCAGGGTCCTTTAGGTAGCAGTGGCAGAGCCAGGATTGGAACCTCGGACCTCTGGCTCCAAATTTAGTACACTTTCCACTGTACTATGATGCATGAATTGACAATAAAACCAATAAGCTGACTTTTATAAAATATGTGACTTTTTCTAGAAATTTTCAGCAAGTCATACACAGGAATGGAGAAAAGAGACAACAGATTTCGCCCTTCCCCTAGTGTTAGAAAGGGGCACAGTGGGCATGACATTCAAGAAGACAAAAGATGAATTCTTAAATGGTAGTGTGACACTATTGATAAAACTCAGTCCAAAGTAGTCAAACTACAAGTAAAACTTCAAAGATGTCTGATGAACAAGGAGAAAAAAGAAGACAGTGTAGTGTAAGCTGGGTAAGAAAAAGTTTCAAGGTTAAGTTCTTTTGAATGTGACACCATTCAACATGACAAAGGTCTAAGGTAAAAACCTGCAGAGTAGGTGGAGTCTAGATAAAAGTCAGTAAAAGTAATGTCAAATAATTTTCAAAGGCAGAGCTGTTTGACTGGTCAACAATACCGATGTGCTGGAAGTCCTAAAGGTGACAGCAAAGACGAGACAGAAAGATCTGCAGGTAGATGCTTGTCAATCAAGAAGGTGAAACAGTATCTTGGATTTCAGTAAGCAATGACAATAAAAGGGAGGAGCTGGTATGGAAGCTCATGAGCCACAAATAAATGCATTATTATTCATTTTTGGTCAAAAACAGTATTATCCAAAGCTGACAACCCGACTCTATCAATGGACTTGAATTAATTCTAGATGTTCCCCCCAAACCAAATCTACCTTCAAAGGATGAAACAGCCCACTGACAACCCTGAGAAGAATGAAATATAAAGGATCCAAAAGCAATTCCAAACCTGGATCCAAAAGCAGTTCCAAAAATATTTTAAGTGATGGTAGCATTGTTTGAATAACTGACTTGCCTTTAAAAATGACAGATGTTTGACTTTATTCCAAACAAAGAAGTTAACATCATCACATTACAGTCACTACTATAAGTCTTGAGTCAATTTTCTTCCAACCAAACCCAAGAAGAACAAAAAATAATTTTGGCCCTGTGCTAGCCTCCTCTAATCTGATTGCTCTTACCAGTCAATTCTCATTTGAATGGTTACTAGATTGAAGATTATATTGGAGGACACTATGGTTTTTTATAAGTTTCTCAATCAACAGGTAACATGACTTTTACCATACAAGGAATAATAAACATAATTGTTTTCAGAAAACAAACCTACTGAAGTTCAGTGTTAACTAACAATTTACAAATATCAACTCATCTTACCTCATCATGTGATTTACATAGGCTTTACTACAGCTAGTGTTGTATCTGCATAAACTACAGTGGACATATGTAGGAAAATGGTTTGCAAAATCTTTTATTTCCGAATAACACTCAATGCACTTGTGAACTCCCCGACGATACCTTATGGGAACATAAAACAACAACAACAACAACAAAATGAAAATAACATTTTAAAACTAAAACAGCACGGGGCTCATATTAATATTTTAATTCTTTAAGCCAAAATACTCAAATGAACACTTTTATACAGAGACCAGAGACTTCTATTTTAGTGATATGCTTTGGAATAAGGATCCAGTAAAACTACAAAAATCTAATGGGTATAAAATTGAGAAGTATGAGTGACCGTATCACCTGGACTTGCAATATCAGTTAATGCTTCTTATATGAATAAGCAGGGAGGCAATAAGATTAACCAGTTGAGAATCAAGCAGGGTAAGATAAGTTTAGTACTAAAATATGGAAATTATAGATTAAACAGAACAATTCCAGTAGTGCACAGCAGTGAAAGGAGCACCTTTTTATTATCTGCTTGTTCTTCATGCCAAAAAAAGCGATCAGGCAGTGTCCTAGAGAGGTCTATCAAAACAGGGTGAATTTGAAAAAGAAACACAGAATTAAATTTTCATATGTAAGATCAAAACATTTTTGGAGATGACTTAATAAAAGACTGTTACCTTAAATTCCGCAATGCTGTATTGACTTTATTTCTTTTTGTGCCCCCAGGGCCTGGCTTCTTTTGCACATGGTATGTTTTTGATTTGGATTTGGATTTTGTTGCAGTAGTTCTTGTAGTGTTTTTTGCAGTGGTACTTTTTGCAGTGGTGTTTTTTGCAGCCGTACTTTTTGCTGTTGTATTTTTAGTCCTTGGAGGAGACAGTTGAAGGGTAGAAGTGCTTGCACTAATAGAAGGTGCAGTCGATGCTCCTGCCTGAAGAGGTCCAACTGAAGCTCGGATAGTGACCTAGAAAAATAAAGGCTACTGAAGTGTTTTGAAATTTTTAAGTGTTGTTATCAATATTAACACAATCATTCTTAAAATATCAAAGCAAATGAATATCCAGCAGGTTGAAAATATCAATCCCATAAGCGAAAAACAGAAAACAGACCTTTCACTTGTACTATATAAATCCATACTGTTTCAGTATCAATTTAATTTTACCTTAGTGTTCAAAATCATGAATAGATACTAATATTAGTTTAGAAGCAGAAATATAAAAAGAATGAGGAAAGAAACCACAGATCTTTATATTAAGGATCATGGAGTTTGAACAAAGTAACCTCTGTTTTTACATTTTTTAAGGAATTTTGTATAATTTTGATAACAACATGGAAGAAACCTTGTTGGAGAGAGGCCTTTAAAAAATGGTGTTTTGCTCTCCTGAATAAATGAGCAAACAATGAGATGTTTCTTTATATCTTCCAGAAATTATAATAAGAAAGTTGTAGTCCACTATGTAATGTCATTTGTGAAAGCTTGCCTATTCCCTTCTAATACTTTCATCAAGAACACTCCTAATGCTTGTATAGATTTGAATAAATCAGTGATTTCATTCGAGTAAGGTACTTCTGGTAAGAAAATTCTACCAATACTGAAATGTACATATCTTCTCTGAATCTGAGAGCCTTGGAGAATTTACTGTGGTACTAAGAGATTAAAGAGCCCTTTGCAGGGTCACACAGCCAGTATATGTGTCAGTAGTGGGCTGTGTACCTAGGATTTCCTGAATTTCTGAGCTTTTAACTCACTATGCCATGCTACCCTTCATGATATATTAATTTCATAAAAATCATACAAGTATGGGTGATACAAAGACAAAAATCAGACTATTCCATGCTCTCAAGGAGCTTACATCCAATTGCAAAAGCTAATGTTTTATTTAAAACTTACTTTTGTTCCAGGAGGCAATCCTTCCAATTGTTTAGGTTTTTTAAATGTTCGATGTTGAGTCTTATGATCCATTTTCTCTTTGCAAGTCAAAAATTGTAGTCGGCACTTTGTACAACGATATATTCCTTTTTTCTATTTTTTTAAAGGGTAAGAAATAAAAAATCTCTAATCAGGACTCTCATGTCTGGAAAATGCCCTAAATGACTTAATTTCAAAATAATCTGAATGGAATTTTTAAACCTTATATAGTTCATAAATGATCTTTTTTTATAAGTCCTTACAAATAGTATCAATGAATTGTAGAGATTTGACAACCTAAATTTAGTACTCATTTAAAATACTTTCACATGGATTAAAGATACTGAAGGTATACATTAAATTTTGGTGAGAAAAAATTATGAAAGTGAAACTGATGCTTATCTATAACTAAACAGGCTGTTTTAATATATAACGTCCAATAGGAGGGATGCCACATTTTTGCTGTAAAAAACTAAATTATGTTCATAATTTTATCCAATCTAATTTTATATATCAATAAAGTAAATTTTAAAAGGCATTAACAACAGTGGAATTTATGTATTTCTGGAGCCTATCTTAACAAAATAGAGCTCTTTGGAGGGTGACACACGTACAAATTCCAACTCAGTATTCTTAATTATTCTCATTAATTCTCTTATTAACCAAACTAATTTTGTTTCTTGTCTGACTTTCCCAATTACCTTTTACTCTTGCTTCTTTACTTCCACATTCAATTATTTGTTAAGACCTACAGTATCATGGCTATGATGAAAAAAGCATTTAATTTAGATCCAGAAGACCTAAGTTTCAATTCCTACTGCAACATCTTAGCTCTATCATTCTGGAAAAGAAATCACTTTAACCTCTCTGCGCCTCCTTTTCATCTGTAAAATGAGAATGTTGTACCAGATTATCTTATCTCCCAGAAGCTCTTTCAATCTTAATACCTGTGATCCCATAAACATTTTATTCCATTTCAAATACTTAATTTACACCTGAGTGGGCTACTAAAATAGCCTCTTAACAAATCTTGTTGCCTCCACTTGTATTTCTCCTTCTCATTGCTGCCAAATTAATCCTCCTTACACACAGATTAATTATGCCATCCCTATGTGGGAAAACTGTTCAAAGATTCCCTACTGTAAACTCCAAACTTCTTAACCTGTCATTAGAAGACCTTTAAAATCTTGCCCCAACCTTTCTTTCCAGTCTTGTTTCACACTAATCCCAACCTATAAACTAGCTGTTTTTAACGTGTGTGCGCGAGAAAGAGACACCCACACAGAACCCTTGGACACTCTGTTGAAGCTTACAGACTCCTTCTCAGAACATGTTTTTAAGTGTACATCATGAAACATATAGGTTCATAAAGGAAACCAATTATAATGAAGTAGTATGAAAATGTAACAAAATACACAAGTAAACAAAAATAAGATCAAAGAACACTAGGTTAAGAACCCTTGGGTTTAAAAGTTATATTCAAACCATAATATATCGCTGATCTTAATATATATTATGAACATGATCTGTTTTCTCATCTCTGTTTTCATGCACTACATTCCCTAACCAAGGAATACCTTCCCTCTCACCACATACACACTCACTCACCTGTTGAAATCTTATTCATCCTTTGAATTCAAAATGGTGTAAATATTCAAAAACTAAGAGAGTCATTAAAAATAGTTAACAAATGTTTAGATGTAATAGAACATAATTAAGGTGATGTTTTTCTAAGCTGGCCTTTCCTATTTTGTGACTAGAAGCTAGGTCCTCTTTGATGCTAAATCCAGTACTCTCTACTCTGGGCCATACTGCCTTTAATTTAAGAGGAGTTTTCCCACCAGTGATACTTCTCATTCACTAGGAATAAAGGGTCTTTTCTCCTTGATACCAAGTACATGAATTACAAACTGCCTCTGTTCTGATGAACCACCTCCATGCCTTTAACTGATTTCCTTCACTCCAACAACTGGATGGACTTCCCACACAAGGGTAGACCACCTACCAAAGAGAACGTGGTGACTAGCTATGGCCTATGAAACCTATTACACTAATGGTATAATTTCTTTTTTCAGTGATACCACATGGTATTCTCAAGTTCACCAGTCTCCCTAAATCCCAACATCTACATTTGATAGTGACAGATCAATGTTGGAGGAAAGCTTAATCTGAATAAACCGAAACTACTGTTTTCCACCCACTCTTCCCTTCAAAATAAGGGTCCCCAAACTGAGAAGCTGGGGGGATGGATTGGGGAGAGGGAGAAGGGTGGAGAAAGGAAGAAGTAGGTAGGTCTTGAGAAACCATTCCCAAAGATTTAGACAGAAATTCTGTTGGAATCAGCAGGAAAGGGGATGAAGAGGTAGAGATACTGTGCTGTGACTGATTCAGTCCAAAATCCAAAGGAAGGTAGCATTTTGGCCTTTGGTCACCAACTTCAGGAGAAAAAGGTATAGGCTAGTAGTGCTACAACATTCTTGGGGGGAGGGGGAGGGGGTAAGGGGGAGAAGAGGATGAGAGATTGGAAAGGGGAGAACAGGTATGTTGTTGTATGAAGTTTGTCTCTCCCACCTCTTCCTTGAGTCAATTATCAGTTCCTCTCCTCTACCTGCCCTCCCTCCCCTACTTCCTGCCTCCCTTCTCCCAAATATCCAATATGCATAAAGACCATGTCTGGGGACTCAGCCTTCCATTCAACCTTAGAAAACTTTACCATTTAATAGCATAACTAGATGGTAGCCTTGCATGGTAGTTGGATGTTAACTACTCATATTAACTGAGAATTTTACCTACATGTAACTCATTATTTAGACAAAGCTTCAATTTTGACCACTGTCCTGAGCATTATCTTGTATTTTAGTCAAGATGAGATTAATAAAAAAGAATGTTTACCAGCTTACCTGATGTTTCATATAATGATGCATGTATGGTGTTGCAAGTTTAATAACTTTGAGGCAAAATGGACAAAGCAAGTTCTTAGTATTTTCATGAGAAGTTCTAAAATGTGTTTCTACATCAGAAAATGATGATGATCTATAATTACACACCTAGAAATACAAAGAATACTCAACTTAACACTTAGATCTGACATAAAGTTAAAAATCAAATTATCAAAAATAGGTAACCAGCTTACAATAATAAAATAACATTAAAATGAGACTCATTATTCAACAAAACCCATTTTCTATTTTTGAAAGTGATGCTAAGGGACATTGTGAGTTGTTAAAAAAAAAAGGTTAGGAATAGTATAGCACAAAACTCTAGCTTCCCTTTAGTACTTGTTATATATGGATCATCCACAAATTCATCAAAACTGTTCTTTTCCTATTTTCAGTCTTCTTGACTTCATGTAAGCAATGCTATAATTTCACTATTATTTACTTTCTCTATTTGAAAGCTACATTCTAGGCATTTGATGAAGCAACTTCTCTTTATCTAGTATCACTTTGTCCTACAAAAAAAAAACTTCAAGATTTGAGGTGACAGACATTTGGTTTAGATATCTTATGACAATTGTCATTTCCTATTTCTCAATTAACAAGTTTTATTAAGAATCTACTATGCACAAGACACTATGCTAGTGAAATCACCTTTTCAACAAAGACTAACCATTAACAGATAATTTAATTTTTTCCTAAAGCTGTGAAAATTATGTTAACTAAGAAATACATAAATTTGTAACAGAATTTTCATGTACCTGACAAAAATATGGCATTTCACCAGGCTTATGATTGTCCTTCATATGTTGTAAAAGAACTTGCTCTGTTTCAAATGATAACTCACAGATTTTACAAATAGCTAAAAGAGAAAAAAAGTATTGAAGATATAATACTCATATTTTAAAAAAAATTCTACACATAATTTATTTGTATTAATCCTCTAAAAAGTACAAATGACATCATTTTTTAAATTTACCTAAAATATCTGTAAGTTGTGGAACCTTATTTCTTATTTAGTTGGCCTCAATGCTAATTGTTCAGGCTCACACACAAACACAGACACAGACACACAAGCTAGCTCTGGCAAGGGAACTTCCACTTCGTGGAATTTACTGAAATAGGACTCCCTTTCTTATAGATAATTCATAACAAAAACCTGCCAACAGTCAATTATGCCTTGAAATTCAATTCTGTTATATATTCTAATTTTTCTAAAAAGATATTTGCTTCATTTTGCCTCCCCATTTCAGAATATCAAACCAAATGACATACAGTGCTTAAATGAAAATGTAACTTACTAGAAAACTCATGGGGGGTATGTGTACTTTCAATGTGACATTGCAGCTGGAAAGGTGTGGGAAATTGACGATAGCAATGTTGGCAAGTCGTGTGGTTTTCCCAGCTTTCGCTGCTCTGTTTCTCAAGTTCCAAATGGTGTTTCATGTGGTTCATAAACCTATAAGTGATTGTCAATAGGTGCAAGATTGTAGTTTAAAAAAAAAAAAAAAAAGAAACACTCCTCACAAATTAATGTATTAATGTGTAAGGCTATTTCCTGAAAATGTGCTTGCATTATTATTTAAATCTCAGTATGCTTAAAAAAATTAAAGTGATATTGATTTTATATCTTATTATGGAATGGTTTCAATCATTTTCAAAAGCACCAGTTTATTTTTTTCTCCATTAAATTGTTTTAATCTACAAATTTGTTTATTATTTGGATAATTTGACTTTTAAAATATTACCTACAAGTTTTACTCAATATTTTTAAGTTAAGCTTTAAAAAAATCTTTAATGCATTATACTGAAAGTGAAGAGGATAAAAAATTGGGAAAATAGTAGTCTTTTAGTACAAATAAAATACTGTTTACATTTAAAAAATAAAATATTGAAAGGAAGGAAACCCTACCCACCACTACCAGTTATAAAAGCCATGAGAACAAACAGTCTGAAGATCCCGACAGTATGCAATATATATATCAGTTACTTAAAAGACAAAGTACTAGTATTTTCACTTGTGTCTTTGTTTCTAAGTGCACATAATAGCAATTTTAATGCCTGCAATTATAAGAACCTTTTGTTTTATTTAATGACACTGGTTTAACGTTAGCACAGACTCTTCATTTTAACTTGCGGACGGTGCCCCTTGTAAAAGCATCACCCATTTTTCAGTTTTACATTTTGCTCTATCAGCTCCCCTAAAAGGCTTCTTAGGAAAAAGAACTATGACCTTCTCAGCCAAAAAGAGACTAGATACAAATGGGAATACCTAATAAAACAGCTTACTGAAGCTTTTTCCCCTCTACACTTGAAACTAAGACTACTCAATCAGAACAACAATTCTTGGATTATGTAAACTATCAACAATTATTCCTGTGAATCCCTAAAGGGAGCTGTTCTGAAACTATGTGATAATGTTATCAGTCTGGATGATAAACAGTAATGAAAGCAGTAATAATTTGCTCTTTTTGCACCTCAGTGGCATAACCCTTTTTTAGAGGGTTGGGAGTACAGTGTTCACTAAATGTGAGGCTTACATTTTCTAATTAATACCTAAAGTCCTTTGCAAATATAAGTGCTATTCTAAACTAGATATCTGTGTATAATGTAAAACAATTTTATTTAGAGAAATTAGCTAGTAAACAAATCGCCAATTCTCCCTTCTAAGAATGTAAGAAAAACATATCCGTATAAAATAATTTCTTACCTATTGGCTGTCTCCAAGTTGTCATGACAGTTGACATCAGTGGATTTAACTCCTCCTACCAGTAGGAGACAGGAAAAAGCAAAGCTCCTGCAACACTGCTCTCCCAGGGAGGGGAATGGGTATCTGAGCTTTCTTAATTAAAGCTGAATAAGATAGTCCTGACTGTTTTTGGTGGCCACTCAAATGGTGGGCACGAAACCTCAGACTAAAGTCATGTCTGGACAGAAAAAGGAGGCCTCATAGTGCCATTTTTTCAAACAATACAACTCAACTTTTAAGGGCCAGCCTACACAAGTAACCATCAAGAGAAGTCTAAAACAGGTAACTAAACAGAAGAGGAACTAAGTAAATTTTAAAAAAAAGTTCACAGGATCATGGGTGTACAGCTGGACGGGCACTGGAGATTATGGAGTCAAATCCCTTTATCTGATTAATGAGGAAAATGAGGTCCAATGAAGAAAAGAGACTTGTCCAAGATCATAAAGGTAACAAGTGGTGGGGTTGAAACTTAAGCCCAGACACTTAATTTCAAAGCCAGCACACTTTTCATTAAGGCTAACAGGCCTGTGTTCACTTTTGAGATATATGAAATAAAACTTGAATTACTAGCCTATGCCACTTTCCCCTCAAAATACAACTAAATCAAGCAGTCTCTCTACGTGAAGCTTTCCCGATCCTCTCAACTGGAGGCACCTTGTCTCTTAAATTTAATATTTATTCTCTATATGTTTATTATTTGTGTACTTACACTCTTTTCTGCCCTGCTAGGATATCAGCTCCTTGAAAGTAGCGGTTCTTCATTTACTATACTTAAGATCGCTAGTTCCTGACATGAAGCAAGAACTTAATAAGTGTCTGTTATACCTCTCCCCACCCTTCCATCCAGCCACTTCTAAAGAAATGGGAGGATCCATGGGTGAAGAACATTTCATATATTGTTCTTTTTTCCTTTTTTTAAAGTAGTGATTGGTTTTGCTGAGTTTTTTTTCTTTTTTAAATTATTTATTCATAAGGGATGGCACTCTGAGAGGGGATTAAAGGAAGGAATATAATGAATATTTTTAAAAAAATTTTTTCTGAATTTTTGAAAAATGGAGTTCTCATTTTCTGTGGTCTATTAAGTACCAAATAGGCTAATCTTGCTATGTTAAAGGGAATGGACAAAGATGGAAAGGATTTTTTTTAAAAAATCGTTGTTAAAAGGAAAATGTACAAGTGGTTAGACTATCTCTAACTTCTAAAACAAGTTAGGCCTATATTAGAAATTAAATTAGTCACAGTTTTTCTGTTGATTTGATATATTTACTTGTTCTTTTTTCACTAAGGTATCTTAATAATAAAATGCAAAAGTGGGGGCAAATTGAAGAAATAGGACCAAGTCATATTATAAAAAGTTTCTGGGCTATAGCTCAAAACAAAATTTCAGCTATGGTTATTAGCGATCAAAGAAATATGACTCTGATGGCCTGATAAGAACAGTTAACACGTGTGGATATCAAATAGCATATGTGTGCAAATGCTGTGAAAAATATGAGATACTATACAAATAAAGAGGTAGAATTACCAACATCCCTGGGAAACTTTATCCGTGAATTTATTTTTATATCAAACAGGATTTTATTAAAGTGTGCAGGGGAAGAGGAAGAAGTAGTATAGTACAGGATAAATAATGTCCCAGAGGTATTTTTCAGGCAGTGAAGAATGCTAATTACTATTAGTAATCAAGTAGTATATATGTGTCCTTAGATAAATATTAAATTATCTCCAAAAACTGTGTTGGAAAGCTAATCAAAATATCAAATGACAGTGATAACAAATGATTTTCTGATAATTTACCTCAGACTTACATAAAAACTCTCTCAGTATTTTTGAAAAACATTCTAATTTTTACAGGAAAAAAAAAATAATTTCAGGAAATTCACCTGGGCACACCAAAATACTAAACTGACTTTCTCTGCTTATCTGAGAAATCTACTTTGTGTGTATGGTTTTCAAAAAATATACCTGCTGACAAATAGTGGCCTATCACACAAAAACTGCAATATATTATATTTTACATATTTTTAGATTTTAGTCTGTCCAATTGATCAAACTAGGTCAAATGCATCACATGTGAGAGTTCAGTACTGCAGAATACTGAAGGGGACAACTGCCTGTATTGTTAGAACGCAAGATGAGAAGGTGGGATGACTCCATTCTTTGTATTTTTATCTTCACTATCTAGAATAGCCTACCATAAAGTAGGTACTCAATAAATGTGCAAAATGATGTGTTCATAAGGATTTTCACAGCTAAAATTTGAACTATTATCTTAGGTATTTTGCATTGGTACACAACCATGCTACTTTTCTGAATTATAAGGAAAAAACCATACACAACCCCTCCACTCCCATGTACCAGGACTACCTTTGCCACCTCCGAGCCACACAACCTTGAGCAAGCCACTTACTTCTGGGAACCTCTGTTTCCTCATGTGAGAAATAGGAATATTAATAGTAATAGCTAGGTTCTAATAATATTTTACTTTTGCACTACACTTTATAGAGAGGCAGTATGGTACAGTGGCTAGAGCCAGTCTGGAAACCAGGAAAATCAATCTGGGTTCTAGCCTTGACTGTAAGACTTCCTGGCAAAAAATTCCAATGTTTAACTTCTCCATAATCTAGGCAACTCTCTAAAACCCTCTCCTGCAGAGAACGTGCTGCATTGGTAGTAAATTTCTTCACCAGAGTTCCCTAAATCAGTGTAATTATAGATCTAGTCCTTATTAATCCCTGCCTGCTCTGCAGAATTAGAGAGAAAAACAAATTGAGACATTAGATATGGAAGCGCTTTAGGAAACTGTTAAGTGGAATTCAAGGGGTGGAAGTCAGGAATTTCTGTTCATTGGCATAGTGAGCTCCCTGTGATGAAACCCTCTCTCTCAACACAGATAAGCAACTCTTCTTCAACTTATACTCCTAGAGAGTTGTATGGGGGAACTAATGACTTCCACAGGGTCACGAAGTCAGCAGGTCTAAGAGGCTATGGCTATACTTAAACCAAAGTCTTCCTGACTGGCCCTCTAGCCACTAAGTAATGATGCCTCTCTAATGTTTGGCAGAAATATAAAATATTATTTTAAGAACCTACAGTCTGAAAAATTTAAAGTCATATGTCCTGCTTTTCATTCTAGATTTAAAAAAAAATTCTACCAGTTAATTTTGACTCCATTTTAACTTATGAATTTGATAAGATAAATAAGTTTAATTAGGCAAATTAAGGCTTTAGTGGGTCCTTCTTTCTTCCATATCCAGGCTGTACTAAATACATACTTTTCATTTTGTTTTTTTATGATTAAGCAAAATATTATTTCAACATCCCATTTATAACTAATTTCTAAAATGAGAACATAAGTAAATAGTTAGGAAAGTCATTCTAATTATGCTTTGACACTAGAATTTAATCAACAAACATTTATTAAATGTCTACTTTGTGCAAGATATCATGCTGGGGGGCACTGGGAATATATAATAATAAAAATTATAATATCTGACATCGAATAACTATCATATAATAACAATCTAAATAACTCATTGTTCTTCCAGTTAGCATCACAAGTCATTACCCTTAATATGACTATCCATGTCCAGATGAAGAAATAAGGCTATTAAGTTAAGAAACCTTGTTAAGTTTCCCCATCTATTTGAAAGGTAGTGTGTTTTTCCCCCCAGTGGAGTACAGTCTGAAAAACAAAGCAACCTGGCTAAAGTTCTATATGAAGCAAAAGAAAACCCTATTCTTTTTACAAAAAATTTATAATAGACTAGTAAGAATGATGAACTAAATATGATATTTATCTTAAAATCTCTCACAGAAAGAGAAACTGCTCTGGATGGCAAAAGCACTACAAAATTCTGAGGGTAAAAAGAAGATCAAAGACTTCTGTGGGAAAACCAAACGGACAATCTACATGAAATTAAGGAAATTAAGTTCCAAAGACAGCTACAAAAAAGCTTTGTGAAAGTTATTAGAATAAACTGATTGATAGACAACACTGGAAAAGGAGTTATGTTTTCTCTAAATTAAAGTAGATTTTGCCTTTCATGATGTGTCTAAGGAAAAAGAGTGGAGTGGACTGGTTCAGCTGTCCAAGTTCCTGAACTGCAGGAACATGAAAACAAAGGGGTTTTGGGGCAAAAGTTGCTGTTTTTATTACCTAGTAGGAAGTGTTAAACCCACTTGTCTAAAATGGCACAAGACAATGCTGGCAAAAGAGACTTCAATTAGAAATGTCTTACAGTCATGTAGTAGTATTACGATTTTTCTAATGGTTATACAAGTGTTTACATACCTGATGTTATTTTTAAGTATTTTCAGGCAACTGAAGCATTTAAAGGTTGTATGAGTCTTCTGTTCTTGTAGGTTATCACCTTCATGTTTCCCATAATAAAAGTCATTAACTAACATAATCAGTTTTCCTTTATCAGCATCAGCGATCTTATTTTTACTTGCTGCACTTGAAAATTCAGTTTTATTAGATCCCCAAAAGAAGTTATTTACCCTCTCTGGACAACAATACTAAAAGAAAAACACAAAAGTCTTAATTACTTTTGAAAAATTAATCAGCAAGAGACAATAATTCACCTAAACCTGAGTCTAGAACTATCCTTATATGGCACAAAGCATAGTTTGGGGGTTTTAACTCTTTGGATAAAGGCAATATTTCTGTGCCCTAAAAAACAATGAGGTATATATTTGCATGGCATTATATAATTTACAAAAGTAATGTAGTTTTGAATATTCTACTATGTAAATCAGATTTCAAAAATATCTCATGTATTTAAATAAATCCTTCATTTCTAACCTTCATTATTAGTATTCTAATAATGCTTCCACATCAAAAAGATATTTATCATTCCGACTCACAGTCACTTCAACACATCATTCTCAACGATATAAATATTAAATACAAATTTTTTTTTGAGTTATGGTATCAATAATGAATTAGCATTAAAGTGTTCTAAAAATATTTCTGAAGACATGAAAGAAAAGAGGTGGGTCAATCATATAAATAAGAGTGAAAGCCAGCACTGGTAATGGGACCCTTAAGGTATTAAAACAATAAGAGTAAAGCTTTTATTATATTAGGTAGATCCTCTAGGGAGGGTTTATGTTAAAAATATGCACAAGAACTGTCCAAGATAAGAAGCCAAAGAAAGATTTCAATCTGTATCTGCATCAGTAAAGCAAATACTACATCAACAAAATCACAGATCTAAGAAATCGTCCATAAAAACGCCAATCAAATGCAGTTTTCCATCAGAGTGAAATGTTCAATTTAACTAAATATTCTGATTAATAACAGAGAATTTCCATAAATGCCACTCATATTCTGGAAAATTAAAATATAGTAACACACACAACATTCATTTAGAATGTAGAATCACTTAGAACAATGACACTGCATCTCTTTGATGAGTCAGATGCCTCTTCATCATGATTACAAATATCTATTATCATGTACCTTAAACGATCAGAACAGTCAATTAAAGTATTTAGAGTTGATACGGATAAAACCAATTCTCATCATACAAAACAATATACATAACAAAAATTCAGAGATTTGAAGATTATTTCAAAATTATTGTCCCATAAAAAGTTTACCTTCATGTGATTTTTTAAAGGATCCAACAGATTAAAATGAATGTTACACTTTGGACAAGCTCTTGGGAAAGGTGGTCCATTTTTAGTAGAAGTAATTGTACCTAAAATGTATTAAATATATTTAGTCTCCAAATTTATCATTTTTATGTCTCAAAAATCGAATATGAAAATACGAAAAATATATTTAAAGTTGCCATACAGTTTAAAAAATACATAATTTAGCCATCCTTTTTACTTCTTTAAAATTTCTATTTTTTCCTACTATTTTAATAGCAATCATAGCTCACTCCACTTTACCTTTTGAAGGTGAAGTCTGTGATGGTGACTTTACCAAAGAGAACGGGGATGAGGGATGGGTTCCAGCGATACCTTCATTGGACTTAGGCTTCTTTGAAGTAATACTGTTTACTTCAGAAGTAGAGAGACGTTTCGTTACAAAGGAACTTTCATTCAGACCTATGATGATTTCAAGGTTAAAAAAAATAATTGTTTTGGTATTATATACTAACATACATAAATATACATATGCACATTCTAATATGTAATATACTAATCATTACTAAAAAATTTCTTTAGAATGGTTATAATTAACTATCAAAAATCAATGAGACACAACTCTAGAGGAAAATACAATGGCTCTTTAAAAATACTCATTTTCTAATAACTCACGAAATGATGCTATTTCCACAAGAAAACTCTTACCTGATTTTACCTAGGATGGGGAGCAAGTCAGAGCACATTATTTGCAAATCAGAGAGAAAAAGCGAAAGCTTTGAAAAAATATAACATGTTCAGGGGCCAAGTTTTCACCAGTGCTTTTGCAAAGTTCAGGAAGCTAAGTGCCCTGCTTTGGACTTAACACAATTAGTTTAATTTGTTTCTAAAATTTTAAAAGGTCTTTAAAATGTGTGAAAGCTCACCTTCATAAACCTAAAAAAGCCATATGATAAAGCAATTTCAGGCGAATTCCTTTACAATGGACAACTGCACAACAAATGAGGCAGAAGCAACATTCCAAAGTATATTCTACTGTACATTAAAAATTTTCAATTTATTGCTTTGCACAAACAAAAAGCTGTCATTGCTCAAGTATCATAGAAAGCATTATAAAATCAGAATTGGAAGGGGTCTTAGAAGTTATCTATTCAAAAGGGTTTACAAGATTTCCAAGCTGGAAGGGGCCTTGGGGCTGAGCTAGCCATACTCCCTCATTTTTATAGAAGAGGAAAACAAGACATGAGAAATTAAATGCCTTGCCCAAGGTCAGATAGGAAGTTTAGAGAGCAGAGCCTGGTTAAGAATTGATTTCCTTGCTCCCAGTTCAGTGTTCTTTCCAATAAAATGCACTGCCCTCAATGGAAGGAATATTATGAGATACCACCCAACTACGTGAAAATGGTTTTTATCCAAGTTTTGGAAAGCAGATTGAGGTATCTATAAAAGTCATAAAATGAACTGAATTGGGGATACCTAGGCTCTACCCATAGCATACCACTGGAGTGTGTTTGACCTTAGAAAATTCATTTCTGTTCCACAGCAGTATATAAAAAGAAATACTATCGTCCTATACTAAATTACAATTTAGTACTAAATTACAATTAATTGTAATTAATTGTAAACTAATTACAATTGCTTTATATACTCCTTTGAGTATTTTGTGACAAATTAACATGAAATAATAGACTTAATATAAAAATTAACTCATTTGCTGCCTATTTAAAAATCTTAATTGCATATCCTTATGCATTCTAATAATTCAAACATGAATAAATCACCAATATTTTTTCAATAGCTTAGTTTTCTTGAATAAAATTAAAATAGCAGATTTGCCTGTCAACTTTTCCATACAGGTTACATGTGCAATTATGGCAGGAAAAATAACATCATTAAGCTGCTTCTCTCTTTAGTCAAAATCTGTATTTGTCAATTGATGATTTTTTTTTCTTTTTTCCTTCTTTAAAAAACACAAAGACTGATACTGGAACTGATATGTGCACATGGGCTGACAGCTGAGGTATCTGTGCATTTTTAAGCAATGGCTTTTGTGCAATCACTACATTAATGTTCTTCTGAACTGAAGTTACTTGATCAAAAAACTTATGAGCACAAGTGGGTGCTGTTCTTGTAGTTGCAGCAACTGGATGTATTTGTGCAATTGGCTGGACAGGTTGGACAGATTGAGTAGAATCTCCTGTTTCAATACAGAAATTTTAAAAGCACTAAAAAAACCCTCCAAAGGAACATACATGAAATTCACTATTAATTTAATTCAGTCCCTTAAGCCTTTGTGTCTCCCTACCGATAAACATACTCTCCCCTTTACCTTTATACGTACTATTCCCCACACTACTATCCAACTTTGAGGGGAACAACCTCCTCCATAAACCCTTCTTTGGTCAGCCTAGGCAGAAGTTCTCTCTTGGGAACTTCTGCAACAATTACTGTGTGCAACTTACTTAACAATTGTAACATAATTATCAATTTACAGTTTATCTCAGCAGATTATAACTTCCTTCAAAGCAGGTACTATTTTTTGTGTTTTCCACAGATCCTACAGCATAGAGCCTTGTATGGAGGAGGTGCTCAATGAATGAATAGAAAAGAATTTCAAAAATTAAGATGTTACTATAACAAGAAACAGTGAGTGACATCCTAAGTACAAGTTAATAACTTTGAGAGGGAAATTATTTCAGGCCACTATTATACCTTTTTGGTGGATGAATGCCCTAAAGCATGAAAAGCAGAAACCCCTAATTATCTGTGTCACAGTTTCCTTGGGAAAAGTTCAAGTTTGGTATGATCCAGATGATTGAGGGTATTCACTGCTTTCTCTGCATCACAGAAACCTGTTATAAACTACGGGTGCCAAAGCACTCATACCACAAAACATTTAAGTATCTGGAAACATTCATACTTACTAATGTAAAATTCCTTACTATTTGAGAAGACAGTCATTCCAACTTCTACTTGAAGTAAAGTCCTTTCTACAACATACCTGTCAATTGGTCATCCATCTTTTGCTTGAAGACTTCCTGTGAGCATCAACTCCCTAGCTCCTGTGGTAGCTAATTTTTTTTTAGATAGTCTCAATTATAAGGATTTTTTTTTTCTTGTATCAAACCTCAATTTGCCTCCTGGCAACTACCTAGCTGCTACACTTTTTGTGATGAAAAGAACTATGGTACATAGGAATACTCCCTGACGAGCATTCCCTTTGACTTAGAGATAGCTTCTAACCTAGAGCTGCTTGCTACCAAGAGGGATATAGCTTATTTTAAGTAGGACCATTTGGCATGGCTCCCAGATACTACCTTCTGTCTCACTAATCTTTGCTACTTCCTTTTAGCTGGCCCAAGTCTCTTTCTTTAGCCAAAAAAGTCCACTGTTTGGGCAATTTAGAGCTAAGAGGTCTCAATTACCCCTTTCATCATCTTTTTAAATAAGAAACTATTATAATTATAAATTATTATAACTAACTTTCTCCTATCATCCCTCATTCTCCATTTTCCCTAGGCTAATGGCCAGGTTTAAGAAAGACATTTTCTATATGGTTGGAGTTGGGAGATACATACATAGTGACATCAAGATCTTGATACACACTATACTCTGATTTTTGATTCCCTGTAAGCGTTCCTCTCTATTTGCAGGAATCATTTTATTCAACAAATGTTTTATTAAGTCCCTATCTGATGCACTGAGGTTGGTTTAAAAAAAAAAAAAAGCTCAATTCAAACATTTATTAAGTATCTTCTATATGCTGGGCACTGGGTACATAATAAAACACCAAGAAGGAAAAACATTGCTTACCCCAAAGAACTTACATTTAATGGATAAAACATATAAATAAATATAATACAATCTGAAAAGGAAGAGAATGTTACCTAGGGGGAATAGGTAAAGCTCCCTAGAGGAATCTTGAAGAAAGCTAATGATTCTGAGAGACAAAGATGAGAATTCTAAACACATGGGAAAGCTTATGCAAAGGTACTGAAATAGGAGGATGCCAAGTTTGGGGAATAGCAAGGTGGCCAGTTTTGCTGGAGAGTTTATAAAGGTGGGTAATGTGAAATGTCTGGAAAAAGTGGCTACGGCAAGACTGTGGAGGGCTTTAAACACCAAGCAGAAGAATGTGTAATACACCCTGGAGGCAATAGGAAGCCACTGAAATTTCTTGAACAGGACAGCAACATGATCAGCCAAGTGCTTTAGGAAGATTGCTTTGACAACCATTGAAGAAATGCTGGAGGAGAGTGCCCTCGAAGGAGGTTAGATGAATTAGGAGGCTACTGAAACAGTGAGAGCAGGTCAATGCCAGAACCAGAAAGGTGGCCATATGAGGACAAAGAAGGGGACAAATGGGAGAGAGTTTACAAATTAGTGGGGATAATTAGAAAACAGTTCATTGTTTAAGGGGGAGAAAATGTAAGCTGCTTTATTGTTGTAAATTATTTTTGACCCTTTAATGCACTTCCCATTCTTGGCCTGATGAGGCAATTTCTCTAATTATCCAGGTGCTTGAAATAGCTAGTTTTGGTAGTTACTTTGGAGTTACTTATTTATTCTTTAAAATTTAGCTCAACTTATCCTACTTTGTTAAACCAGCAGATGATAAAAATTAGTAGGATTTCTTTTGGTAAAAATTCACCCTGGAAAGACTAATATGAAATGATGCATTTAAGTGAGCAGAAATAGGAGAACAATTTATATAACAACAATACTACAAAAACAAACAACTTTAAAAGACTTAAAGACATGTGATGAATGCAATTACCAAATATGATTCAAGAGGACTAATTATGATCTAGGTACCCACCTCCTTGATGAACTCAAGAAGAAGAATGAGAAAAAAACTTTTGGACATGGTCAATGTGGGAATTTGCTGTGCTTAATGATGTATATTTGTTACAAGAGTTTTTTTTTTCTTTTAAAAGGGTGGGGAAATGTTGGTTCTTAACTGAAAAAGAAAATTTAAGAAAAAAAAGAACAGAAACTAGAAGATTCTTTTTCTACTCCCTTTAGTCTATATGGAGCCCAAGCAAAAGGATGAAAGCATATCACCTGAATATAAACACCAAGTTAAGGCGAAGACTTGCTGCTTCAAAATAAAAGAATGTTTGAAATCCTACTAAATTTTCCTTCTTTCACTCAGACAAATATGATAAATCATAATAATGATAAATAATAACATATAAACCGATGCAGAGTGAAACAAGCAGAGCCAAGAAAATTTGTATGACCATAACAATGTAAATGAAAAGAACAGCAACCACCAAAAAAAAAAATCCTAAGTGCATGCTGCCAATCTTTCAAATTGAAAGAGGACATGTAGTCAGGAGACCTGGCTTCGAATTACTGTACTTACTAGCTATGTGACCCAGGACAAGTTACATAATCTCTAATACTGAACATCTTTATCTGCAAAATGAAGACAAAAATATCTATCAGAGGGTTGTTGCCAACAAAGTTCTTTGTAAACCATAAGGCACTATAGTGTGAATTATAATGACCATCATTTCTAATTGAATAAAAAAGGTGAATTTGGAGGGACTTTGAACATATTTAATTCATTTTGAAGTAACAAGTCACATCTCTGATTTTATTTTTTTATCCTTGGTTCCTATTTTGCTTTTCTTCATCATCATATATGTACATTTACAGATAAAGGTAAGTATAGTTTGTTTACTAACAGTGGCCAGAAGTGCTTTAATTTTCATTCTTACTAGGCTCTTTAATGAAGTCAGGTTTGAGGCAAAGAAAAGGCCAGAGGATGAAGAAGGTCAGATAACATATAGGGAATCCCTTTAGAAATCGCTCTAAGTAAAAACATTTAAAGCTGAAACTTCTATTCCAAAATGAAATGCCCATTTTATTCAACATAATCCTTCAAAGAGATAGCTAAATTGAACTATTCCCCCAATGCACATTTCTTTAGTCAAAAACTTGAATGTACTTCAGTATTTCTTTAGATTCTCATATTTTTCTGTACTATAGTGACTAATTTTTAAAATCTTTATAAAGAAATAGAGTTAGCAGTATGTCTTCCTGAATTGACTTGTGATATACCAAAATATTTATAGTGAAACTTTTTGTGGGGCCAAGGAATTCGAAACAAAGTCTACTGATCGGGGCTAAACAAATTGTGGTACATCAATGTCATGTTGTACTCAATCATGAATATAGTAAAATGTGTAGACTTAAATGAACTGATGCAGAGTAAGGCAAGCAGAGCCAAGAAAATATACATGACTACAACGATGTAAATGAAAAGAACAGCAACTACCAAAAAAAATCACAAGTGCATGTTGCAAAATTACAAAGAATAAGACCCCAAAGAAACTATGAGAAAACACCTTCCTCCTTCCTCCACCCCCATAAGCAACTGAGACATTTTTTAGGTCTTGTGTTTGAGTTTTACAGTTTCTTCCAATTTCCTCTCTTAACTTTCTGCTGTCATTTCTTGCAATTATCCCTACTTCTGCCTCTAAGATCAGTACCTGTCCTTTCTAAACTATGAGGATGTAATTAAGTTCCCAGTCCCTGGAGGTTTCAAATAGAAGCTGAGTGATGGAGAGGGGATTCACGTTATGGATTGAATGGAATAACCTCTAAGATTCCTTCTAGTTCTAAGATTTCATGGTCTATTGTTCCACTCTGAGCATCATCACTGAGTTAACTAAATACCAAATTGTGTGTCCCACTTCTTATTTCATTAAGTACTTAAGTAGATTTAAAACATTTCAACTCGCTAGAAGATAAGTTCTAACTACAGGAGAATGAAGATCACTTTTGGCAGGTGATATAAAAAATAATTCAGTTCTAGGTCTGCCTCAGCTACTATCTATCTGGGCTTCAGTTTCCTCATCGACAGAATCAAGGATTGGAAGAAATGGTCTGAGGTACACTTCAGATTTATCTTTGAATTTAAGATCTCATCATCCTAAAGGAACATGCTCATCTCCACCTTCTCCCCTCTGCTCTCACTTCTGCCTATGCAAATCTCCCAACACAGTAATGGTCATTTAAGAATTTCTGAGCAGGGAGATGACTCAATGAAAGTCTTTTGGTCCAGTATCCAAATAAAAGATGGCTTGGAGAACAGACAAGGAGAGAAAAATTTAGGAGATACTTCTATATACACTTATCCTTAGAAGAGAAAATTAGGAAAACTTAGATTAAGTTACCAGAATAATGTCTTGGCCTACTGAGAAAAGAGAGATAAATCTTCCATGACCAAAATAGCAAAAATTTGTGATAATCTTTCTATTTCAATTTCCTGACGTGTTTTAAAAGCAAATTTATTCACAGTAAGATCTCTATTAATGAAGATGATGGATTCTAACAAGCACTTTGAGTTTAGAATCTTCATTAGAAGAGGCAAAAATAACAAACAGAATATGCAGTAATATTTCAAGACATCAGAAAAAAAGATAGATATGAAATGTAATAAAATACTAACTAAAATAGCAATGTCAGAAATTATCTCTAAAATCCTGTCAAAGGTGACAAAAGAGGGATGCAGTCAAAATACTCCAGGAAAATTTGAAAAGGGAGAGATCACTTTCAGTTCGAAACACAAAGGAAAGCATGAAGAGTTGGTACCTGAGATGGCCCTTAGAGAAAACTTTTAATAGGTACAGACCAGAAGAAAAGAAAGGAGGGGATATGGAGATGACCAAAGGCAATTAAATGCCTGAAGGTGGAGGAGTACATTATGTAATCAATAAATGATGGTAGTACAATTTGGCTGCAAGATGTGTGAAGAAGAGTAATGTGAAAAAAAGCTGGAAAATTAAATGCTAGGCTAAGAAGTGTATACTATACTCTACAGAGAGCAGGATGGCACTGAAGGTTTTGAGCAAGAGAGGGGCATGGTCAGATCTGTGCATTAATCATAAATAATATATCTGAATGCATGGTCACAAATTTTATGATAGATTTTGACCACACTACAAAACAATTCAAAATCCTTATGTATGAGTTTCTTATAATCTTACCTTTAAAACTGTGTATGACAGAATCACAAATATGTTAGAGCAATTGCCTTCAAATGGAAAATGTTTCATTAATAAATGAAAATTACCAAATGAAATCATGGACCCAAGAAATGCAGTCATCCAGGAATGACAATTTTATGGAAAACTCTAAAAAATCCCTTGAAAGTTATCATTTAACAAAGAAATTAGTTAATATGGCATCAAGGCTGTCTATGTGCATGACATGGCCAAAGTATAGTTCTAAGAACTATAGCTTTTGAGCAAACCAATTAGTGAGGTTGACTTACATGTTGATAAAACTGGAGGGATTTCTATGAGTCTTTGATAATTGTACTAATGGATACGATGACTGGCTTGATTTTTACAAAAGTCCAAGTAGTTCTTAATATAGTTTTTCCACTACATACATAGAGACTGTTCTTTTTTATGTCACATTTACAAAATTGAAGCCCTTGATCTAAATAAACTGAAATTAATTTTAGGAGCTGCAAAAAAAAAAAAAAATTAAGTAATTCTGCAATGCCGTTTTTTTTTCATATCCATCTGATTTGTCTATCACAACTGGTGAATTAAAAAACAAAAACACACAAAAAACACTATACTTCTAAACCAATGAAGCAAGAAAAACTAAATTATTACACTGTTTGTGGAAGTGAGCTTTGGCAAGGATTCACATTCACCTTTATTGATATTAACCAAATAAAAGATTACTTAGCTTGAAAGCCTCTGCTTTCACAAAAAACATCTTTAGTAGGAATGAGAAAAACTTTAAGCAAAAGTTTTACCACAAATACATTAAATACTTTAGATTAGAAATAACATATTTTAACAAGGTTTTAAAAAAGTCCAGTCAATAAAAATGTACTGTAGTCACAGTAACTGGGTTCAAGACACTCATTCTAGTTCCAAATCTGGCACTAATTAGCTATGTAAGTAGGTTTAAACTCTCTGACCCTTAGTTTCCTCATTTGTTTAAAAAAATTAGCATTGGGGCAGAAGGTCTATAAAGTCCCTTCCAGCACTAAAATTCTATGATTCTAATGTTATTTGCCTAGAAATGTAAGCGCAAATGGTGATCTATTTAAAAATAAAAAAGAAATTAAAACACAAAACTTTCTTTGATAGTACTATCCCTATTCATAGGCATCTTAACCATTTGTCTCTATAGTTTTAACTAACCAATTCTTAAACAAACCTGTTAAAGAGCGCGCTGCTCCTCCCTGGTACTGAGGTATTCCTGTGTTTTGTCTCAAGTCAAACAGTAACCCTGAAGAATTATTAGGTACAACTTGTGATGAGCTCATTATGTAACCCTGATAAAACATTTTAAAAGGAGAATATTTACTTTAATTGAATCATTTTGTTTTTATCATCTTTACAGGTTTAAGTATAATTACATATTAACCACATAAACATATGGGTGACATAAGTTTTGACAATATATAAATTAAGCAATTACTGATTAAAAAAATCTACTGACATTAAAAACAAGCTCTAAATCATATGATCCTATCATTCAGATTTAGCTTATTCCTATAAAGGTAAATATTTACATAATATGATGTAAGCTTACCTAGGTTAAAAGAATCCTTTAGGATCATGCAAAATAAAATGAAATGTCCATATACACTTCAGAGAACTAGGGTAAAGTCAGTTACTTCAAAATTGGTATTAAAAAATAAACACAGTAGAAGGTACTAAAGAAAAAAATTAGACTTTAAAAGGAAGGCACAAAGAAGGTAACAATGTTTACTTTCACAAGTGAGCTCAACTATAACTAATAATAATACTTAATAATAATAATAATAATAATTTTTCAGTAGTCCTATATGTGTCAAACCTCTGCAGGGCCCTATTGGGCATATTTCCATATATGGGCCCTGGCATACCTTTTACATTGAACCAAAGAAATAGCTATTAGATTTTAATTTTAAACAATTTTGTTGTATGATTTTTCATTAAATCTTGTATGCAATTTCATGTACTGATTTTTTTCTCAAATGACTGAACATATGATGATTTCTCACAAGCTTACTGCAATTTCTCAAAGCAATAACTTGAGTTAAAATGAACTATATTAAAATGAACTTTTAATATTTTATGCCTAGGTAATATTTATAAATAAATCCTTTTATTGTTTAAGATAAGAATTGAAACTGCCCACCTAACACTTCTCCAATAACAAAAGCTTGTTTGCTTTACCAAATATTTAGCCTGTGATTATGCTAATTATACTTTACAGCTAAGTAAAATTAGGACCTCAATATTCAATATCATTCCTATTTAAATTAAGCACTCTATCTAATTTATTATAGGTTGGGCAATTACTACAGCCACTGGTATGAGTACCGATTTGACTATCATATAGAGGAGTACTATTTCTTGAAAATAGTTATGGTTATTACTAGGACTCTGCCAGTGCTGATAAACAAGAGGTCTCTGAAATGACTGACCTTCCAAAATACTTACAGGTTTAGATAATGGCTGAGCAACAGAACTAGCTGTGGATCTTGATATAGACTGAAAAACTGGTGAAGCTGCCACAGTATTTGATGTTGGAGTCATGTAGTGTTGACTGGTTGGCTTGAATGAAGCAACAGCACCTATATAATTTATAATATAGTGAAGCATTTTCATAATTGAATTACTTGTCTCATACTTTGTGCAAAAATTATGATAGCACAACAAAAAAATACCTCTATTGGTGGCGCCATTCTGTATTCCTCTTGATGATGAGCTGGGGTTGACTCTGTTCAAAATATCTATTAAGATTACAATAGTTAGGACCAATGTTTAATAGTTTCCTGTTTTGGGAAAATACTAGCTCTTACAACTAAGATGACAAATTTTGTAAGATACTCAATAAATGAACGTATCTTGCATCTGATAACTATTTCTTAAACATTTATTAACTTCATAATCTAGTATTTAAGAAACCTGACATTTCTAGCTTTAATATCTTCTTACACAAATGTTAATACTTGTAAGTCTCAACTTCATAACTCTTCATAGATGACATTCTATTTGGTTCAGGTTTTCAGACCAGCCTATACAAGTCTACTTAACTTATAATGAACCTTAAGTATAGTACTGCACTATAAAATTTAACCACTATGAGACAATGTTGTGTTGGGAAAATACATGAGGCTCCAATTCTGAACACCAAGAATAAATTTCCCCTGACTGTTACAATGGATGATGGAAGGTGAAAGGAAGCTGAGGAATGGGACCAAGGAACAAGGAACTATAAAGGCAAAATATCCTGAAGATATTTAACCCCTTTATTTTTTCTAAAGCTTTCAAAGACTGGTTCAAGTATATAGTCAATTGCTTCCCTTTCCACTGCCAATGTTGCTTCCAACAAAGATTCCTCTTCATTATATAGGTGTTTTATAATTTCTTTCCTACACTCTGTTCCCTAAAAGTACCAGTCAGGTCCTTTCAATGTCTTGTAAAGGACAATACTATGATGAATTATGGGAAAGAGGAAAGAAATGAAAAAATTTCCCCTCCTTTCACACAGATCTTCTAAGGAGAGTTATTAATGGAATCTTTCGGATATTCAATGGACAGCAATAAAATTCATTTATACTTTAAAGTAAAATCAAACTTAGGCCATGAAGGCATTTCATCCCAGTAGCCAGATTGAGTTCTGGGTACAAGGTAAAGGTAAAAGTAAAGAGATGGACCAAGGGCTAAGGCATGCTGTGGTAGAAGCAGAAGACAGAAAAAAAGAGGAATAGCTTTATTCCTCTCTTCCCTTGCTACCACCATTCCTGCAACTGCAGACTCTATAGTATATTGAGCCTAAGTAGAAGTAAGTAAGTGGCTGGAGCAGGGAAGAAGAGAGGCAGATCAAAGCTGTAGAGGGTTGAAAAAGGGAAGAAAAGTACATTTCAACAAGTTACAGAAGAGACGAAATGGTTGATCTAGATAGAAAACCTACAATAGCTAAATTTAGGGTCTGCCTGTATAGATCTATACCTTGAAATGGTATTTATTTACTTACTATGGAAACAGATTTCTCCACACACTAAAAACATCATAATTTTAAAAATTAGATCCCTAGGGTAAGGTTTCATCATCCTACAAAAGTTTTCATTATCAATTTAAAACTTCCAGGGAAATGAGCAACATGTCTTTTTTTTTTTTTTTAATTTTAGTTATAGGCCCTAAAAACTAGAATAATAACTATGATTTATAAATTCATCTATAACATACACATATTACACAATATTGTATCTCATAGTCAGAAATGTTGGTGTGTATTGCACTGCTGTTTGTATGCAACTCATATAGCTTACATATTCTAGAAATGAAGCTCATTTATAATGCTCACCAAGTACAACCCTGTGAGGTAAATATTACTATTATCCCTATTTTATAGCTGAGGAAGGTGTACCTGAGGTTAAATGACTTGCCCAGGGTCACGAAACTTTTAAGTGTCTGGGACTGATTTGAACTAGGATTTCTGTCTCCAAGTCTAATGTACTATATTTACTATACAAGGTTTACATAGAAAATCATAAAGATCTTTTTTATTTTGAGTAAGAAGTTCAGAAACAGTAATCCCACTAGGATATGTCAATTCTCACTTTGGTAAAATTAAACAAATCTTTCAGGTCCATACTGCTATCAACTATAAGGTATAATAATAGGATTTTAAAAGGAACATATAGAAGTTTTAATTTCAATTTTTATAACTGTAATCCAGAGAAATAAAAAGATGACAAATTGATGATGAAATATTAAAGGATATTCTTCCCAAATTACTTTATTAACTAACATTATGCCACCAAATACCTCTTTTTATAATCTAAGAAGCATTTTTTTTTGTCAACAAATCTAAGATGCTATAGTAAAATAGTGATCAATGCTTTCTCAACAGTTTTAAATCAGAACAAGATAAAATTACACCAATGTGTCCAGAAGCAAAATTAGTCTCTTGTCTCTGTCTAAGCATTGGCATAGTAACAGATATTCTTGAGTTCTACCAATTTGAAATGATCTTGTACATTAAATAGCTAAAAGAATTGTTTATTCTTTTTATTAAAAAATTTTGTATATATCATTTTTCTGTGTTGTTATATGGACAATTTTAACCATTGTGTCATATTTTTAACGTGATCTTGGGTAACTTGTATGAAAAGTTTCATCAACAAATCAAATGATCCATAGTAATTTAAAGTTAAAAGAACATTAAAATCTTCATAAACCAACAATGAAGAACTACTCTGCTCCTTACCCATAGATTTCCTTCCTTTCCTAGGCTTGCATGCATTTTAGTGAGGATACTCTAAAAATCCTATTATCAACATTTGTAATCAAGTTATTATGTCTATTAATACAGCAACATACCATTTAGTTTTTGGAAATTAGATCACAAAAATGAATCCTCCAAATTAAACGAACTTGAAAGAAATCTTTTTAGCATGATTATACACTACCTTGCCATCTTAAATAAGAGTATTCCAAACATACTTTAAGCTTTTCTTAAAGATTCAGAATCATTATAAATATCAATAATTAAATTTCAATTATCAATAATTCAAAATGTCTCTTGACTTTATCAGTGTGCACTCCTGTTGATATAGATGCTAACTCCTTGATACCTTAGTATGAGATATTATGGCCAAGAAAATTTCTGGTAGCCAATTTCACCAAGTCCAGTAAATCTAAGACAATCTTTTGCTAGGCTTTCTCCTCTTTATTTGTGGTGGACAATAAAACATTCTTTCCTTTCTTTCTTCTAGTGGGAAGAGGAATGACTAATAGTGTAGACTTGAAGTCAGGAAGTCTTGAGTCCAAATCTGGCCTCAGTCAACTTACTAGTTGTGTGACCCTAGACAACTCACTCACCCTCTGTATGCTTCAGTTGTCTTATCTGTGAAATGAGGATAATAATGGCACTTACTTACCAGGGTTGTTGTGAGGACCAAATGAGATAATATTTGTAAAGTGCTTTGCAATTCTTAAAGTACTATGTAAATGCTAGCTATTTTATTCTATTCTTTTTTTTGCTAATGGTTTTGGAAATTCTCTTAGCTTTGTGTCAAAATAGGCCTAACTGGGTCCAGGAAAGGTAATCTACTATCATCCTTCTTTCAAAATTAACTGTGTACTTCATATCTTTATGGTTACTGTTAAGGATTGTTTTTTCTCCTTAAAGAAAGTGTCTACATCATATGAGTATTGGCCTATAACAGATTTCAAAAGTGGTAGTCTTATTAATGGTGCTAACTCCAACTTAATCTTACTGAGTACTATAAAATTAAATAATCAAATTCATAAGAATTGTGCACAAAAACAATAATCCGGATTTGAGTGAGGTTCTTAAGACTTGTTTTATCAAGTCAAGTGCATGGGCTAACAACTATTTCAGATGCTTGGATATGCTTTTCATTAATTTTTGGTGTTCACAAGTAGTAAGCTAAGAATGGTTTTATATTTTAAAATAAAGTTTTACTGTATTTAAAAAATCTAAAAACTTTCCTAGCTCGCAGGCCAACCATAAAAGAGCAGCCAAAAATAGGCAGTGGACATAATTTGCCTAATTTGCCGACCACTGATATGGATGGCTTAGGTTGCTGAATGTTTTATATATGAAGAAGTGCACTGTTATTACAGTTTTACAATCCCTGAACTATTAAAAGACATTATTTTATCTACTAAATAGGATCTTCAGTGACTAACATGTTATCCCATTTCCCTTTCCCATATTTCCTTGTTTAAAAGTTAAAATGAAGTTTAAAAACTATTTTTCCAGACCCACTGGAAATCTCTGATATATACTTAAAATCTATATTAATGTTTTCTAGTTATAATGGTGACAATAAACCATACACTATTACATTAGAAAAAGATAAGAAAATGGCTTAATTTAATGCATAAAGTGAGTCAAACACGAATTCTTAGCTTCCAGATTTATAATCAAATACTGCCTTACTATAGGCACTGCTATGACTTCTTTTCATATGCAATACTTTGCAAAATTTAACTTTTTGAAAGTGAATTCTTACTTGAAATGGCTGGTTTTGAACTTGCAATCTCCCCAACAAAGATTGGCTCATCATCATCATCATCATCATCATCATCATCCTCAACTTCTTTTACTTTCTTCTGCCATGGTTCTAGCTCTTCTTCTTCACACTCCATAAATAGTTCAGCCATTTTAAAATTATCTAATAAAACAGGTATAGATTTTGAAAGCATATTTCTTTTCAAAAAATGAAAGGTTATATAAATGTAAAAAGATATAATATGTTTAGAAACAATAATTTTAAGAGGACATGCAAAAAAGAAGACCTGAAAATTCCATTTTAAATTAAAAATCCAAAAAATTTCATCCAATGCAAAAGTCAAGATATAATGGTAGTATCCTGGGCAAATACTACATGATTATCATTATACCTTCCATCTATGGGAAGGACTTCCACTTAATCAGTATCATATATTTTCTCTTCTAAATTATGTCACCTTGCTCTTCAAAAAATTCGAATGACTAAAAGGTATTTTAATTTATGCTGGACTATTAACATCCTATATACTTCTGTTTATTTTATGTTTTATGTTCATGCTGCTTCTCTCATCTGGAAAACTCTCCTCCTTTCCTTCTGCCTACTCAAATACTATTCAAAATTCAGGTCTGGTCTTACATCACCCATGAAAAGCCTTTTCCAACTACTTCAGCCAACAAATGATTTTTCCTTATGACCATTACTGCACTCATGGTTTGTACTACTCAACTCAAAACTTAATTACATAAAGTTGTATACTGTTTGCTAATTACTTTGATTGTATAAGTTTTATCTCCCCAAACAGACTGTAAGCTCCCTTTGTTAATTCTTATTGCCATAGGCTGGAACCTAACTCAATACTAGGTGTACAACAGATACTCAATAATACTGCATCTGATTAATTATTCAGATAATTAGGCAAAATTAAAGTCTCAGCCAATGCCATATCTAGAAATTACCCCATGAACCTAATTAAAGATTACCAACAGCATAGTAGTAGCAGCTACAACACCACTTACCTTTAGGGTGGAGAGGGTTGTCACCCATCAAGTTCCAGAGCTAACTTTCTGTAAAATGTCCCCCAAATGACAAACATCAGTATGTATTGTATGTCATTTGATTCATGCCAATTAAAACACGGAACTGGGAATTCAGAAGTCCTCAGGTCTAACTCTCACCTCCATGAAACTCACTGTACGATGTCAGACAAGTCAATAAATCTTGGTTTTCCTGTCTGTAAAAGAGATAAAGCCATTAAAATGCATTTGATTTAAATAAAATTCTAGTCCCTAAGGTTCACTTTAATAGAAGCTTTATCTACATTACTTGTTTTATATATATATATGCATATACACTATTTACTGAAATGAGTTCCTGATAATCATCTCACATACACGAAATATTTTACTGTGGTAAAAAACTTATTTAAATAAAGCAAATCAAGGAAACCTTGAACAAAGAATAAAAACCTGATTTATCTATTTGGTAAATTCATTCCCCTTTCATTCTTTATTCCTCCTACCCTCCCAACTCCCACCAGAAGAAAGGGATGAAAATGATACTTTTCAAAGGTTGCCACCATTGTTGTAACACATCTATCAATACACAGAGAAGCCAAATTTGGAAGGCAAGATTAGTAATGGAATGTGAATTACACTGATAGAAGCTCACTAAATTAACTTTCCAGATTTTCCCTACGCTTAGAAGAAAAATTCAACAAAATTTAACAAGTAGCTATGATGTTCATGGCACTAGACTATGTGTGAATTAAGGATAGTACAGTGAAGGATGGGGACAGCTAATTAATCACCTTGTAGAAGTTACAAAACTCCATTATCTCTCTGCCAATGAAATGCCTATGTGCCCTTTTTCTCCAGTGTCAATTATTCCACAAGTGATTTTCAGAGAGGGGACATCCATTGTCTAATTTCCCTGCCTATTTTTAAAAGTACTTTCCTTTTCTCAAGTTAAATTGAAATAAGATTTGATTTTAGAATTCTATAACACTTTCTGAGTTAGATGGTAACAACACAAAATATGACAAAACCCAGGTAATTACTCCCTGTGAATGATACTATAATAACTGGTTTATATATTAAACTTTGGTTTACATATTTAATTTACTATAAATCAATATCAACAGCTTTCTTGATAGAACTAGATGAATAATGAAGTATATGAAAAATAAGTGGGTCAGAATATCTTATCAGGGTTCCCTGATAATAACAGCTAGTAAAGTTGGTCTTTCACTCAGACTTGAAAACGTATTGTAAATTACTTATTCCCCTAAACTATCTGGTACTGGGCACAAAAAAAAGAGAGAGAAGTAGATCAGCAGAATAGATAGAGAACATATATCAACCAAACATACACAAAAGTACGTACAGAAAATAAGACCCAGGAAAATGGTTTACTATTTAACAAATGAACTTTGGGGAATTGGGCAATAATTAGATGGTAAATAAATTGAGACCCACTCATAACAGTGTACATTTAAGTGAGTTTCTGCTGGATGACAGACTTAAATATAGAAAAAGAAACTATAAAAGGGATGAAATTAAATGAAATATGGTAGTCAGATAAAGAACTATGGAATCGGAATGCAGATTGAAGCATACTATTTGCTCTTTTTTTTCTCTTCTATTTTGTTTTGTTTCTTCTTTCTTGTGGTTCCTCCTATTGTTCTAATTCTTAGTTTCCTCAACTGGAAAAAAAAAAAAGGATATGAGATGGACTCTCAAGTCCCTTTCAGCCCTAAATCTATGATCCAGCAAAAGAAAATGAAGTGGGGACAGACAGGTTATGAGAAGAACACAGAAAACAATGTCACAAAGATCCAAAGGACAAAGTATCCAAGAAAAGAGGGTGTCCAAGGGAAATGGTATAAAGAGGTAAAGAAAGATGAGAATTAAGAAAAGACCACAGGATTTTTAAAGACACCACAGGTATTATTTAGAGAGAAAGGTTTCAGAAGAATGACACAGTCTGCACATCTATCTAAATACCACTATAAATATACTTCTAAGTAATATCAGACCAAAAAAAAAAATCTCATGGTGAGGAATTTAAAATTCTTTAGAACTAATATTTTGATGAATAAGAAGATTTTAGTTATGTTATTTCTGGCAATAAACAGATCTCAAATTCTATCTGTAGAGACATTTCCATTTAACCTGTCATGTTTTTAGATTCTTTATAGCAAAGAGCTATAGAAAGAATAACCCTGAAAAGCTAATGAAACAAAATCCCACAAAAAACATAACCCAAGTAAATCATATGGCTGTAATTAAATAACACTGTCAAGTCCTGTACTACTAAAATGACAAACAACAAAACAAATAACCAATTAAAAAACTTCAATGTATAGCAACTAATATTTGGGATAACTTAGTGTCTCCTACAATTTCCAACATGGAAAAGAAGAGCTATAGTTCACAATATATAAAACATTTCTTTTTTCTCCTAATACTAGGAGTTATAAATATTAAATAAGTAGTTCACTGAATGGGCCCCAGGCTTCACGGATAAGAGGAATAGATAGGGCAAGTTTGAATAATCTGGTATCCTGCCTATTTCCCAATTTTTCAATACCCTGTAAAGATAACGTATTAATAAGCACAGGGAACAAAATAAACAAATGAATGGCAAAACAAAAATACCTAACCCGGAATATGAAATGGTCTCAAGTAACTTTTAATATGACACTGCCATGTATCAAACTGCTATATCTAGTTTTTCTTTCTCACAACAGTTGTAATGGGGGTAGGTAGGTGGGGAGAGGTAACGGACCCAACTCCTCACAATCCTTTAAATTCAAATGATACATGACCTAGACATAAAGAGAGCTATTACAAGAAAATCTGAAGAACACAGAACATATTACCTATCAGACTTATGGATAGACAAACAATTTACGAATAAGCTAGAGATAGAGAGCAGAGGGAAGTGTGAAATGGATTATTAAATTAAATTGAAAAGATTTTGTACAAATCAAACAAATGTAGGCAAGATCAAAAGGAAAGCAGAAAATTGGGAAAAAAAATTTATAGACAGATTCTCAGATAAAGGTCTCATATCTCAAATATATAAAAAACTTTGTCAAATCTATAAGAATATAAGTCATTCTCCAAATGATAAATGGTCAAAGGATGTGAACAGGCAGTTTTCCAATGAAGAAATCAAGACAATTTATAGTCATATGGAAAAAATGCTCCCAATCATTACTGATTAGAGAAATAAAAATTAAAACAACTTTGAGATATCATTTTACATCTACTAGATTGCCTAAAATGATTGGAGGGGAGAATGACAAATGTTGGAGGGGATGTGGAAAAACTGGGACACTAATTCAATGTTGGTGGAACTGATCCAGCCATTTTGGAGAGCAATCTCGGATTATGCCCAAAGAGTTATTAAGCTGCTCATACCTTTTGACCCAGCAATACTACTACTAGGTCTGTTCCCCAAAATGATTACAGAAAAAGGAAAATAACCAATATGTTCTAAAAAATTTACAGCAGCTCTCTTTGTGGTGGCAAAGAACTGGAAATTGTGGGGATGCCCATCAATTGGGGAATAGCTGAACAAGTTGTGGTATATGCTCATGATGGAATACTACTGTTATAAGAAATGATGAGCTCAATGATCTTAGATAAAGAAGGACAGACTTGCACAAAATAATGAAGAGTAAAATGAGCAGAACCAAGAGAATGTTGCATACAGTAACAGCGATACCGTTTCAAAAACAACTTTGAGTGACTAAGTCATTTTGACTGTTATAAACACCCAAATTAACTACAAAGAATATATGAAGAAAGATGCTATTTGCATCCAAAGAAAGAACTGGTATAGAAGTATGTATAGAATGGTTTTACATAGATATACATATCTGTGTCTAATGGTAGCCATGGGGGGTGGTGAGGGTGGAAGAATAAAAAGGAAAAAAGTTACATGATACCTTTATTACATATTTAAAAGGAATAGGAAGTTGTACATAATAAATTTGCAGTTTCATGAACAATCATCTTTTTTTTCCTATTCTATGTTAGGAAATGTTTGTTTTATTTCTTAAGAATAAAATAAACAAAATTTTAGAAATAGAAAAGAAAATTAAATAAATTCAAGTTGCCTTCTCTCCCTGTAAATATCATTCAAAACTGGTCCATAACCCCAGATATAGCAGTGGCATAAAAATGTTTCTCAAACAGTAGCCCCAACTCTGAGATTCAACCCACTGAGTACTTGATTCTAATTAATTCCCATAGGCCAAAATAAAGCAAACTATCACCAGCAGCTAGGTAAACACTAGACTTTTCAAGCCCTGATGATGAACATAAGGTATAATAAAAAGGCTATCCTTGGAAAATAAAGTTACATTTTTTAAAAAGTGGAATTCTATAGAAAAAGCACATAATTTAGAAGCATGGCAGGATTTAGATGAACTGATACAAAGTGAAGCAGAACCAGGAAAACAACATATATGATGACAACGGAAATGGAAACGGAAATGGAAAGAATAGCCCAAAACAAAATAAACTCCAACCAAACACAAAAAATAAACACCATCAAAACTTAATCCTACATAGTAGAAACACTACATATAACATTAGATATTTAAATTATGTTGATGTTGTTGCATTTCCCCCCCTCATTTTTATTCTTTAAGAGATGGTTCTCTAAGAGAGGAAGGGAAGAAAGAGAGGAAAGAAAAACTATTTATCGTCTACTATTTGCCAAGTGCTGTGCTAAGTATTTTATAAATACTGCTCATTTGATACTCACAAAAACCCTGTGAGGTAGGTGCAATTATTATCCCCATTTTACAATTTAGGAAACTGAGGCAGTGACTTGCCCAAGGTCACACAGCTAGTAGGTGTCTGAGGCCAGATTTTAATTCAAATGTTCCAGACTACAGGCCCATCACTTTATTCACTTTGACCCAGCTTGCTGCTTCTCAGGGCAAAAAAGAAATAAGGAAATGTAGGTAATATAAAAACAGAACACAAACTGATACAAAACAAAGTAAAAGGAAACAGGAAAATAATATGTATGACTACAATAACATAAGTGGGAATAATAATAATAAAAACACAACTTTTTGCCGTTATTACCAAGCTTGACCCCAGGATGAGGCGAGAAAATATATCTTTTTCTTGGCAGAAGTAAAGGATATACTATCAGACCTGGTTGATACAGTAGTTTTTCTGAACTGCTTCCCCTCTTCCCCTTCCCCTTTGTTACTAGGGTTGGTTCTGGCTAGGGCCTAGAGGAAGGATATTTTGGGAAATGAAACAAAAGATATCAATAAAAGAATTTAGGGGACAGCTAGGTGGCAGCACCGACCCTGAAGTCAGGAGGACCTGAGTTCAAATCTGGCCTCAGACCAAACACTTGACACTTACTAGCTGTGTGACCTTGGGCAAGTCACTTAACCCCAACGCCCCCCCCCTCAAAGAGCTGCTAATAAAAAGAATTTAAAGTTAATAGCTTGCACTTAAAAAAGAAAAAAAAACCCACCTGATTTAGTAACTCCCTACATAGTATCATGTGCAGTTAGGACTCTTCTAACAATTTAATATATCCTTTTTTGGATATAAATGTCAATCACAAATTGTTTCTTAGCTGATCATAGGCAGTCCAGGATTGTCCTCACAAAGTATTCAAACAATGCCATAAGTTAAGTCATATTTTCCAAAGGAACATTATAATTAGGGATTGTGTTCCTAAGCAAAGGTTCAACATCAAGTCAATCATAAATGACTAACAATATGTCACAGATCATGTATTTAAAGTGTCATTTTTTTTTAAAAAGGAAAAATTGAGCAATTATAAACCTCTTTTACTACTTTCATTATTAAGGTTCTTTAAAACTAAAACTAACATGATTCATTTCACAGTATTTTATTTATGACTTCTATGACCCTTCTTATGATGTGCCCAAGAATATATTGCTTTTTAGAAGTTGTAACTGTAAATACAATCCTTCCTCTGGGGAAAACAAAGAAATTGATATTGCATGCTAAAAAAAAGACCAACCACACACATTTATACACAGCAACATTGATAATGGAGACTTTTTTCCCCTCCATGTTAGCATCATTTGCACTGCAAGTTAATTCCTGCCTTGGAAAATCTGAGTTAGCATTCATGTGTGGAATTACATGTAAAGGATAAAGCTGTAAGCATCTCTACCATGAGGGCCTTTGATCCTCACTTGAGAGAACCACCCAAGACCATCCTCCTGGTAATGGCAAGGCAATTTATTGATAGAACTCCCCGGGAAAATGTGTGCTCATATTAATTGGCTACTATCTTGCATAACGATGTAGTTTTAATTACTTTTCATTCTCTATTACTGTCATCCTTAAAAAACCAACTGAGGTCTCCCCAATTAAAATTTCATATATATATACACACACACACACACACACACACGTGTGTGTGTGTGTGTGTGTGTGTGTGTGTGTATGTCCATCTGGGCCCAAATAGTCCCATAGCACCTGGCATATTATCCTTCACATCCCCTTTGTTAACTGACCTCTCCATTGGAGAATACTGAATTCCTATGATTCTTATCCCACTCAACAAATTACAGTACTCAAAGATATGGAAGCAGAAGAACAAATATTTTGTTTTTCCTTTCTTCACTACCTAGAACTCCCTCCAAAAAAGGAAAGGTGTATTGCTAATACATTTCAGATTCCTGTACAAAAGGGGAAAGATGGGAAATTGTCTTAGGAGTGTCACACCACCTCAATCTGGAGACGGATTTTGGAAGACCACAGCACCCAACCTCATACTTATAACCCAGCTCTTATGAAGTATGTCAGCTATACAGAATAGCCTTAATAAATCTCTTCTAGATCCCTGAGTCGTGTGCGTCCATGTGTATTTTCACCTTTTCCCTTTTCTAAGATAGATGCTTAATTTCTATAGTCACTCATTTGGAGATAATCATGCCAAGTGGAAGAATTCAAAGTGAGTGGGAGGACAGTCTTTCAGGAGGTTTATGGTTGAAGAACAATACATATATTATCAGAATTTTTTCAATGTTTTGTTGATAACCAGTTTTGTTGATACTTTCTTCCTTTAAAAAATTGTTATATTAAATCCTATTATATGTTACAACAAGTACGTGGCAAAGTGAATACAACACCAGGCCAGGAGTCAGTAAACTCAAGTTCAAATCAAATCAAATGGCTGTGAGATCCTGAACAAAGCACTTAATTTCTGTTGGCTTTAGTTCCCTCACCTGAAAAATGGGAACAATAACAGCACTTACTTCAAAAAGTTGTTCTGAGGATGGAATGAGATAATAATTGAAAGTGCTTAGCACAGTGCTTGGCACATAGTAGGTACTAAATAAATGTCAACTTTTATTATTATATGGAATAGCTCTCTAGGAAGAATGAGGGAGATGACACAGGAGGAAATTTAGGAGATGTAAAAAAATTATTAAAATAAAAGGACAATGGGGGGAAGGAACTGATTAAGTCTCCTCATTTGAAAACAGCTCCCATTCAAACTGCTACAGTAAGTGACCCTAAATCACTTAAAATGATCATAAGTATAGCTTAGACCAGGGGTGGGGAACCTGTGGGGAACCTTCAACCTTGAGGCCACAGGTTCCCCACCACTGGCTTAGACATTAACTATACAAGGGATCCCAGTGTGAAAGAAGTAAACTTCACTGTGCTTTTTATTTGGAAATTGCCAAATAGTTCTTATTTTTATTACAAGCAATTAATTGCAAGGAAGGCCATTACCTGACAGAGACTGCCAACCAAGGAATTCTTATAATTGCATCTAGTATATATGATATAAAATCAAGAAGTAAAAGCAAAGACAGGCTAGATTCAAGCTATCATACTATAAAGGGAAAAATTATCCAGGTAAGGAGTGATGTGGGCATGGTGTTGTAACAACTTACAATACTGTTCTTCAGAGTGAGAAGAATATAGATTGGGAAAACAACATATTACAATTGCTTTCATCAGTGGTTTGGATTCATAGGTGGCCCAGTACATGTCTTCAAATCATATTCTTTCTTTTGTTTTTGCATGATTAAGTGACTTGCCCAGGGTCACACAGCTAGCAAGTATCAAGTGTCTGAGGACAAATTTGAACTCAGATCCTCCTGAATTCAGGGTTAGTGCTCTATCTACTGCACCATCAACCCCTCAAATCATATTCTTATAAACAGTAACTTCAAGCTTCAATTATTTAATTATGGTACCCCCCGGGTCTTAAGGCTTTTAAAACAAAATACTGCAAAGTTAACTTTCGTATATTGGTTTTAGAAAGTTAATATACTAATAATAATAGATTGCCATTAGAAGGTATTTTCTGAAGTGACAGGTCTCAGGTGTCTTAAAATCTGTTTAGAGAAGTCTGAACTGTTCCTTTTTCCTCTCATTAAATTTCCCCCTAGCAAGCCTTAATGCTGTGCTTTAAATATCTCTGAGCCTGTCTTCTCATCTGTAAAGTATGAATAACAATACGATCACTACCTACCCTCAAAGAGCTGTTACGTGAAAAAAAATTTTTATGAAGTCTTTATAAAAATTTTTTTAAAAAATTAAAAAAAAAATACCTGTAGTTCAATTACTTTGCCAACAGGTGGCATGCTCATATACAAGTAAAACCAGTGAATGAGAAAGTACAGGCAGCAAAAAATAAAATGGAAGTTCAGTTCTATTGAAAGAAGTATAACAAAGTAGGAAAAGATGGAAATGACATTTATATTTCTCTTCCTCAAATTTAATCCAATTCTGATTGTGAATGACATATTCCAAAAAGTTATTACAGAATTCTCAGAAAGTATTTTTAAAAACTGCTCTATCTCAAAAACAGGATCTTGATATGCTTTTTTTTTAAATTGAGAATTATTTTCAATATAATTGGCTTCCTTTGGAAACCCATGTATTTCATGCATTTAAAAACATTCCAGAAGGTGAGAGAATTCAGGACTCAATTTTTTTTTTTAAAAATTAATGTACAAATCCAACTACTACCACTTAGGTTTGCTAATCCACTGGAAGTTTTCAAACAATGGCTGATGGCTGTGTGTCAAAGATATTCATACTTTTGGTGTGGGGTGGAGACCTCAGAGGTTTGAAACCTCTTCTAATTCACTAACTCCATGAATTCATCTGTCATTCGAGGCAGAAGAGGTATCCCTTTCCCCAAAGGATTCCTCATCTGGATTCACATAAACTAGATACATTCTTGGTGTATCATGACTCCAAAGACAGAGGATCAGACTGGCTTTTAAAAAATTCTCTGGCTTAGGATGTCTCCTCTCCCAGAATTTCAGGGGGAAAAGAAAACAAAAATGAACAAACAAGAATTTAAAAAAACAAAAAACAAAAAAACCCCAAAAACCCAAACATTGTTCTCAGAAAGCATCTAAAGGATTCACCAAAATGCCAAAAGGATCCACAACACAAAAAAGTTAAGACCCCTTGATGATTTAACAGAGAAGAGTAAAAACACTGCTTGTACCCTGCTATGTGGTAATTCATTCAGTCATGTCAAGATTCCAAAAGCAGAGAAAAGAAGAGTTACAGCTGAAGCAGCAACAGGGAAGTGGAGGGAGGGAGAAGGGAGCATAAAGGGAAATAGGGAGAAAGGAGGCCAAAGGTCATACTTCTCTCTAAAAACAAAAAACTGGAGGTATTATGCTTTATGGAAAATTTGCATATAGGGACTTACAACCAAGATTTTATAATCTTATTTCATAAAAAAGGTTTGAACATCAGTCTAAAAATTATGCCTCTAGAGCTTGAAATTAACCTTTACACAGGGGCCTATTTACACAGGAGCAGGTGTCTGAGAAGACCTGTTGAACACGCACAGTTCCCCCCTTGAAACATCAAACCCAATTCGGCAAGATAAATTTTAACTGTCTCTCTCCAACTCTAGGGTGCTTGGGGTCCTCAAGATCTTTTGGTGACTGAACTGGTGGAAGGCTATGGAGTTCTAACATTGCTACTCTGAGACTTAACAGGCCCAACCTTCCACTGAACCAAGTCCTAATTTCAATGTACTAACAATGTACCTAGTGGAATATTGATAAACTCTGCATAGAATAAGTCATCTTGCACAGGGTTCTGTCAATACCATTTAAATATAGTTGATGACACATTCTTCATTTTGGTAGAAAGAAGGGAAAACTACAGATACATAACATTCCATACAAACACTTCCAGACATAGTCGATTTGTCAGTGTAAGACTTGCTTAATTCTAATTCTTTTTAAAGGACAGCACATTGAGGGTGGGGAGTATATTGAAAAAATTACAATGATGTAAAAAACAAAATGATTATCAATAAAAATGTTTTAAAAGGTCTGATTGATGAGCACCAGCTCATTCCAACACCTCAACATATCTGGCTACTATTCCATTTTGTATTCAAAAAAGATCACCAAAAGCCTCCTAGGACTCCTGGGTAAACTCTGACCAATAGCTTTTTTCCCCCCTTTTTTTACGGTGACACAACTGGGGTTAAGTAACTTGCCCAGGGTCACAAAGTGAGTGTCAAGTGTTTGAGGCTGAATTTGAACTGAGGTCCTACTGACTCCAAGACCTGAGCTTGATCCACTGGGCCACCTAGCTGACTGACCCTGACCAGTAGCTTTGTATATGCAATAAGGTCACTAATTTGCAACAACCAGGAAGCTAGGAAGGTTACTCTGGCTCAGTCTGATTAGAATTCTTGGAAGGGGTCCTTATACATTGATGCAGTGAAGAATATATTCATAAATTCTTATTCTGATCAATCCTTAATGTCCTCCCACAAACCATCAAAAGAGAATCCAACCAACATGATGAATTAAGGCTTTCTTGCAGGTCTCTTTACATTTTGTGGGCAATAAGTTGGCCTACCCAACTATTATCCCTCAATCTCCCCTTTAGCACTCACAAAGAAATCAATTTCAATAATGTAATATTCTCACAATAAACCAAAAATATAAATTTAAATTATCAAAACCAAGAGATCTTACTAACTTCACAATTTTCCTTACTTTGTTGCAGTCATGCCTTTATCAATGAAGAATTTATTTCAATTATGCCCTTACTTCAAGGTTAGAAACCTCACCACCAGATTATAAGAGGCAATGATGATTAAGACCTTAGAGATAACTAATTCAAACCCTTACTCCAAGTATCCTCTTAACAACATCTGTGACAGGTGATCATCAATCAAACATGTTTGTGTCTATCATAGGTTAATCAATGTGCTAGGTGCTGGGGATACAAAGAAAAATATGAAATACTCCCTGCCCTCAAGGGATTTACATTATGTTGGGAGAGACACCATGTACACTTAGACGTGTTTACAAAATACAAAAATCTAGACTTTATCATATCACTAAGATACCTCACCATGTCTGGATAACAATATTGTCAATTGCTATGGAGGTCAGGAAACATAAAGTGCAAGAAAAGGCCATAAGATATGCTAATTAACCAATCACTGGTAACCTCGGAGAAAATCGGTTCAACTGAGTGGTGGGGCTGTAAGGCAGGTAACTAAGTAGTAAATGGTTATATGGACAAGATGAATCTAAATAGTTTCCCCAGGAATTCTGCTGTTAAAGAGAAGGGATATAACACAATACTCTGAGAGGATGATGGGATCAAGTGAAGAGTTTTTAAACAAAACAAACATCTGAACATATTTGTGAATAGTAACAAAGGAGTCACTTCATAAGAAAAAATTGAAAATTATGAAAAATATCTTCTTTCTCTGCATCAGTGCAGGGCTTGTTTGCTGTACTGAACAGTAACCCTCACCCCTTTTCTTTTTTATTGTACTACAAAAATTAGTTTCCTGGTAGTGCTGTGAGTTAGAATGTATTTGGAAATGGTGATATAAAGGACAGCAACTAAATTATTTTAAAAATAGGGAGAGAAAGGGGATGATGTAAAGGGTAAACTCCTGAAGAGACTGAAGAAGACAGCATCAAGAGCACAAGTAAAGAAAGGGGTTGGCACTTGCAAAGAGAAACACAATCTATTTACCTCAGTCTAGAGCAAAGAAGGAGAAAGAAGGGAGGACTGTGTTGAAATGATTTAGAGTACAGAAATGCAGAAGAAATTGTGAAGGGCAGATTTAATTTCCAGATAAAGTATTTGGTAAGGCCCTTTCCACAGAAGGGCTGGCGAGACAGGTGGTCTAGGTGGCTTGAAGAGAGAAGTCTGGAACAGATGCTGAGGAGACTAGGATAGTCAACAGGAAATAATAAAAGGATTAGCAAGAACTGGTATGCAGTAACAAAGGCCCAAATGAGTTTACATAACAAATCTGTAGAGGAACTCAGGACACCTATAGCAGCACATGTTTAAGAGCAGAAGACAAATGGTAGAATAATCCAGGGTTGGTGTTTGGACAAGGCAAGACAAGACAGGGGACTGAAGGGTAGAAGACAGTGTGAAGCTGAACTTAAATATCAGGCCAAGATTCTGAAGGATGGAAAGTGAAGCCAAGTGAGAGCTTGGGAAAGTAGGGAGGAGTAGAGTGATTTGAAGTTTTGGTGAGGAGAGTAAATAGGTTTAGGAGGAATTGGCCACAGTGAGTGATTAGAAGGACAGGAGGTTATGGTCAGATAGAAGAATATCAGTTATGGATAGTTAAGGCTGAACACTTTCTAGATGATAACAAGATCAAGGATATCACTAGACTTGCATATAGCTCCAAAAGGGTGAAGTCATGGTAGTTGAGGATGTTAATTAAATGGGAATCAAGTATATTTGAAGGGACATCAACTTCTAAACTGAAGTCTCCCAAGTAAAAGGTAGGTGTTGGAGAAAAGATAAACTGTGCGCCAGGCACTAAACTCCTAAAAAGGAAGACTGACCTCAGGGCCAATAGATAGTAACCATCAGGATACAGATAGAATGAATATGGTGAACAGCAACTGTTTCAAAAGCTGCACAACTGGCAACAGTCATTTGCCCCCAGGTGAATAATCTAGGGCATAGGCCCAGGAAGACTTGCTCACTTTGTACTTTCTTACTTCAGTAAAAGCAGTCTCTTGATTTGAATACTAAGCCTCTGAGTAGACCTTTTGCTTAAGATCAGATTGAACTCAGCCCAAAACAAATTGATTTAGCCCACAGGATCTAGTAGTTATCTGATGGTCAAAGAAATAGCAGCAATACAGATGGCTTTGAGCAGCAATGATAAGCATCAACTCTGACACCAATGCAAATTAAGCTTGTTGCAAGGGCCTCAAGGATGAATGGGTGAGGGGTACCTGGGGTCAGCACCTAACCTTGGTGAGAATGGGGATGAAGAGGCAAGAATTACTGTGACTAGTGACTCTGACTACCCAAGTCACTGAGGCCAAGGAATGGGGGTGGGGTAAGACTGTAGTAGGCAGCTAGTGATATGAATATTGTACAACTGGCTACTCATTCCCAGGTGAATGTTCTGTGGCTCTTACCCTCATGTGGGTAGTGATCTGGAGGGAAAGGGTCTCCCTCTCCAGAAAGCCTAAAGGGTTGTCCAGAGGAACAGATCTGACCAGTTATTAAAAAGGGGGAAAAAATATTACTATGTATCTTTTCTTTTTAAACCTCAGTAAAAATAACTACCCAGTTCAAATACTTTGGCTCTCCGTGTTCCATTTCCACCAGATTAGAAAGATTGGAAAGAATGAAGCTCAAATGAGATGTTACTAAGTGACAGTGACAGGGGAAGAGTTGGGAAGTGAGGAGCAAGAAGCATTCCTACTCCTCCTCATGGCCCAATGTGTTCGGGTATCATAAGGTACATCCAGTACTAGAGAAGGCGGCTAAGGATTCAGTGTTTTCTAGTGGGGAGACAGATTTCTGTGATTATAAGGAGACTGAAGCAACACGAAAAGAACAGGTCTAATATGATGGGCAGTCTTTTTATCAACAGAACCAAAAATTGCATTCAAATCTGATAGTTCTAACTATATGACTTAGATAAAATCAAATGTCTGAAGATGTATAATCACCAATTACAAGTACAAGGGACAGTAAAGTGTAAGACATGCTAATAAAACAGGAAAAATCTTGTCAACAATTCATGTTTTGGATCCTAGATTCAAAAACATGTTAAGTGATAACACTGTCTGATTACAAAACAAGCAGCATTTATAGGAATATATATTAGAATGGCATTTTTTAAATGTTGCAAAATCTACAAGATTTTAGGAGTTCGGTTCAGAAATGCAATTTGAGATGCTACTAATCATATGTCTGCCTCTTGCAACATACTGGCAAGACTTCCTTACCTGCTTTGATTTCCTGCACCTTCCTCAAACATTAAAAAACCTGGTTTAGGCTTAGAAATATCGACAAAGACAAAGCCTTAGAAGCAGCAAAAATTGCTAATAGTAATAGCTGAAAAAGAGAAATTTAGGCTAATTTAATGTTGTAGCTAAGTTGTAATCAACGAGTTTGGGGTTTTATTTCTCCTCTATTTCTTGGCTCCTTTTCTAAAAATGAGGGCTTTCTGGATCAATTTAACTCTGTCCAGGGCAAGTCCAGAGAGTATCTTAATTTTCATTTACTATAATAACACTCTGTCAAGTTCTCTCATAGCATACTGCTCTGTACTCAGTAGCCATTTAACAGATGTTTGATTCTAGCTAAATTCCAGTTTAGAGAAAAGGAAGAATTAAGGGAGAAAATGGGAAAAGGATATGATAGCTCCTTTACTTTTTGTGGTAGCAAAAACCTGGAAACAAAGTAGGTACCCATCAACTGTGGAATCAGTAAAGCATTATTAGTGTGAAGAACTCAAATAATGCCAAGACTTATTAGAACTAATACATAACAGGGGCAACTAGGTGGCAAAGTGGATACAGCACCAGCCCTGGATTCAGGAGGACCTGAATTCAAATCTGGCCTCAGACACATAACACTTATTACTAGCTGTGTGACCCTGGGCAAGTCACTTGACCCCACTGTCTAGACAAAAACAAAAACAAAAAAACCCAAAACCTAATATATAACAAAGTAAACAGAACCCAGAAAACGGTATACACAATAAAATAATGTAAGTTCCTTGAGGGGAGAGATAGTTTCCCTTTACTCTTTGTACCCACAGTACCACAGGGTTAAGCTTTATTGTAAGGTGATTAATAAATGCATGCTGATTAAGTGAATGACAACAATGCAAATTGGAAGTACAAAAAAATGAAACTGAATGGCATCATAATAATCATGACCAAGGTTGACCCCAGAGAAGAACTGAGAAAAAAGCATCTTGTTCTCATTGCAGAATGGGGCCTCTGGGTATAGAATATTGCATACACTGTCATATTCTACAGCTATTTGTTGATTTGCTGACCCACTTTTTCCCCCTCTTTAAAAAAAAATCTGTCAAAAGGATTGCTTCCTGAGCAAAAGAAAATAAAGGGATCTATTTGGAAACGAATTATGTAAAAACAAAAGGGATCAATGAAAATAAACTTTTAAAATAAAATACATGATACCTTCTACCAATCCTTCCCTAACTGGGTTTAAATTATTTCTTTTCCATTACTAATTACTTACAGAGAGGATGGATGTTAATTGTTTCATTGTCAGGCCTAAAAGAATGAGACGAGATTTCTCAGGATATATCACTTTAAATAAAATTCCCTTGCAACAAATAATAATTTAGTTTCTACTAATTCAATTATAGTAAGTATATATACTAATTCAAGTATAGTAATTACCTATACTACTATACCTTTATTCTAAAATACATGCAAAGTATTTAAGGGAAGAAAGGTAAAGAAGACCATGAGATTAAAAACAACATAATTACTCCTGACCTGGACAAAGTCCAATGTTTATAATTAGTCTCTTATTCATGCTTTTCCTCAAAGTTCTTTACAATCATTATTTTTATAGTACCTTCAATAAGAATATTATTCTCATTTTACATGAATAAATTTTCTTAGAAAGGGAACGATTTACCCAAGGTCATACCAGAAGACAACAAGAAAGCAAGATACTACCTCATTTAGATATCTTACATCAACTTTCCTCCATTATAAAACTGTGACACACAAAACATACTTAGGCAAATAAGTAAAAATTCTCTGTAAATTAAAAACAAAATGATTATTAATTTTATACTAAAAGATTAAGATAACTTATATACGAATCCAATAAATTTCAATTAATGTTTATGAAATGAGTACTATATTTAAGGCATTATGATGAGTGTTGAGAATACAAAGATAAAAAAGGAAATAAGCCAGCCCTCAAAGAGTACAAGAATGTAACCCAAGCAAGGAGGTTCCACTATCAGCCAAGAGAGTCAAGCACATGCCAAGCAATGTCCAGAGGCCAATAGGAAACTTTGGAGAGATAAGTACTCACTGTAAAAGAAAGATTCTATGAGGGATACAGAAAGTATAATTTCTTCCTTTATTAATAAAGAAATATTAAGTGTGATTAATTCTATTATACTATCTATGGCAGAAAAATGGACTCAGGTTTTTTTTAAAGGTTTCTTAAAGGTTGAAGTATAAGTTTTTTGCTTAACCTGTTAACCAAAAAAACTGAAACATCCCTTCCCCAAGCATTCCAATTAATAAAGGTTTTACCTTCAAAAGAATTGTTGGAGGTGAAGTATAGAGATAAACACAAGGAGAGAATATTTCTAGCAGAATACTCCAAAAATCTTGAGAAATAGTTTTTTGAGGACAACTTCTACTGATTGGAGATCTAATGAGGATGGTATGGTAAAAGAAAAAACAATGACAATTGGCTGTAAGAGATGCTGTTTTGGGATATATGAATATAATTTCTGAGTAAGACAGCCTTGCAAACAAACCTTGTAATAAAAAGCCTGATTACCCAAATAAAATGAGAAACACTTCTTTTTAGGAGAGCTATTTTGAATAGAATTAATCTAGCATGTTTGAACATGCATTCTGTCTAAAATAGATATAGTCTTCCTGAGTAATGACAAAAGTATTTGATTTCAATTAAAAACATAAATTCTCTTTAAATTCTCCTGTGAAATTACCAAAGAGACTATAGAAAAAAAAACAGTAATACACCACAGGGAGCACATACATACAATATGTTCACGACAACATTTCTGATGTCTAAAAAAAAGCTTTTTCCCCTTACAATTAAAATAAAACTTCTAATATCTATAGTTTTTTTTTAAATTTCCAAAGTAGATTACATATTACTTTTAGTTTACAGCCTGTGACCCTCAAATCTAGTCTCTTCACTGACCAACGTGTAAGTAAACAGATTTGCTGAGTTGGGGAGAGGGAGGATTCCCCTTTTACAAAAGAAATCTCAGGAGTACTGAAATCTGACCTTCCAAATTGGGGGGTGGGGGGTGGGGGGTGGGAGGGAAGAGCTAGACTTAAAATGGACTAGAACTGAGGTTGGCCCCTTATCCTAACACCTTTCCAAACTGGTCCTAACTCTGACATCAGCAACCTATGGGGGTAATTATCAGTGACAGTAAAAGAGTACCAGGCAAAACCTCAAATAAAAATGTTTTTGTCTTGGTTGATCTTTCTTCTCTTTTTCACCCCTCTCTCCCATTCCCGCTAGATGATTCAAACCTCCAATCCTTAGACAGTTGTAATCTCAGCTGCATGGTACACATTTGATTATCTAATTAATTCATACTAAAATGTGACAGACTAAAGTTTGCCCCCCAGAGACTATTTACTTTTAAAAGGTGAACTAAAATACCCAAAAGATAAATATTCAGGCCTATTACTATCTAGCATCTATCACCTCTGTACCCCCAACAAAATGCTGTTCATTTGACCCATTCTCAGCCTAGTAAAACAAAGAGATGTTTCTTAGGGAGAAAGCTTGGGTTGACACATAAAATCCCCTACATATGAAAACAGTAATTCTAATAAAACTCTCTTTAAGCCCTTCCATGGTGGTGGGGGGGGTGAAGGGTACTAAAACCATCAGATTCTTAGGAGCTTACACGCCCAAACTCCAAATTGGACGCCTAATTTTAAAAGTTCCTTTTTTTTTTTTTAAATGGGACCAACCATTGGGCTCTGCCTACACAAGGGCTAGGAAGGCTACTGCTACACAGCACGATCGTCCCTCCTACCTTTTCTTAAAAGCATTAATCGACATAATTTGGGAGACACTCTTTCCATCTCTAGGGGCTAGGAGGATGCTCTCAGAAGGAGGAGGTAGCGTCCTTCTCGCAGCTCACACTGCCAGAAGACTGTGTGCCTAGCTCCACGTTTCCCAACAGGGTATTCTTCCTGAAGACAATAATGGGATGGAGAATGAATCCAACTGCAAGACAGCCGTGAGAAAGGGAGGGGGAGATCTCCTCCGCGGGCGTGGGGGGCTGGGGAGCGTGTTTTCATTCGTGACAGGGGGGGGGGGGGGGGGAAGGGATGGGGGAGGGCCGAGCAGAGGAGTCTGGCAGACGAGGCACTGCTGCTGCTGCTGCTGCTGCTGCTGCTGCTGCAGTCTAGCCTCCGGTCCTCTTTTCTCTTCTCATTACAGACAGGTGGTGGTGGCAGAGGTGGCGGCCGCGGCCGAGGGAAAAGGGGAGGGGAATTCCCCTACACCGCCACCATCCGTACAAAAAGCGTAGGGAGCTCCCCCGGGAGAGGGAGAGGGAGAGGGAGAGGGAGAGAGGGAGCGGAGCGCGCAAGCAAAACCTCCCTCGTAGCCCAGGGAACGGACCCACCCGCACGCGCGCGGGCGAAGTGAAGGCGGAGGAGGCGGAGGCGCCGTCGCGGCGCCTCCATCATCACCGTCTCCGCAGCAGGCCTGCGCGGGCCCCACAGGCCTCTCCGAGCCTCAGTGAGTCCGCTGCGCAGCGGCGGAGATCCCACCCCCGCGCCGCTCCGACCCAAGATGGCGGCCGGCGGCCACCGCCGCGCCGCGCCACCCCACCGTCCTTCCCCTCCCCTCCCTCCCCCCCGGGGGGCTCCACGCGCCCGCCGGACGCCCCCGCTGGGCCCTCAGCCCTCCTCCCGCCCCCCCGGAACCAGGCGGCTCGGGGGCGCGAGGCAGGAGGCCGCGCCGGCGGCACGGCTGAAGGGGAGAGAGGGGGCGCTTACCGTGTGTGGTGCGGGAGTGGCCTTACTGGGGCACTGAGGAGGAGGAGAAAGAGGAGGAGGAAAAGGAGGAGCAGGAAAACACCGCGGCAACTGGGACGACGGCGGCTCCCATAGCGGAGCAGGCGCCTAGGTTGCGGGGAGGGAGGAAGGGAGAGAAGAAGGGAGGGGGGCGGGGGGCTCGCGAACCCGCCGCGTTGCCTCATGGGTAGATTCCAGGTCAGCCCCAGCCAGCCCGGCTCCTTTCTTTCCTGTTAGGGGAGGGTGGAAGAGGGGAGGGAAAGGGAGAGTGGGGGAAGGGCGCCACAGCATGTGCCTTGCTCACTCACCCCTGTTCGAGGCATCCGTTCCCCTGGGACCACTGGGAGGCCAGGCGCTGTCCGATGGGGGGGTTCTAGATCTCTTAGGTAAGATGGAGGTTTTCTCTAATGGGTGCCTCCTTCAGGGTTGTGGGTTCACCCAAGCCAGAATGAGGGCTGCTGGTGCAATCTCAAAACAGAAACCTGGGTACTGGATCCTCCTTAGGAATGGATCTGGACAGGCCTGGGGAATGGAAAGATCAAGGCCATTGTGGAAAAGTCAAGCCTGAAAGGAAAACAAAATCCTCAAAAAATGAGAGCAGCAAGGCCAGTTAAAAATGAACAAGTAAAAAGATAACTTCAGAGTTTCTCTTGAATCTGGAAAGATGGTGGTGTTTTTTTAAATGAAGGAAGAATGGAGTGGCCAACTAGCCCTTCCAAACTTTGCCACCTCCATGGACCTTAAATAAATCCCATTTCTTTAGAGAAAGGGATCAAAATACTTGTAGAGAATATACTTCGTTAAGATTTAAAATATAATCAAAAGAAAAACAGCAAAACTCTCCACTAATATAGGTGTGAACACCTGCAAAAATGAAAGGAATCAGCCTCTCCTTCCAGATTTCCCTATTGCAATCAATGGTACTGATGTTAATTGGATTTGAAGTCAGATTCTACTTTGCAGTCTCAGTTCTGTCACTTTTTACATGTGGGGCCAGGCATCAGCTTCTGTATCTATAAAAAGACAGGACTAAATGATTTTTTAAGACCCATTCAGTTTAATTCAAAATTAAAGGTCTATTGTAAGTCAGGTATTGTTTAATATCCTGTGAAGTTTTTCTAGTCATCTTAAGGCTCAAAACTCTGACTCTTCATTTATAGAACCCTAGAGTAGAAGAAATCTCAGAGGACTTCTATCTGAACCCATACCTGAAGCATGAATTCGTCCCCTCTATTCTAAGAGATAGATCAGACAAGTAGAAGATAAGCTCTTTGAGGGCAGGGAGTGTTTTGTATTTGCCCTTGCATTTTTAGTGCTTCGAACTAAAGTGCTTGGCAACTTTAGCAATTTTGTCTGAACTGATAAGTCTACTTGATGACCTCTAATGAGTGGAATTCATATGTGACCTTGGGCAAATCACTTTAATCTCTATTGTAGATTGAACCAAAATCTGCTTATCTGCCACCCCTCTCTATTGATCTTAATTCTGCCCTTTAGAGCAAAGCAAAACAAGTCTAATCAATCCAAACAAGTCTTTCACGTAACAGACCTTCAAATATTTGAAAACAAATATCATATTCCCCCTCTAAGCTAATATTTTCAATTGATCTTATAGCAAAGTTTTGAGTTCTTTGCCTGCTTTAATCATCCTTCCTTATAGCTACTTCAGTCTATCATTATTCTAAAATATAATTCCAAAAACTGAATGCAACTTTCCAGATATGGTCTAACCAGAGTAGAGTAGAACTATAATCTCTTTGGTTCTGAACATCATACTTGTATTAGGGAACCCATAGTTCCCATTAATTTTTCTGGCTGCTGAATCCCACTTGGCTCTTATTTAAGCACAAAAACCATATTTTTACATGAAATGCTATCTAGCTATTCTCCCTCATCCTGAATTAGTTTATGTTTTGACCCCAAGTGGAGAACTTTTATATTTATCTCCATTAAGTGTAATTTTATTCAATCCAGTCCATTGTTCCAACCTGTTCAGATGTTTCTGGTTCACAGTTTTGTCATCCAGCCAGTTAGCTTCCTTCCCCAGCTTTATACAAAAATTTGATAAGCATACCCTCTGTGCCAGCATCCAAGTCACTTATTAAAAATATTGTGCTAAAAGAGACAAGGCAAAGCTTTGTGGTCCTCTACCATAGACATCTCTTTAAGTTGATAATCAGTCTGTTAACCAACACTCACTGGATCTGATTGTTCAACCAGCCCTAATTACACCCAATTATATTATCGTTTAACTTTCTTTCAGAGCTATAACTAGTCTTGGGGTGATCAGGGATTTGCTCCAAGCCAGCATTCTTATCACAGGGACAGTTATCCCAGAGCACTATGGTTCCTTGATGGGCTACACTGCCATACGGGGCAATCACCTTTAAGAGACTGTCCCTTGAGGTGTATGGAGTATTCAGGGAGGACTGGTACCTTCTGTGTGAGGACTTGCCAGGCCTTTTTCAGAGCTGTTCACCCACCTCTGATGTCCACCTGTCACCTAACTCTCCCCATGGCTTCAGAAAGCTGTGGCATGTGAAGCAGCCACACTCTGAACTGTCTAGGCAGATGAGCCAAACCAGCTTGAGCATTGCCAACAGACCTCAAACCTGTCAGTGAGTTAGGGGGATGCCTATCTAAGCAGGTGAAGACTTTACCTGGCAGAATGGGTGGATGAGAACAGTTTTGTTGCAGTGGCCATGAAGGTGACTGAAATAGGCACTGTGGAGCACTCAGAGCTTGGTCAGACATAAAAAACAACCAGGGTCATCCACTGCATCTCAGGCTGTTGCCAGTCATTTTGACTTCAATCTTGCTGCTGGATACTTAGTACTCTGGAAGAGAGAGTGAGGCTGCACAACTCTGCCTTACTTAAATGCAAATCACATGTCATGACATCCATTATTCATTACATTACCCATTTTGAAGTCCTATGGTGAAGGACACGGGTGAGTGACAAAGCAGCAGACGTAGATACACTGGGAACTATTGCCACAACCATGCACATAGGTGGACCACTGCATTGGGTTATCTTCTCATTGGAAATGGGACCACATGTACCCAATCTGTGGTAGTGTCTTCCAAACTCATATTGAACTGATCAGCCACAGCCAAACATGCCATAACCGTCTTGTCATTGGTCTTCTTAGAAAACAAAGGACAAACAACAACAACAAAGTATAATGCCTCTGCCTTTGGGCCATTTTCATCATCCTAGCCTGCAGGAACAAAGGCTAGACTCTCAAAGTTGAGCTGCACCCTCCCAGTGCAATAGCAGTTACACTCAAACTTTCCTCTGTACCACTGATCACCTTTCAGCTCAACCTCAACTATTTTTGGCTTCAGGTGTAAACGTTCCTAGTTACGGCTTTGCCTACATCTAAAATTTGATTTTTCCAACAGTCTATTAAGCTATATAATTCGTATTTTATCTTTCTCTTGGATTTATCTAGTTCTGAGAGAGGAATATTAAAGTCTCCTATAAATATTGTGTTACCAACACCTTTTTGCAATTCACCTAACTTTTTTAAAAAAAGATCTTTGATGCTATGCCATTTTGTGCATATATTTTAATGATATTATGGTTTATTTATTGCACCCAGAGATGATCAGTTTTTATTGTTGCCTTATCTGAAATGATGATTACTACCCACATTTTTTGTATTCAGTCTTGCAGTCTGGCTTCCAATGTCATTACTCAACTGACACTGCTTTCATGAAAATTACTAATAATTTCTTGGTTGTAAATTCTGATGACTTTTCTAAGTCCTTGTTCTCTGTAGGATCTCTACAGTTTTTGACTCTGTTGTTGACCCTGTTCTACTGGGTACTCCTTCCTCGTTGGGATTTCATGACGCCATTGCCTCTTGATTCATCTCCTATCTGTCAAACTGCTCATTCTCAGTCTCCTTTGCTGGATCATCATCTACATCGTATCTCTTAGCTGTGGTGATACACCAAGGCTCTGTCCTCAGCCTATTCTCTGTCTACACTCTTGTTAACTTTATGAGCATCTGTGAATTTAATTATCATCTCTATGCAGATGACTTCCAGATCTATATATTTAGTTTCAGTCTTTCTCCTGAGCTCCAGTCCCATTTTTAACTGAATTAACATTCAGTTCACATAGGCAGGTCTCATTCAACATGTCCAAAGCAGAAAATCATTACTTTTCCTCTAAAACCCACCCTCTTATTAATTTGCCTATATCATGAATACTACCATCCTTCTAGACACCTGGATTGGAATCGTAGTGTCATCTTCAGCTACTCGTTCCTTTCTACTCAAAATTTCCAGTCAGTTACTAAATCTCACTGCTTTTACCCCTACAACAAGCTCCATTTTATGTATGAAGCCCTTCTCAGTCTCCAGAGCTACATATGCTTCCCCCCAAAAAACTACCTTGCATTTTGTGTATAAATTTTTTTGTGTAGATGTCTGTATACGTACATGTCACCTCCATTAGAATGTGAGCTCCTCAAGGGCAATGATTGTTTCACTTGTGTCTCTGTATCCACAATGACTGGCACATAGTAGTTACTTAATAAATGCATGATTGATTGAAGGATATCCTGAGAGCTTTTGTCAAATACTTTGCTGAAATCCAATATTATAAATGTCTGTGGCATTACTCAACCCTATTTAAGAAAGTGAGGTCCACTATTTTTTCTTTTCTTTATCCTAGTCACAAAAGAAGAGAAATTGTTATTCTTTCCAAAGAACAATCCCTCCACCTTGGCCTTTGATTCCATCCCATCTCTGTGACTACTGCCTCAGTTGTAATCCTTTATTAAGTTTATTCAGTCTCTCCAGTAGCACCCTCACCACTGGCTACAAATATGCTCATATCTCTGAAATTCTGAAAAAGGCTACTGTTAGCACTTGATCCCATCCTGCTACCTTCCCATCTTTCTTTTAACATTCACTGTTAAATTTGTTGGGAAGAGTAGTCTATTTTTTCGGATGCCACTTCTACTCTCTTCACTTTTCAACCTCACCATGCCCATTTGTATTGAAATCGTTCTCTCAAAAGGTCCTTTCTACCACACCAATGATCTCCTGATGGTCAAAGTTAATTGCCTTTTCCTCTCAGTCCTCATCCTCCTTGACCTCCCTGAAGCTTTCTACAAAATTTGTCATCCTCCCCTCCCTTGACTTCAGAGATACTTTCCTGATTATGCTATTTCCTTAACTTCTTCTTGCTGCTTTGTTTACTTTTTAATCTTCCTAAACTTAATCTGTGGTTGTGGATGTTCCTGATGGGTTTGGCCTGGGTCCTCCTCACTTCCCCCCCCCCAGCTTTTTATTTATTTATTAATACTAATTTTTTAAAAAATTGAGTTCCAAATTCTTCCCCTCCCTCCTGCCCCTCCCTCACCCATTGAGAAGGCAAGCAATATGACACCCATTATACATGGAAAGTCATGCAAAAGATATTTCCATATTAGGGATGTTGCAAAAGAAAACACATACACAAAAAGCCTAAGAATAATAAAGTTTCAAAAGTATGCTGCAATCCACACTCAAGAGTTCATTAGTTCTCTCTCTGGAGATGGATAGCATTTTTTTTTTAATCATAAATCCCTTGGAATTGTGGACCAACTGAACTTCTGTTTCCTCATGTTTGAAATGGGACTTAATGAAAATGCATTTATTGAATGCTTACTACGTGCCAGGCACTATACTAAGAGTTGGGTTTACAAAGAAAAAGTAAAAATAATGGATGTCCTCAAGGAGCTTACATGCTAATAGGAGGAGGGAGATAATATAATAAATCATAACATACAAAATAAATACAGAATATGAAATTTAACCTTTAAAAAGGATGACAATAGCAGCTGGGGGGAGGTGGGGAGCAGGAAAGGTCTTGAGCTGACTCTTAAAGGAATCCAGGGACTCTGAGTGAGAGGTTGAGAGGAAGAACAGTCCAGGCATAGGGAACAGTTAGTGTAAAGGCAGGGAAATGAGAGATGGAGTATCTTGTAGGAGAGAGTGAATAGTCTGGTATGGCTGGATGGTAGCATGTATCAAGGAGAGGAGAATGTAAAAAAATTGGAAAGGTAGGAGCAGAGGAGTTTATATTTTATCCTAGAGGCAATAGGAAGAAGCCACTGGAATTGGTTGAGTAGGTAGCCACATGGTTACATTTGTGTTTAAGAGATGTATACTAGGGAATGAAATTACAAGATTTGGCAACAGGTTGAACATGTGGAGTTGGTGTGAGAAGAGCAAAGAATAATATGAGATTGGGAAGCTGGGTGACTGGAAGGATAGTAGGACCCTTGAAAGAAATAGGAAAGTTCAGAATAAAGAATAGTTTGAAGAAAAGATAATGAGTTCAAGTTTGGACATGTTGAGTTCGAGATGTCTATGGGACAACCAGTTTGAAATATCCAGCCTACAGATGGTGATATGGGAATGAAGCTTGGAAGAGACTCCGGCTTGATAAATAGATCTGGCAATCATCTGGATAGATGTAGTAATTGAACCCTTGGGAACCGATGACATTAGCAAGTGAAATAGTATATAGAGAGAAGGGCACCCAGGACAAAACCTTGGGGAATACTCACAAAAGTTGCTGTTACATGGATGAAATCAAGCAAAAGAGACTGAGGAATGGCCAGACTGATAGAAGGAAAACCAAGAAAAAGCACAGTCATGAAAACAGAGGAGAGAGTAGCCAAGGTAGTCAACAGTGTCAGGTGTTGCAGAGGGATCAAGAAGGTTGGGAATTGAAAAGACATCATTTGTCATAATAAACCCCAAAACCCCAGTTACTGGGGTAAGTACTTGCTGTTCAATAAAAACTTATAGGAAAACTGGAAAACATTCTCACTGAGATACTAGGTATAGACCCATATCTCACAACATATACCAACATAAAGTCCAAATGGATAAGTGACTTAGACATAAAGGGTAACATCATGAACAAATTAGAAAAATGAAGAAGAAATTACCTTTCATGTCTATATATTTTTGGGAAGAGTTAATTACCAAACAATGGCTAGAGATTTATCACAGAAGATAAAATGGACAAATTTCATTGTGTAAAATTTAGAAGTTTTCCGCAAACAAAACCAATACAGCTAAAATTAGAAGAGGAAGTTAACTGAAAAAATTTTTCACAGTGTTTCTGTAATAAAGGTGTCATTTCCAAAACATAGGAGAAATGGATATAAATTTATAAGAGGAAAAGCCATTCCCCATTTGATAAATCATCAAAGGACATGAAAAGACAGGGTTTTGTTTTTTTCATCTTTTTATTTTTAGTTCCAAGTTATATCCCTCCTTCAAGCCCCTCCCTGACCCATGGAGAAGGCAAGCAGTATGATACCTGAAGTGTATCACATATGTTATGTGAAGTCATGTATTATTATTATTTAAAAATTTTTTTTTTTATTTTTAGGCAATTGGGGTTAAGTGACTTGCTCAGGGTCACACAGCTAGTAAGTGACAAGTATTTGGTCTGAGGCCGGATTTGAACTCAAGTCCTCCTGACTCCAGGGCTGGTATTCTATCCACTGCGCCACCTAGCTGCCCCCTATGTGAAGTCATGTAAAACATATCTCTGCATGTCCATCCATGTTGTAAACAACAAGAAAAATGAAAGTTAAAAAAAAAAACATGTTTCAATCTGCACTCAGAGTTCATCAGTTCTCTAGCATTTTTCACCATAAGTCCCTTGGAATTGTCATGGATCATTGTATTGAATTAGAGTAGTTGTCTTTCCATCTCCAAAGGCCTCGTGATGGAAAATGCTATCTACATCCAAAGAAAGAACTATGGTGTTTGACTGCAGATCGAAGCACACTATTTGCTATTTTTTTTTCTTCTGTTGTGTTTTGTTTCCTCTTTCTGGTGATTCCTCCTATTGGTTCTAATTCTTACCTACAACATCACTAATGTGAAAATAGGTTTAATAGGAATATATATGTATAGCCTATATCAGATTTTGAGCCATCTTGGGGAGGCAGGTGGGGAGGGGGAGAAAATGTTGAAACTCAAAAGCTTATGGAAGTGATTGTTGACAATTCAAAATAAATTAATTAAAAATTAAAAAAATAAAAAAATAGAATAGCTGTCTTTCACAGTTGCTTATTGTTACACTATTGCTATTACTGAGTACAATATTCTCCTGATTCTGCTTCCTTCATGTTGCAGCAGTTCATATAAGTATTCCCAGGTTTTTCTGAAATCATCCTGCTTGTCATTTCTTATGGTACAATAGTATTCCATCACAATCATGTATCACAAGTTGTTCAGCTATTCCCCAATTGGTGGGCATTCCCCCTCCTCCTCCAATTTCCAATTCTTTGCCACCACAAAAAGAGCTGTTATAAATAATTTTGTACTTATGGGTACTTTCCCTTTTGTCTTTGATCTCTATGGGATACAGACCTAGTAATGGTATTGTTGGGTGAAAGGATATGCACAGTTTTATAACCTTATAGACATAGTTCCAAATTACTCTCCAGAATAGTTGGATCAGTTCACAACTCCACAAACAGTGTTGTACTGTCCCAATTTTCACATACCCTCCAACATTTGTCATTTTCCTTTTGCCAATCTAATAGTGGTGAGGTAGTGCCTCAGAGCTGTTTTAATTTGTATTTCTCTAATTTTTAGTGATTTAGAGTGTTTTTCATATGACTATTAATAGCTTGGATTTCTTCTGAAAACAAACTGGCAGTTTTCAAAGGAAGAAATCCAAGCTATCAATAGCCATATTTTAAAAAAATGCTTCAAATAACTAATAATAAAAGAGAATCTGACAAATATTAAAAGGTCTGTGGGAAAATAGGAACATTTATGCAATGTTGGAGTTATAAATTTGTCCAGCTATTCTGGAAAGCAATTTGGAACTATGCCTCCAAATTTACTAAACTGTGCATACCTTTTGACCCGGTGATACCACCACTGGAACTATACCTCAAAAAATTTAAAGAGGAAAAGAATTCTTTTGTAAAATGCTTATAGCAGTGCCCAACTCCTTTTGTGGTGGCAAAGAACTGGAAACTAAGGGATGCTTATCAGTTGGTGAATGGCTGAACAAATTATGGTATATGGAATACCATTGTGCTATAAGAAATTGTGAAAGGGATATTCCCAGAGAAACCTGAGAAGACATGTATGAACTGATTCAGAGTGAATCAAGAGGACAATTTATATTATAATAACATCATTGAAAGGACAAACAATTTTGAAAGACTTAAGAATTAAGATCAATGCAATGACCAAACACAATTCCAAATGACAAATGATGAAGCATGCTACTCACCTCCTGAGAGAGAAGTGAAGAACTCAAGATGCAGGCTGAAGTATAATGTGGTAATTTGTTTTGTTTGAACTGGGGGTATTTACTACAAGGGTTTTGCCTTTTCCTTTTCCTTTTCTTTTCAATGGTGGTAGGATGGTAGGGAGAGAAAATAAATATTTAAAAATTGTAAATTATTTTTCTTTCTTTTTTTTTTTTTTTAGTGAGGCAATTGGGGTTAAGTGACTTGCCCAAGGTCACACAGCTAGTAAGTGTCAAGTGTTTGGTCTGAGGCCGGATTTGAACTCAGGTCCTCCTGACTTCAGGGCCAGTGCTCTATCCCTGCGTCACCTAGCTGCCCCCTGTAAATTATTTTTCAAGGAATTTAGCTAAGAAGGGTAGAGGAGATATAGGATGCTTGTGGACATGGTAGGATCTAGTGAGGTTTTTTTTTTTTTTTAAGACAACTGAGAAGGAATCACTAGATAGGGAGTTTGGAGATTAGAAGGACAGTAGGGATGATGGTGGGAGCAATCTGCTAGAGAAAATAGGAGGGGATGGAGTCAAGAATCTGTGTGGAGCAATTTGCCTTGGCAAGCAAAAGGACTGTACCATCATCAGAGACAAGAGTAAAGGAACAGATAGTTGGGAGTGGAAGGGGAACAATGCCAGAGTTCTGTGGTATGAGGAGGAAGGCCGAAGAAAGAGTCTTGGCAAATGATTCCTTTTCGGGGGTGTGTGTGAAATTTGAAATGGGGTCGTCAGCAGAGAAGGTTGGAAGAGGGAGTGGTGTGGGAAGTTTGAAGAAAGAAGAAAAGGTTTAGAACAGCTCCAGTGATAAGATAGGAAATCATTGAGGGAGGAGTAGGAGGATTGCTTTGATATAGTGAGAATGAAGTTACTTAGTAAAAATTTATAGTAAACCCAGTCAACGTGATTAAAAAGACAAGCCATTTACTTTACAGAGCAGTTGTGAAGGTCAAATGAGATAATGTGTGTAAAATACTTGGCATTTTGCTATATAGCTATATAAATTGCTATGTAAATGCCAGCTTTCATTATTATTTCATTACCATGGTATGAATGGAAGTCAGACTGAAAGAGTGATGATTGAGAAATGAGCAAGTTTAGGCACTGGGTATAAATAACTTTTTCAAGCAATTTAACAGTAAGAAAGAAAAGAGAGACAGAACAGTTCCTTTCCATTGGATCTACTTACTTAGGCCTCCAGATTGGAATTGTGTTGAGTAATATCTATAGGAAATTTCAGAAAATATTTTATCGTCTAGGAAGGATTCAGTGCTGGACTGGGTTTGGACATGGGGATGGAAGGTTTACCCAGAAATTACTGTGTTTCAGAAAACAAAAGACATCATTAAAACTTACACCAAATAAAAAAGAATGGGATTTTATGGCCATTAACTATAGGGCTCTTAATCATGTTTGATCTTTTAAAAACCAAAAATACACTTCTTAGTTTATCCTGGTTTTGTTGGAATGGTTGATGGTTGCACAGATATTTATGAAACTTCGTGTGTTGGCACAATACAACCTATCAAGAATTATGATAGGGGCTAAGTAGAAAATGTCTTTTTTACTTATGGTCCAGCCGTTTCAAATATTAGGTAATGCCATTTGTAACACCCCAGATACATTTCAGTATTTTGGTAACAATGTAGAGATAGGACTTCATATATTCATTTGTAGTTCTATGTTCTATTAGGTAATGCCATTTTAATCCGGCAGTGTTTTCTTTAACATCTCCTTTTTGCCAAATTGGAGAAATGCTCATTCAACAAAGAGATTTAAGGGTGGAGAACCCATGACCTCAAGGCCACATGTGGCCTTCTAGGTCTTTGGGTATGACCTTTTGACTGAGTCCAAGTTTTACAGAACAAATCCTTTTATTAAGGGAATTTTGTTCTGTGAAGTTTGGAGTCAGTCAAAGGGCCGCACTTGAGGACCTAGAGGGCCACAGGCTCCCTGCCCCAGCAGGTTAGATCATCTACTATAGGGCATTTCAAATGATCTCCCTCCACTCTCCCCCTCCACTCTCCCCCAATCCCCAACACATACACATACGTATAAGTAATGACTAAATAATGGCTATCACTTGCTAAATACACTTCACAGAAGTCTGGACTTGTTGAACTTTTATTAAAGTTTATAAAGTAGCCTTTCTTGCTCTTTGACATCCATCCAAAACTCCCCTAAAAGATGGCAGATTTTAAATTGATCCTGGAAGGTGAGGTCTGATTTGAGCAACTGTATGACTTCAGTTCAGATATGATACAGCCTAACCTATTCCAACCCTTTCTGATTGAAATTAAGGCCTTCAGCACGTCTACGTCACATGAACAAAAAGATTGCTGACTAGACATTTTATCCAATCCCCACAACCTCTCAAACCTCTACAAAACAAATTATGGGTCCAAAATAAAGCAACTTCAGCTGTCTACGTGGTTTAGGATACCCAGAATCCAAAAGAAGGTGAAAAGAAAAACCAAGCCTCAACACCATGAACTGATACTGAGCTCTTTCAGCATTGCTCCCCCGCCTCCCATGCTACTGGCAGCAAGGCCGCACTAGCCACTCTAGGGACATGACACAGGCTTACGTCCAAACCTACCCCTATACCTTGGTCACCTGTCTTTCCAGTGCTGTGGAGACTATAGAAGCTTGCTTGTACCTTGACAGCCGGGTCAACCATAGCCCTTCAGGAGCCTGGAAGCACCATTGCTGCAAAGCTCTGAACCAGTAGTGCTGTGGGGTAAATAGTCAGTGCCAGGCCAGAGAACTGAGGAACAGAGGGAGCAGGACAAGTTACCAGGACTAGGTATCATTTGGGCATTGTGTATGTGTTGTGGGGGTGGGGGGGAGGAAGAAGAAGAGTGTGTAGCACTCCACTAAGCCTCAGGGAAAGAGCATAACATGGGGCCAGGTCTGAATACCCAAAAGTCAGTTGTGGCAGAGACGTAGATTAATAAACTGTGAATTGCCCAATGTAGGAGGAAGCTGAGACTTTTTGAGATTAAAGCCTTCAGTCAAGGTCCTTGGCCATCTAGTTTCAGTACTAGTGGCCAAATCATACCCACAAACCTTTGATTTACATCAATATTTTGAATATTTAAGAGTAATTAGCAGAAAAATTTTGATATTAAGGACCAACATCTTTTAGTCATCAAAGTGAATGATAGTCTCTTAAATCTTGAACTAGAAGAGATCTCAGAGGACATACAGGTCAGCACCCTTGTTTTACAAATGAAGAAACCAAGTCCCAGGGAGGGTAAATGACCTGCCTAAGGTCACTCAGGTAGCAAGCACCAGAGGTGGGATTTGAACCCAGATCCTCTGACTCCAGAGAAGTTACTCTTTCTACTATACCATAATGCCTCTGGGGTTTAACAAATGGCAACACATTCTTAAAGGGGCATGGCACCTTGTTCAGATACTTCCTGGTCATAACCTAATATTTTGTATAATATGATACTCAACACCCTTACCAAGCATGCTATTTAATACAGCTTTTTTCTCATTGGTCAACTGAGGCCAAATCAACAAAGCAGATGAATGCATCGCAACATACTGTCAATATCTTAGAGTTGGCCCCAAGGCTAACCTCAAATAAATTTACTCTACTAGATGGATCTTATCTTCTCTCTCAAACTTGATAGGGGACTCTTCCATATTACATGCCTGATGAGTCCGTAGGGATCATACAGATGACCATGTAGCCTTTAGGTCCAGCTCAAGTGTTTTTTCTACCAGAGTGAAGTATGTGGATTCAAATGTCACTTCTAGGCCTTACTACTTTTGTGATCTTTGGAAAGTCACTTAACCTCCTTTGGCCTCAGTTTCTCATGTGTAAAATAAGGGAGTTGGATTACGTGGTCTGTGAGATCCCTTCCATCTCTTTTTATTTATTTATTTATTTATTCATTTATTTTTTGGCTAGGCAATGGGGTTAAGTAACTTGCCCAGGGTCACACAGCTAGTAAGTGTCATGTGTCTGAGGCTGGATTTGAACTAAGGTCCTTCTGAATCCGGGGTCAGTGCTCTATCCACTGTGCCACCTAGCTGCCCCCCTTCCATCTGTAGATTTATGATCCTATAAAATATGTTCCAAATGTCCCTTAAAGCAAAAGTTGCTTTAATTTCGTATAAGAATGATAAACTATCAGAGCACATCTCTGGACTTCTGAAAAATTCAAGATATTTGACCTACTCATCTCTAACCCCCATCAAATGGACAGACTGTGATCCTAGCACTTGTGTGCAATCTGATGAAAATGATCCATCTTGTTTTTACCAAGAGGCTACTTAGTGTAGGCCAAACTGTCTGGAGGTCATAAATCACATTTTTTTTTCAGGTTCAGTGTACCACAAAGCATACTTTCTGACTGGGTCCTAATTACTTCATGATTCTAAGAGTTCAAGAACTTGTTAGACATTCACCTTCTCTTTCAAATAATCAAATGGTCAAACCAAACAAATGCCTCACATATTTCCTAACTTATTATCAAGTGACAACTGGTTTCAGCCCTTCCTTTTGGCATGTACAGTAATACTCCATGGCATTCATTTAACAAAGCCAGTTTAGAGGCAACTGTGAACTTAGCTTAGGTGCCCTTCTTTTGTTTCCTGATCTATAACTAGTCCCTACAGATGGTAATCAGATGGCCCAACTCGATGCTCATCTGCTAGCTGTCCAGATTATATGTAGTGGTGGATTAACTCATTTGGCTGTCCATCCAGCTTTGTATCATATACTAGGCAATAGGTATCCTTGATTCACTTGTTTTTCCTGTATAGTTTATTAGTTGTACAAACTAACGGTTGTACACATTCTTTTAAGTATTTGTGGATCTCGTTGAAAGAACTCTAGTTTTCTGGTGCTGGAGGCAGTCAGCACGTTATCTCAAGCCTCAACAGTTGGAAGTCTTTACCACATATGGAAGATCATCCTTTCATTCTGAGTTCTGGGCTGGACTCCTCCATGAAAGTGGTGACCATCATTCACAAGTATAAGTCTTGGGACTTTTGAGTCATGTGACCAACAAGATGGAAGAATAGACATTTTCTCCAATTCTGATGAACTTTCAAAACTCCTAACATAAGAATTATGCACAAGAGATAAAGTGCATGCAGCTGTCTCCAAAAGGACAATCCACCAAGTAGTCTAATGAGATAGCAATTATTATAGCAGAAAAAGGAAATCTCTAGTAGTTAAGGTGTTCACTTAACACTCCCTCTCCTATTATTCTCTATGCTCTGGCATGGCAGTATAACCTGACCCCACAGGCTTGTGCTCTGGGATCCATTCAGTAATTTCCTTGCTGCTGATACAGTCTCTGCCAATATACCCTGTCCTTGCTCTTGCTGCACTACTCTGTGATAATGAGGAGCGACCTCAATCTGGCCCCATCCAGTTGTGGAGGAGATGATGGTATGGGGAGCTGAATGTGCTCTGCCTAGAGCAGCACTGTGATTCACCATGGCAGCACTCAGCCAAGGGACTAAAAAACAGAATGAACTGTGGAAGTACCAGGCCTGAAGGAAAGGTGACTGAAATCTAGCTGAGGCCAGTTCTGTCTCCCCAAAACTCACATGGGGCAGGTGAAAAAAGAATTCTGCAATGTGGGAAAGGGCTGAGACAGCTTTGAGCTTTTAATTTCCTGTCCATTAAAATATAGCAGATTTCATTTTTTGTAATGTTCAGTGCTCATCATGTCCATTGCCTTCCAACTGTCTTCTTGAAGAAAGTAATCATGATACGCAAGGCAGAGATTCCTGAATAGTCTACAAACATTTGACTTCCTTTGCTTTATGATTCAGAACCACTTTTTTACTGCCCTTCCCATGCTCATCTTTCCATTGAAATCACTGTATATCATCAATGAATATATTGATGTGGTTTGAAATATCTTGTCAAAATTTTTGTACAATTTCTGTATCTCTTCATCCTTTGCATGAGCTGCAGTTTTTCTTCATGATAGTTTATTTGTTTGTGCTCATTGTGTACACCGTAATGAGAGATGACCAAGTAATCCATGAATTATTGCTTGTTGCCTTTGGGCAGATAATGAAAACAACTTTGCCAATTGCTTCATTTGCCTCTTTGAGTAGAAACTTGTGAGCCAAGCCATTCTTCCATTTAGCTGTACTTCCTTGTTTCTCCTGGTTTTATTTATAGCCAAAATGTCAATATTGACATGGTTTAATTACACTAGTATTAGTGGTAGTGGTGACAGCAACAGTTTGTCAAGTCAAGGATCTTGCATATAGGACAGCAATATTTAAATTAGTATTTATATTTAATATAAAAATGATAGTTCTTCACACTCTTACCATTCTGCCACTGTCAATGCAAGAGTGGAAATTAACCATATAAGATCAAGGGTCATTTTGTTATATAGTTAGCCTTGGATAAAGAATTCATCACTTAATTGCCAACCTACTGGTAATGAACTTCTCAGTATTGAACAAAGCTTGTACTTGGGCAATAGATATATCCTGTGCCTGGGTCTATCAGTCAATCAACATTTAATAAGCACTGCTATGTGCTACCATGATTCTAAGCACTGGACTGCCCTCCCCCATGCTTTCTAGCTTGTTAGAATCAACCAGAGCTTGTACTTTGCTGGCGTGGTCTTCTACCACCAAGGATCATGAGATCTTAAATTTTGGGCTAGAAGCGGCCTCAGTGGTCATCAAGTCCAGCCCCCTCATTTACACATGAGGGTCGCACAGCTCCCAAGTATCTGATACAGGATTTGAATTCAGGTTTTCTTGACTCCACTCAGCTGTCTGTGCCCTACCTACACCGTACTTTTCACCTCTAAGTCATGGAGCACTAGAATAGTAATGCTATTGGTGGATGTTTGTGACAGTATGTTAAATTGACCCTGAGTTCTTAATGATTAGGAGGGAGGAGCAGGAGTTCTAATGGTTCTCATCAAGTTTCATTCAGTATGACCCCTCTTGTTCTTTCACTTCTGACCTGTCTCTCCACCTCCAGCTCTTACCATGTGAATGTGCAGTTCTCACTGGGGAGAGTTCACCATAGCTGGCTGTCCTAGATCTGACCATTTGTACTCTAGTCATCTTCCATCCATTCTGTTCTCTCACACCTCCCTTTCTACCTATGGCTCTGGGAACTAAAATCTGATCAAATCTACCTGCACTTCTGGAAAGGGTACGTCAGTGCAGTGCCCCATTGTTCTACTCACCACTCATGAATTCTCAGACCAAAACTCCCCTCCCTGGCTAACATTGCAGAGAGGCAAATTTAAGTTTGATAGTCTTATCTCAAAATAGAATGGGCTGCCTTTCTAGTTAGTATGTTCCCCAGTCACTACCGATCTTCAGAGGTAGAGGAGTATTTGTTCAATGTGTTTTAGAAAAGGTTATTATTCTGAATCTTGTTTGGATATTAAGTGATGATTTATTTATTTTTATTTTTTGCTAGCCATTTACTCAACTGATTATTAAAGCAGGAAAGGATGGTGACTTGCATTGGTAGAAGGAGTAACCATATTGAAGAAATCTCAACTCTTATTGGGCTATCAAAGTCTGGTTTTTGTTTATGTAATATTGTGACAATAGCATGAGGAAAATGGTAGGATCCAGTGAAGGTTTTTAAAGAATCATGAAAACTTGGGCATGTTTGAAGACAGTAGGGAAGAAACCAATAGAGAAGGTGAGGCTGAAGATCCAAAATTAAAAAAGGGAATGATTGAGGTTACTGTGTGCTGGAGAAGATGAAGGGGGTGGGATCAAGTCCATATGGGCAAGGGCCACTTCTTTGTCAGAGAGTTAGAGAAAGGAAGAGAGTGGGAGATGATGGCAAGGAGTTTTGAGATGAAGGAAATAGGAGAAGAGGGAGTTCACACTAAATGACTTCAGTTTTTTTCTGTAAAGTAAGAGGCAAGGTATTAGCAGAGGGGAAGGAAGGAAGGAGGCATGCAAATCTTAAAGAGGGAAAGAAGGGTTTAAAATAGCTTCTGTATGAAACAAGACAGGTAATCAATTAGGGAGGAATAAAAGGACTGTCGACCTAAAAGTGGTTATACTTGCTTGCGGCTCCATTATCTCCAGATGTGTTGATCATTGATCAATCCAAAGCTCTTATGAAGGATTTACTATGAACCAGGCACTGGGGATACAAATACAAAAATAAAAACTTAACATTCATTGGGGAAAATAACATGTACACGGATATTAGAGAAAAATATCTAAAAAGTAAAGACAAGTAATTTTGGGGTGGTGGTAGGGCTAACAGCTAGGCAGATCAGAAATGCCTTATGTAAGAAATGGTGCCTGAGCTGAGATTTGAAGGAAGCTAGGAATTCTAAAACCCAGGAGTGAGCAAGCAGTGCCTTCCAGGCATGCAGGAGATCCTCTGCAAAGGCACAAAGATGGAAGAGAGACTGTCATGTTTGAGGAATAGCAAAGTATGTGGAGTAATGAGTAACGAGCCTGGAAATGTAGGATGTAGCCAGATCATGAAGGCTTTCATCATAAAACAGAAGAGTCTGTATTTTATCATGCTATAATGCATAGGGCATTGGACTTGGAGTCAAGAAGACCTGGGTTCAAATCCTGCCTCAGGCATTTGCTAGTTTTATGACTGGCAAGTCATAACCTTGCTGTGCCTTAGTTTCCATATCTAAAAAGTGAGGCAGTTGGCCATGATGTCCTCTAAGGCCATACTTCCAACTCTAGGTCTATGATCCTAGACATAAGAGGGAGCCACTGATGTTTATTGAGCAGGGGCCTGACATGGTCATAACCATGCTTTATATTACTCTGATACCTGTGTGGAGGAAGGACCAGAGAGGGGAGAGACTTGAGGCAAAGGGACCAATTAAGGGATAAATGCAATCAGAGGAAATGATAAAGACCTGAACTATGGTGGGAGTTATGTGAGTAGAGAGAAGGGGACAGATATGAGAGATGTTGTGGAGGTTGACATGACAGGACTTGACAGCTGAATGGATGTGTGGAAAGAGGTAGAATGAAGAGTCCAGAATGACCCCAAGATTTCAGACCTAGAGGCTGGAAGGGTGGTGGTGCTCTTCATAGGGAAGTTCAGAGAAAGGGGTAGGTTTGGAGGGAAAGATAAGTTCTATTTTAAACATGCTGAGTTTCAGATGCTTATGAGATGTTAAGTTGGAAATGTTCAACAGACCATTTGTGATGCAAAACTGGAGTTCAGGAGAGGCTAGATCCAAAGATCTTCCAACTTTCTGCAAATAAAGCTCTATTATGAGCCCCTTGTTGACAGGCGCCGTGTCATTCTTTATCTTTTCATATACAGTACCTTGGATATAGTAGGTACTTAATAAATGCATTTATTAAGCTCCAGAAAGACCTAGGTTCATGTTCTAGCTCTGAAACATCCTGGATGTGTGACTCTATGCAAGTCATTTAACATCTCATTCTCTAGAACTCTCCAAGACTCTTAAGTTTAAAAAAGGGTACTGACCTTAATTAGTTGAAGGATTTTTTTTTTACTTGAGGAGTTACCCACATCAACGAAATTATAAGTCCAATATCTATGCCTTTTTCAGAGAACTATACCCTAGCTACACAGAGGCTAGAAAGCAACCCATAACTTTTCAGTTAACTTGCACTGGGCAGGCACAGACAAATTACTGAAGACATGTGCCCAGAGCATATCAACCCCTCCTATCCCAGGGAAGCTTGGAATGCAAACCCTGAAGGACCTCTCTCAACTTCACTGACATAATCATAACAAAAGTTAGGGCTCAAAATCATGCCAACAGGATCTGAAAAAAAAATCAAAGACTTTTTTTTAAGCCAGAACGACTATGGCTGTTTCATTCTCCAAAGAACCTGCAACTTGAAAAGAGAACTTAAATTTCCTTTGAACTATATGTCTGAGCTGGAAAGAACCTTAAAATCTATAATCTACATCTCACATATGAAGAAGCTGAGACCAAGAGGGGAAATGACAAAGACAAGGTCATGCCGCAATTAATGGCAGAGCCAAGTATAGAACCTGGATCATCTGATTCCCTGGCCAGTGTTCTTGATACCACAAAAATGCTGTAATTGCTGAGAGATGATTCAGTCTATTTCCACCTTCTGGATAATTGGGAAATAATCCCTTTGTTGTGCATTCATATTTGTGCAACTGGTACTATCTGGCTTCACATCTCTCTGTCAAGGTTTTAGGGGTACCCCTGAAGGTTAGAGTGTCTGATGTTACTGACTGAAGCTGCCATTCCCAGTGTATTCCTCTCTCTATTGGCTACCAATGATTAGTGTCCCAGTTCCATTTAACCAGTTAACAATAATTAAATTTTACAAAGGGATATTGACTTCAAAGATACAGCAAGAGCAGAAGTATAAACCCTTCATCCCAGCTCCTGGATGTTACACTCTTCCTCTACCACTTTGGTCCTTGGCAAGAGTGAACTCAGACTTCATGCAGTTTCTACATAGCAAGTTCATGCTCAAATGCTGTACCATTTGACCCAGCAGTCTCAACTACTGCTGGGCTATGTCCTGAAGGTCACTATGTCCTCATGGCCCAGCTGGACTAGCTGGTTGCAAAAGGCTAAGATGGACTCTGCTCTCAGAACTACTCAGTGGCTTGCTCTCCTGACCTCTGGAAACTCACAAGGCCGCAATTGTCTCCTGCTTCTTCTCCTAAAACAAAAGAACAAATGCTGAAGTAAAGAACCAAAGCATGGGACACATGTTGGCCTTGGCTGAGGAAGGCCCAACCTTTCCCCTTACCACATTGTCTCTTTTCTTTCACCAGAACACCTGTAGCTAGAAGAAATCATCCAAAAGAAGGGGCAGGCTTAGAGAAGGATCAATACTCGGCTCAACTTATGCTTTTTGAATGTACCTTCACTTCCAGCTCTGCAGTTGCAGCCAAAGTGGCTCCTATTCGTCACGTGTTTAACAGATCAGAACCAGTTGTAAGATATCTAGCCATGCTCCAGAGTCTCCCCAAGGCACTTCTCTTATGTGCCATCATGTTCCTCTTGGAAGCAAGCTCCCCAACCACTTTCATGTAGGGAATTGCATTAGCAGCTCTCTGACCACGTTTATCAAGACTCCTTGTCCAGTGGCTTGTTATATTTGTATTATAACGTATTTCTTTCGGGAGGTAGGAGTGCCCTGGACCTGTCCCTTCACCTAGCTACTTGTCTATAACTTATAATTAAGGCCTAGAGAGTTGTCTGGAATATAGTTGGCATATGTCAGAGACAGGATTTGAACCTAGGTTTTCCTGACTCACAAGCTAGTCTCCTAACCTGGGCTGGCCTCTTCCCACTTGCAAGGGAGCCTTTCTGTCTGCAAGGGACAGAGAGATGCCATTCTTCCCTTCATCCACCACTTATCTTCAGGCCTGGCTTGTCTGCAGGGTTAGAAGAGAAACACCATTCCATCAGTTCCTGGCATTGATCCCCTCACCTGACCTGCCTAACATGCTGAGAGGATTCCATCATGAGGCTAAACCCCTAGTGATATTAAGAACTCACCTGAAGTCATTCAGTAATGCTAAACAAACTCCCATTGGGTCATACCCCTCCCATCTCAATGATGCTTAACTCCTGGCTACCTTTATTCAGACCTGGCTCTCCATCCCCCACTGCCTTATTTCCCTTATTTCCATCCCCCTTAAACTCCTCCCCACCATGTTGTCCTATCTAGAGTACTTGGTCTGTAGGTAATAAATTTGTTTTCATCTTAAATCTTTTCCTCTTACACTCCTTTTATCTTCTTGATCTCATTGAGACCTGGTTCCCTTTTGATGACACAGCCTCCCTGGCTACCTTTTACAGCTCTGCTTGTATTTTCACTAATTCCTCCTGACGCACTGGTCAAGGTGGGGGTGTTGCAATACTCCTTGCCACTCGCAGGCTCTCCCTCTTTCTCCATCACTCAGTAACTTCTCCTTTGAGGCTCACTTAGGTTATATCTACTACCCGAACAAAATTCTGATATCTGTTGTCTACAAATCTCCAGGATGCTCCCCTTCTTTATTTGGTGAATTCAGTATTTAGTTCACAGTCTTTCTCTTCCCCCAAAATACTGCTCGCATACTAGGGGACTTCACATTTATATTGATGATAACTCCCTCAAACACTCTTAACTCCCAGTTTTTCAACTTTATCATTTCCCATGACCTGTTCCTCCAACCCATCTCAGCTACACACAGAGAATGAAGAATGAACAACAAAGGATTCTGTATGAGGTCTCTACATAGACAGAAGGACTTCTAGAGCAGCTATTTGTAAGTTAAACCTTTGTCATCCATATGTCTTACATGTATGCCTCACTACTATTATGGTCTCAGTTTATGCTTTTTCCTTATATTTGTGGGAAGGAATGAACGAAGTTTGTACGAGAATGTTTTGTATTAACTGTCTTTACCATGTTATCTGAGCAAATATCTTTGCTAAAAACTAGATGAGACTATTGGATGACTGTCAATGCGGACTAATGCATTTGGCACTTGAGACCTATAGTCAAGAGACACAGAATCTCTGAGAGTTAATCTGTAGAGCCCCAAGAGTAGTAGTAGCTGCCCTCTGGGGTTCCAACCTGACAACTTGAGCAGAAGTTGGAAAATTCTGCTATTTTTTCTTTTCTTCTTCTTCCTCCTCCTCCCCCTCTTCCTCTTCTTCCCTTGCCACATGTGATCCCTCTCTCCACTTGGGGTGCCCTATTCTTACATGTGGGTGCTCTATCCATAGGAATATGAATTTTATCACTCTATTTTGTAAGATTTGGGGGGGGATTTATGGACTTTTTTATTTTTATTTTTAATTTATGTCTTTATAAATTTATTTATTTTTTATTATTCCTCCCCTCCCCCAAAAGCTGGGACAATTTACTTTTTGTCCTTTGCAGTTTTCATTTATGATTTCTTGAAATATAGCTCTGAAAAAACAGGCTTTAAAAAAAACCCAAAACATTGTGTTTCAAGTGGAGCTACTTGACTATACCTTTAAGGCCAAATTACTCTGGTTTTCATTGAATGGCCAATAATAGCCCCCAGACCAAGCCTCTGTGGCTCATTGTTTAGGTTTTGATGGCTTAGAATTAATATAATAAATAGCAATTGTTTTCTGTGCTGGCCAGAAACTTTGAGGTCTTACCCTTCCAGATTGATATTTTGTGATGGTAAATTAGGCCATCTTTTGTCTCAACTCTTACCTAGCCCTTAGTCATTGAATAGGCATTGCCTCAGACAAACTGAGTAGTGGGAAAGACCTTAATTTAGAAAGGCCAAGGCCACTCACTGCATCCTGGGCTGTCACCAGTTATATTGACTTTTGTCTTGCCACTAGACTTTGATGACTGTGGAGGAGAGAGTGAGGCCGATGATTTTGTGCAGTTCTGCCTTACTCAAATCCAATTCTTGATCAAGTCAAGACATCTCACTTAGGACATTCTTCTTCTCTGACTGGAAGTCCAATTCTAGAATTCAGTTATTGACTCATAGGTGATCCCATGTCTGTCATTGCCCAAGAAATTTATTTTTTCTGGCAAGAAGGCTAGTGTCATTCTCCCTCCTCATGTGAATTTAAATTCAGGAACATTGTGCTTGAACTCTTGAATCCTCTAGGTAAGCACATCTACTTCTACAATATCATATGCTACTGCAGGTACTTTATCATTGTCCCAGCTGGGGTCATATCTTGGGTAGGGAAGTCCAGTCTGAGATATAGATCAGGGACAGAAGTACAGACAACACTTCAGCATCTACTATTTGTCCTTCCTAGAATTTCTGGCCCATTCTGGAAATGATTGACATTTCAGTAATTACTGGAGTCCAGAAAGAACAAAATATTTGACAGTAGTGCACAAGGAATATAAACATGAAAATTGCATCACAGTATCCCCATCATACATAGACCACCCCCTCTCTTTTACCTAACAATAACTGTTTACAGAGTTGAACTGAGCAGTCCAGGATTTCTTTTTACATAGTTGTCTCTGTTATATTAGAAATGCAGAAATTTAGCAAATGACTCCACTTTTCTTTCAATTTTTCAGCTCTATCTCCATAGATTTTAGAGTGCAGACTGCCAGTGAATTTGCTTTTGCTATTCTTAAATCACTCTAAGAAAAATGCTTTTGTAGTTGATAATATATCAATGCCTCAATTAGCCCACCTGGACTCTAGACCTTGTACTTGTGCTTCACCAGTCCTAAGGTTCTTGCTCCCAGTTCTTGCTCCCCTAATCTATGTTCCAGAGCTAACACCTGCTAATTTCCTTTTGCCTAGTGGAAACCCTTTCCCATGAGATATCCCCTTACCCCATCCTCTTCCCCATTACCCTTTGCTTCTGCCTTCTTTATGCCTTCTTGAACTTCAGCTTTATCATTAACAAATTCCCTGTCATCCTAGGTTTCCCTCCCCATATTCTGACTTTCATGAAAATCTAGATCCTCAAACAATTCTCTTTTCTTGCTACCTTCTCCAGGGCTGAGGTTCCTTCTTTCATGGGTTTGATACACTGGGACAGGAGGAGTAAGCACACTCTTTTTTCCTCATTACTACATGCAGAAGTTCCCTTTGCTACTATCTTCCAGTACCCTTTCCTTCTTTGAGGTCTACTGTCTTTGCCACTCTGTCTAGATCCATATTGCTATTACCTGCTTATTCTCAAGTCACTATCCCTCCTTTCTAAAGACATTTTGTACCTGACTTTTTTCTTTCACCTTTATACTTTCCTCTCTGCCTCGATACTTGTTCTTATCCTTTGAGACTTCAATACTGACCTCCTGAAGAATATGGGTGTTCAGGGAGGAGTAGCATCTCAGGTGTGAGGGCTTGCAGAACCCTTTTCAGGGCTATTCATCCACCTTTGAGGTCCACCTGGCACTCAACTCTCACCTGTGACTCCAAGAACCTGTAGCATGCACATCGGCCACACCCTGGTAAAACCATCTTGGCAGATGGGCTAAACCAGGTTGAGGGTGACTGACAGGCCTCAAACCCATTGGTAAGTTAGGGGGATGTCTACCCCAAACATGTGAAGACTTCCCCTGGCAGAACAGGCAGATGAAAACATTTTGCTCCAATGACCATGAAGGTGGCTGAAGCAGGTACTGTGGAGCACTTAGAGCTTGGTCAGACATGGAAGATACCAAGGTCATCCACTGCATCATGGGCCATCCCCAAGACTTTTATCTTGCCATGGGACTTCGATGACTAGAAGAGAGTTAGGTTGATGACTTTGTGCAGCTCTACCTCACTTAAATCCAAATTGACCCAGGAGTCAAGACATCACCCTGTGATATCATTGATCCTCTTTGGAAGCAAAGGACAAACAATTGACTGACTTCTCGGTTCATCAAATTCCTCAACTCTGATGGGACTACATTTCCATTCTAATTCAGTTTATTGAGCAGCTAAAACAAAATAAGTTTGTAATGCATTATGCTTTCCACCTACATTATATAGCTGTTGTGCTTATAAGATTCAAATATTCAATTTGACCAGTGGGGGAATGCAACTGAACCTTTTCCACAACCACCAATTCCCTCTGATTGGCCAAGGCTTCAAGCAAGGTATGAACTATGTCAACAAATTGGTACAGCATAATGTTTGAAAAGACCTGTTGTATGTTGCCACAGCTTTCAAGAAAATTCTAAGCACCCAGCTCTATAGTGGCTCAATGAGCATATTCAGCCATCAGTCATTGGCTTGTATGGCACTGGGCATACAGCCTAGCATTATGTGAATCCAGCATGAGTGGTGTCCTTCCAATTCCACCTGAGCCATTTTATTAATGCTTTCCTGTAAGCCCATTCTTGTATTGTTACCTTTCCAATTCCATACCTGTATATATATATAAATGTAGGAGGTGTAATCAGGAAAAGCCTGGTCATAATTAATAAGGTTAAATGATGAGATCTTTATTCTGGTTTTGGAACTGTATTCCTATAAAGGGCATAAACATCCCCATTGATGCCACATTTTGGACTTTATTCTGTCATTGATGATGTTGCCTCGATAAAGTATGAACTTCCCTTTTCCTGGGTATATGTAGAAGATCATAGAATTATAAATTTATCTTTTACCTATAAATTTATCATTTGCCTTTAACTTTGACCATCATTCTCCTCAGACCCTGATGGAGACAGCTTGAGCCCAAGAACCTTGGGAATGGCATTGTCCCCCAAATTCCCAGACCACCAGTCCCTGTTACCTTCACTGAGGGGAAAAATTGTTGTGGAGAGGAGGCCAACCTTTCTCATTGGTACCAGCAACTGACTACTATAAAACAGGTAGATAGATACAAGAACCCTGGGAGTGTCAGCATCCAATATACCATCCTTCCAGGCCAGCCCTCATAGCTATCATCCGAGGAAGCAACCCCTATGGAGAAGGGGCCAGCCATTCCCATCAACTGCCATTTAGCTGCCACAGGGCAGGCAAGCCAATCTAGCTGCAGCAAGGCATCTTGAAGGAGAGACCCACATGTCAGGCATGTCAAACCACTACCACCACTTTGACCACCATTTCCCTTCAGATCCTGATGGGAACAGCCCAGGTCCCTGAAACCGAGAGCTTTGGGAATAGCAATGCTTGTAGCCCAGTGGCCATGGCTATCATCTTGGAAATCAATCCTTGTGATGTAGCCTGACAACTGCTCCTGCAAGTGTTACAGATACATCTATTGAAGACCAGAAAAGTCCTTGGTACTGTCAAATGGTTCCATGTTAGAAACTGATATGGAAATGACACTAAGGAAAAGGCATTAACTACTGCTCTGTTCTTGTGCCTTAAGACTCATGGATCATTTCTACCTGACATGCAACTGAAACCTTCCATATGTGTTGTTGCCCCTATTAGAATATGAGTTTCATGAGAACAGGTCTACAGATGAAATCCAGGTAAATACATACATAAATATACATGCATAGGGATGTATATATACATGTACGTGCATATACATAAGTATATGTATGACTCCCTAATAAATGCTTTGATAATTCAAAAGTGAGTCCACTCAATACTTTCAACATCAGAAACCTAAATAAGATTTAATGAATTGAGACTAATTGTTACTACATATTGGTAAGGGTAAGTTAGGCAGAGTAGAAGTTTCTAGTCTCCAAGCCCCAGGGTGAAGGGTCACCCATCCATGCTTTCCAACATTGCAGCACCTTGATCACTTATCCCCTGGCATTCTACAGGATCACTAAGCCCTTGGATTGAGAGGAACAGAGATGGGAAATGTCCACAGCACTGGAAAAAATAAAATAATCCAGGAATTGTGGGTTGGATTGGCTATTGCTCACTGCTCTAAGCAAATTCCAAAGGGAGTGGGAACAGGGCCATGCTAAACTGAAGAACTAGAGGAACATAAATTAACTTTGCAGGAATCCTTGGAAGAGTGCCAAACACAGGCTGAGGTAACAGAAAAACAAGCTCAGACTCTGCTAAAAAGGCTAACCACCCTGCAAAGAAAAGTGAGATCAGAGCTCATGCTCAAGTCTCATTCCTAACTGGGAAGGACCTTGACCCTGAGATGTGAAATGGGGACATCTAAGAGGATTTCAGGACTGTTGAGGACATCTGACTCCAAGCTGACCTACACCCCTGGTCACTCACCTCCTCCCCTAAGTTTAACATGGGTGGAGCCAGATGAGGGCCAGTTCAAGTGCAGGTTGGGAGAAACCCTATCTATGATGAGACCCCTAAGGAAAAAGATGCAATAACTGTACAGGCAGAAAGGTCTTAACAGTTCTTAACTATTTTTTTTTTTGTATCATAGAACCCTGTGTGTATGTTTATGTGTGTGTAGACTAGTATTGGATTGAAACTAACTAGTGAAATTAGATGGATTTTACATTGTTTTAACAAAACAATATAACAGGATATGGTGGAAGAAAAAAATTATAATTGAGTGGACACAGCCTAAACAGCAGTATATTTTGCTGGTTCAGCTATGAATTGGTTCAATCTTTTTGGAAAGTGTTGTTGTTGATCAGTCGTTTCAGTTTTGCCTCACTCTATGACCCCATTTGGGGTTTTCTTGGCAGATACTATAGTGATTTGCCATTTCCTTCTATAACTCATTTCACAGATGAGGGAGGAACTGAGGCAAACAGGGTTAAGTGACTTGCCCAGGGTCACACATCTAGTAAATGTCTGAGGCTGGATTCAAACTCATGTACATGAGTCTCCCTAATTCCAAGCCCAGCCCTCCATCCACTTCACCACTTATCTGCCTCTTTTTGGAAAGTATAGCCTTTATAAGGTATGGGGATCTTAATCTCAGCTATCACTCTCTCTGAATTCAGGTCCTTATTGGACAACTAACTATTTGGCATCTAGGTGATACAATGGATAGAGCACCAGGCCTGGAGTTAGGAAGAATTGAGTTCAAATATGGCCATAGACCTTAGTAACTGTATGACCCTGGACAAGTCACTTAACTTCTGTTCGCCTTAGTTTTCTCATTTGTAAAATGGGGATAACAATATAGCACCTGCCTCCCAGGGTTATTGTGATCAAATAAGATATTGTAAAGCACTTAGCACAGTACCTGGCACATAGTAAGCACTATATAAATGTTAGCTATTATTATTATTATTATTTTAGGAGTAGCCCTATTATATAACCTACAGACCTCTTCTCAGAATGCTGTTTTTAAAGGCATAAAATAAAATATATAGAATTACAAAGGAAACCTATATAGTGAAGTATTTATCAAAATATTTTAAAAAACAAATTCATGGATCCTGGACTTGTGGGAGAGTGTGTCACAGACTTTCAGAGGGGATATTATATAACAGCTGTTCTTAATATACCACTGTAATAAATGCTACTTTCTAAGAGTGACTGATTAATTGATAATCAGCTGATAATGATGGCAGGAAGCATACTGGTTGGAGCTCCCCCAAATATATAGCCATAGGGAAAACACCAAGCCTTCAGGGGTTCTCCTAGAACCATGAGGGAGAGAATATAGTTAGTTGCCTAAAGGGGACCTGACTTGTTAGTGAAAGTGGAAGTTGAGATAATGATCCCCATACCTCCTAAAGGCTGTACTTTCCAAAAAGATTGAACCAATTCACAGCTCAACCAGCAGATTATACTTCTGTTTACTCTATGTACACTCACTCAAATCTAATTCATATGCACAAGTCAAGACTCAGGTTTAGGCGGGGATAAATTATTTGAATAGATTGCCCAAGGCTGGGAAATCTAGAAGTAAAAGACATAATCAAAGTTCATTAGAATAGGTTCAGCCTTTCACTGTAGTATTTATTCTCTCTCTGTTAACCAATCAGAGTTAATTGCCACCCTCCGGAACACCCTCTTCCAAGGGCTTATAAGTCTGAGTCCACTGCCATGATTGTCTTTGGCATTCATGAGTGCAACCGATTTTTATTAAAATGCTAGCATTATTAATAAAATGACTAATTACACAGAAATTATGTCTCCCAAACTTTTAAAATGCTATACTACTGCTGCTGCTGTTGCTGCTGCTACTACTACTACTACTACTACTACAAGATTATTAAGAGCCTTATGTCCAATCACAGATAAAGGTGTCCTTTTAAGATTGCCCATTCTACCTTCTCCTCACTTCTCAATTGTTGATGACATCAACCTTCAGGATAATCCTCCCTTTTAAGATCACGTTTTCTTTCTTTTTTCTTTTATTTTTTTTTAGACAAACACTAAAACTTAAGTACATAGTAAGAAAAGAAAAAGAATCATATTATAAACTTAAATATAAAATAAGAGAAGAAAAAACATGTCATGTGCACAGTAGAACATAGGAGAGGATTCAGAATATATAGCATTAACTTTCCATTTCAAGAAAACCTATATATTTAATACTGCATGTTATGTTGAAAGTTGTCCATCTTTTCTTTGCTTCCTTGTAGGTTCTTTTGTTCTCTGCTGTACACTTTTTACTTTATTATTTTTTCCCCTTTCCACCCTCCCCTCCCAGGCTACAATTAAGCAAGGATATATTTATATGTAGATATTGGTATATACATACATGTATACAGATATACATACGTATATAAACATGTACTTTCCCTAAGAGATTCTGCTCCTAATCTTTGTTTTTATATTTGTGTATATCTCTTTTTTCCTATCTCTCCTAACTCCTCTACTTTACTTCTACCAGCCACCTTGACCTCCTATTATTTACCTATCCCTCCAGAAATCCTTCCCTTATCCTCCCATTCCCATAAATCTAAACACACTTTTATGTGCCGGCCGCGCCGTGCACTCTCCTCCTATAAGGAGCAGGCTGCCAGAGTCATACTTACCAGTCTTCGGAGCCTACCCAGATAAACACACAGAGATGAGCCGACCAGGAGGTGCCAACACCCAAGCTTTATTCAGAGGCCATCACAGCAAGGCCAAGCAGGAAGGCCATAGCAAGAGAGCAGGAGCAAAGAGAGAGCGAGCTCCGACCACGGGACCGTTCCTTAAGTACCTGCTTAGCCCCTCCTCCTCAGCCCGCCTACTAGTCATTGATTGTAGGATCAGATACTGGAAGGGGATGTCTGGGTTTAGCGCACCAAGGGAGAGGAAGTGACGCAGGAGGCTAGGACCGGATACAGGAAGGAGGCGTCTGGGGTCAGTGCTACACAAAGGGAAGGTACGTGACCCAGGAAGTCAGGAAGGACACAGGAAGGAGGTGTCTGGGGTTGACATTGCACTTAGGGAGGGGACTAAGCAAAGGGAACTCGTCCTCTGCCGTCCCACTCCCACGTGGCACAGCCCCCTGCCTCAGAAGCACGTGCTCGGCTACTTCCTTGTATTCTGTTCCTTCCCCAGCTTATCACAGCTCCACATAGCACAGCCCCTGCCTCGGGAGCGTGAGCTCCGGTCACTTCCTAATATCTTATTCCTACCCCATCTTGCCACAATATCCACTTGGCAGTAGCCAACATCAGACAGTCCCTCACAATTCCCCCTTTTTGTTTAATTGAGGGGGCGGAGACGGGGTCTCAATACTAGGCCTTCGGTTCTGAGTGCCTCTATTGAACTTCTAAGAATCCTAAGAAAACCTCCTAATATAGTGGGTAGTAACAATAAATGCCCAATGGGTTACAAGGGAGGGGATGGGGAAGGAGGCATGCTTAATCCAATCGCTAAGGTGATGAACAATATCATCAGTCTTGTGCTGGTGCCAAGTGTCAGATATGTTCCACGCCAGTGTAATTAACACCTGCAAAGCCTGGAGTACAGAGGAAAGATTTGTAGCCTAGATCTGGGAAAGGGCACGGGTATCATTACACCAAATAGAAAAGAAAGGAGAGTGTCATTTATGCTTTGTGAAAGGGCGTCGCAAGTGGCGTTATGGTTTAAGGGTATTACACAAATGGATCAATATCAGCCATCGCATGGCAACTGCTGTCTCAATTCCAGCCACATAAGTTCATTCCCAATGTCCTGGGTAGCCAATGCTACTTTATGAATCTGCTCCTCCAGCTGCTGATCAATATCAGCCTGCACTTGGAGGGCTTGGGCGAATTTATTGGCCGGTTCCTCTATTTTTTGAGGCAAGCAATTGCTATCCACTATATAAGTCCTGTATCTGGAACTCCTCGAAGATGGATGCTGCCAATGCAAGTGCCCCAGCCATTCTCTCTTGTGTCCCAGGGCACTGGAGCTGACGCAACCTGTGGCAAAGTCCTGATCGCGCAAAAGGTGAAAACAGTTTACTCAGTTTAGTCACCCTAACTGTCTTTTCTTTCTGCTCTCTCTGAATTTTCTGTTGACTGTGTTTCTTCTCCCATCCTTGTTGTCTCTCCCGGGGCTTCTTCAACTCGTTTTGTTCTTCTTTCTGGTACCCAGCGGCTCTGGCCATCAGGATCTGTAAGACATAAATACCCCGGCCCTCTCCACAACACTACAGATGGGCCTTGCCAGTTTCCTTCATCGTCCTTCCAGAGGACTTTCTGGTTAAGGGATGGTGCATGTAGTGCTGTTTTTAAGGGGCCAGTTGAATTACAAGTGGGTGGTGTTATTAGCTGTAGCATGCTAGGGGATAGGCCTGTGTCTCTATCTAGACAGAGAAAATTGTATGTATATAAAGCTTTATCCACGTCTGCTTGGGTAGGCCACCGCCTTGAGCCCCAACCTCCTACTCCCCCTTTTTGTTTACTGAGGGTAGCTTTCAAGGTACGATGGGCTCGCTCAACAGTAGCCTGACCTGTGGGGTTATAGGGGATCCCTGTAACATGCTTAATGCCAAAGGATGTAAAAAAGGCAGTCATTTGTGTAGATAAATAGGCAGGCCCGTTGTCAGTTTTAATGACATGAGGGATCCCCACAGAGGCGAAGCAATGGTACAGATGCTTAATAACTGATGGGGTGTTCTCCTTACTGGATACAGTGGCCATCATAAATTTGGAAAAAGCATCAATGCAGACATGGATAGTGACACGGCCAAGATGAGTAACATCCATTTGCCACAAGTCATTAGGAAAAAGACCTCGTGGGTTAATCCCCTTACTGGATGGAGCGGGGAGAAAAGGAACACAGTGCACACATCGCCTCACAATTTGTCGAGCCTGTTCACGAGTTAAACCATACAGGCGTCTCAGGGAGCTCGCTGGTAGGTGTAAAAAATCATGGGCTTGTTCAGGAGGGGTGAGGACTGGCAGTAGGGAGCACTGTAAAGCATGATCCGCTACATCATTGCCCTCAAAAATGCCTCCTGAGGTGGACTGATGAGAGTAAACATGGAGAATGTAGAGGGGTTTGTTTCGCTGCAACAAAATTTCCTGTAATTCCCTCAGGAGAAAGGATATGGTAGACTTATGAGGTAGGAGGATGGCGTCCTCTATGCATCTAAGAACCTTTACTGCATATAGACTATCAGAGATTATGTTTATAGGCTCAGGATATTTACGACAAGCATGGAGGATGGCAAAGAGCTCATTTTTCTGGGTAGAGTCATAGGGGGTTTCTAATTCTGTTATTTCCTTGGAGGCCTCATGATAAATAGAGGCCTTTTGGTTTTTTGTAGCATCAGTGAAAATATTTGGGCCTTGAACAGGTTCTCCCATAACCTTTCGTTGTGGGGGTACTAAGGTTATTTGTTCTAGCATAGGGAGAAGCAGACAGGAGGAATGAGGACTCACCTCGGCCCATTGGGAACAACATGCCCAAGACCAGTAGGTTTGCATAATTGCTTCTCGCTGTCCAGGTTCAAAAATCGAGTAAAGTAAAGGTCGCTGCCCAGACAAGTGGGCAGCCCTTTGTACTGCAGCTAAGGCTAGTTCCCCTAACATCTCATAATAATTTGGCAGTACCTTGTGAGCCTTCTTTGCATATACAAATTCTAACAATTTGGGACTTTGGTGTATAACACAAAAAGGGCTCTGTTGATTGACCAAGGAGACCTCTATTCTACCTTTGGGGTCCCATCTGGCGGTCTGGGCCTGGGCAGCAAGTGAGAATATTTGGGACAGTGCTGCCTTAGCAGCAGGAGTCCATGCCCGAGGGGAGTTCAAATCTGAATTTCCTTTTAATATATCATATAAAGGCTGCATTACAGCAGGAGGAATGGGTGTGCAGGCCCTGAGCCATTGGATCTGTCCCACTATCTTTTAGAAGTGATTCAAGGTGGTTATCTTATCAAGCCCTAGTTCAGGAATTTGATTGCTAATAGAAACAGCCTCCATACGAAGGCCAAGGTATGTGAGTGGGTAATTTTGTTGGACTTTGTCAGGGGCCACCACCAAACCATAATGAGCAAGAGCAGAGACGGTTTCTTTTACCAGTCTTGCTAGAGTCTCATCACTGCTAGTGGCTAATAAAATATCATCCATATAATGAAGTATTGTGGCTTTAGGCCATTTGTCCCTGATAGGGTCCAGCACTCTTCCCACATAAGCCTGACATAAGGTGGGACTGCAACACATTCCTTGGGGCAGGACCTTTCACTGATATCTTAAATCTGGTCCTGCATTATTGGTAGTGGGTATGGTAAAGGCAAATCTCTTTCTATCTTCTGGGGATAATGGGATACAGAAAAAACAATCTTGGATGTCTATGACTGTCACAGGCCATCCAGAAGGCACTAAATTAGGGGAGGGGAGGCCAGGCTGTAGGGTTCCCATGGGCTCTAGGGTGGTGTTAACCGCCCTGAGATCTATTAACATTCAAAATTTCCCTGATTTCTTTTTTATTACAAACACTGGGCTGTTCCAGGGGCTGGACGTGGGCTCAGTGTGCCCCACCTGTAACTGGTGCTGCACTATATCACGTAAAGCCTGGGCTTTCTCTGCAGGGAGGGGCCATTGGGGTACCCAGACTGGGTTATTAGATCTCCATGTTAGAGGAGTGGGTCTGATACAAGAAAATTTCTCTTGTTGCCCAGTGGCCCCAATTAAAAATCCTGCAGGGGTGGTATATAAACAGATGCCCCAAAAGCCTTCAAAATATCCCTTCCCCATAAATTGTATCTCAAACCAGCAACCACTAGGGTCAATTTGGAAATTTCCTTTGCTGTAAAGGGAAGTCCGAACCACAGGGTAGAAGTCGGAGATATTCCTGGTGCAGCCCCGAGGGCGCATTCTGAGGGGGTGGAGCTTCCATCTGGTAAGCTTGTTGAGGGGCCCTCGAGGGGCCCCTTGCCCCATTTCCCTACTTGGACTTGCGGCATTCCTTAGCATAATGGCCGGATTTGTTACAATTGTAACAAATTACCTTGGGGCGGGCTCCACCAGGTTTCTGGCAGCATTGCGTCTTGAACTGACTGGCTTTGCCGCATTGATAACACAATTTAGTCTCTTTTGTTTTCAGCACTTCGGATAGTCCTTTCCAAACGGCCACCTGTAGGCAGGCCACGAAATCCGGGAAGGGTTTATCAGGACCTTTTTTAATCTTGGTCATGGAGGGCCTTTGTTTCCCCAAAGCCTGAATCCTGCTAAAAGCCTGTTGGGCACATTGGGAGACAGCTGCAAACACTGTCCTTAGTGCCTCTTTTAACTCCTTAAATTTCTTCCATTCTAAAGGGGCCAAGGTCCTCCCTCTGTCGGATAAGTGTGGGGGAGGGGGCCATCCCTCCGCGTGATAGGCGGAGCTTTCCTTGCTACAGCTTCCTCTCTCTTTGCTCCTACTCTCCTGCTCCTGCCCTCCTGCCTGGCCTTGCTTTCTTTTCTCTTGCTTATTCTCCCATTCCCTGTTTCCAGTGTCCTCTGCCTCACTCCCTGATTCTTCCTCACTACTGATTTCCACTTCTTTCACTCTTTTATATACTTCTTTCCCTAGCACCTCCTGATCCGGGACCTTAACAAACATCTGTCCCATCTTCCTTCCTTCACCCTATTGGCTACGGGTCTCGTCTCTCTTCCCGTGACCAGACCAGCTGATCCGCGGGGCCTCTGGCCTATTTCCTCCGCCCCACGTTGGGTGCCACTTGTGCCGGCCGCGCTGTGCACTCTCCTCCTATAAGGAGCAGGCTGCCAGAGTCATACTTACCAGTCTTCGGAGCCTACCCGGATAAACACACAGAGACGAGCCAACCAGGAGGTGCCAACACCCAAGCTTTATTCAGAGGCCATCACAGCAAGGCCAAGCAGGAAGGCCATAGCAAGAGAGAGCGAGCTCCGACCACGGGACCCGTTCCTTAAGTACCTACTTAGCCCCTCCTCCTCAGCCCGCCTACTCGTCATTGATTGTAGGATCAGATACTGGAAGGGGATGTCTGGGTTTAGCGCACCAAGGGAGAGGAAGTGACGCAGGAGGCTAGGACCGGATACAGGAAGGAGGCGTCTGGGGTCAGTGCTACACAAAGGGAAGGTACGTGACCCAGGAAGTCAGGAAGGACACAGGAAGGAGGTGTCTGGGGTTGACATTGCACTTAGGGAGGGGACTAAGCAAAGGGAACTCGTCCTCTGCCGTCCCACTCCCACGTGGCACAGCCCCCTGCCTCAGGAGCACGTGCTCCGGCTACTTCCTTGTATTCTGTTCCTTCCCTAGCTTATCACAGCTCCACATAGCACTGCCCACTGCCTCAGGAGCATGAGCTCCGGTTACTTCTCCGTATCCAGCCTATCCCAGCTCACCACAACTCTGCCTAGCACAGCCCCTGCCTCGGGAGCGTGAGCTCCGGTCACTTCCTAATATCTTATTCCTACCCCATCTTGCCACAATATCCACTTGGCAGTAGCCAACATCAGACAGTACCTCACACTTTTATATGCCCCTTTGACTTATTCCTTCACCCACTCTTCTAAAGATTCCTCCTTTATCCTCTTCCCCCTCCCTATCCCCTTAGAGTTTTATTTCTTTCTAAATTTAGTTCTATACTCTTCTAGATGTATATGTATTTTTCCCTCTTGAACCCATTCCCAATGAAAGTAGGTTTCCAGAACTAACAACCCCTCTTCCCCATCTAATTCCTCTGTATTGGTTCTTCCTCTCCAACATCATTTGTATAGAATTACTCTTTTAGCTGTTCTTGAATGGTTCTACTTTTTGAAGTCATATCATACTCAAGTCTACCCCAATCTTTCTTATAACTACCTAATTACTAATAATAATCTTAGACATATGCTTTATATTTTACCTACATAAAAGGTAAACAGTCTATCCTTATTGAGTCCCTTGTAATTGGTCATTGGTATGTACCTTATATTTCTCTTGGCTCTTAAATGTCAAATCTTCTGTTAAGTTCAGTTTTTTTTTTTTTAAACAAGGTCCTGAAAGTCTGACAATTCATTAAATATCCATTTTTTTTTTCATTCAGAATTGTGCTTAGCTTTGTTGGGTATGATATTTTCATCCAGAAGCCCAGTTCTTCTGCTTTTTGATATATAATGTTCCAAGATCTATGATCGTTTAGCGTTGCCACTGCAAGGTCTTGTGTGATTCCAATTGTGGTAGTGCCAAATGTAATTTTTTTTTCTTGTTGCTTATAATATTTTGCCCTTAAGCTGGGGTTTCAGAATTTGACTATAATATTCCTGTATGTTTTCCTCATGGGATCTCTTTCAGGTGGTGATTGGTGGATTTTTTCTATTTCTACTTTCCCTTCTTGTTCTAATGCTTCAGGACAATTTTCTTTAATTATTTCTTGTATTATTATATCAATATTCTTTTTTTGATCATAGCTTTCAGGTAGTCTGATTATTCTTATGTTTTCTCTTCTTGATCTGTTCTCCAGATTAGTTGTTTTTCTTATGAGATGTTTCACATTCTCTTCTATTTTTTCATTCTTTATATATATACATACATATAAATATAAATATATATATGCTGGCTTCCCTTTGCCCAATTCTTATTTTCAAGGAGTCATTTTTCTTCCTTAAGATTCTGGATCTCCTTTTCTAATTGGTTAACTTTCTTTTTATAATCTTGTTTTTCTTGGATTATTTTTCTTTTTCTTTTTAGTTTTTCCTCAATCTCTCTTATTTGATTTTTAAAGTCTTTTTAAAGTTCTTCAGTGAGTTCTTTTTGGGTAGGTGACCATCTGACATTACTCTTTGGGGTAGAAGAGGGTTTGTGATGCAACCCAGTCTTCTCTATTCCCATAGTAGCTCTCCATGGTTGAATTCTTTCTCCTTTGCCTGTGCATTTTTTTAAAATAATAGTTTAGTTTTTATAATCACCTCTAGTCCTGGGGTATGGGGGATGGTGCCTCTGGCCTCAGATCCTCTTCAGTTCTCCCCTTTCACCTTGAACTCAAACCCAAGACCTCCAGTCTCCTGTAAGTACCTATAGCCAGTGATGTCTCCACTCCACTAGGTTCTCTAGATCTTCCCCAGCTCAGATACTCAACTCCCCTCGCTGTCCAGGGGGTAAAAGTTCCTGTGGTTGGGGCTGAGACAGCCTCCCAAACCAGCTAACCCCAGGGCTTGTACCTCCTTGTTTAAGTGGTCCTGAGCCTGGGGGTGTTTACTTTTCACAGGGACAAAACCTCTTTCTGGGATTTTTCTTCAGATCTTCTGTTGTCCCAGGACAAATCCTGTTCTGCCACTACTCATTTATTTTCACCTCTCTACATTTGCCCTGAGGAGCCATTTTATCTTTTTTGTGGAGGAAAATCTTGAGAGCTTGAAATTTTGACCTACTCTGCTATCTTCCCAGAATCTTCTCCACATTCCTTTCTTTGACAATCAATGTGCAGCTATGGTTCCTATGATGTTCCTCTTGCCATATGAGAGATAAAGGAAATGACATCTTCTCATAGCAATTTCAGAGTTGCAAAGGTGATGAAAGATGGGAGTAGTCAATGTTGGAGAGGTTATGGAAACTAATGCCCTGGTGCTGGAGAAGCTGTAAAGTGGCCCAACCATTCTGAAAAGCAATTTAAAACTATTCTAAGAAAGTCACTAAATATTCATACTCTTTAGCACAGAGATCCCACAGCTGGGTACCATCAGGAAGGCCTGAGTCCAAATCTGGCTTCAGATACTTACTAGCTGTATGACCTTGGGTTCTCACTTAACCCCTGTCTCATTTTCTTCAGCTGTAAAATGAAGAGGTTAAGTGATAAAAATAAACATCACATATAGGCACTGGTGGCTCAGTGGATAGAGCACTGGACCTGGAGTCAGGAAGACCTGACATTTATTAGCTATGTGACCTTAGGCAAGTCACTTAATCCCTATCTCATTTTCCTCAACTATAAAATGAGGATAATCATAGCACCTACTTCAAAGGGTTGTGAGGCTAAAATGAAATAGTATTTGTAAAGTGCTTAGTATGGTGCTTGTCACATAATAGGTGCTATAAAATGCTAGCAATTATTGTTATTATTAAATATATATAGCAGATTATTTGTGATACCAATGAACTGGGAACAATGTAGATACCCATTGATTGGGGAATGACATAAATTGTTGTACATGAATGTAATGAAATATTGTAACATAAAAATTGATTGTAACATAAAAAAATAATGAATTCAGAGGAACATGGGAAGAATTATATGAACCAATATAAAATGAAGTAAATAGAACTGAGAAAAAATATGCACAATGACTATAACATTTTAAATAAAAAGAATGATAAAACAACTGAAACAATGCTACATAAATGAAAACAAAGAAAAAATATGAGAAGATACTGTCCTCCCTTCTTTGCGGAGGACAGGACTATGGATGCAGAAGAGTGAACATAGTATCAGATTTGGTTGATTCGCTGGTTAGTTTTGCTGAACATTTTTTTTTCTTTTTTAGTCTTTGTTATAAAAGATGGCTTTCAGGGAAGAAATATATTTCTTCCTGTGGGTGATACATGTGGGTGATACAAAAACAAAAGATAGAAAGAAAAAAATTTGAAATAAAAAATTGCAGTTACATTCTTTTTTTGTTGTTGGGTTTTTTTTGGGAAACAATGCCTTTTAAGGCTCTGCTTCTTTGTTGGTTTGCATATGAAAGGCTCTCCTCAGATTTGTTTTCTTTTGTAGGAATGCATGGAATTAATCTTTTGAATTTTAAAAAAAGAACACAAATTTTTTTCTTGGAAAGATATGCTTAGTTTTGATGGATATTTAAATCTTGATTTCCAAGATAGCACTTTCTCATGCCTATTATTTCTTCTCTTAGAGAAGAAGTTCTCTTTGATTCAGATTAGTGTTTTTAAGTAGTTTTTTCTTGCATACTTGTAAGGTCTCTATTATTGAAATTTTGGAGTTCAGTGACGATATAGGCATTAGACTGGGAGAGTTAAGCTTCAGATTTAGTTCTATTAGGAAACGAGTGGGTTATGTGGATCTGCACTGCTTTGCCAAAGTGAAAACTTCTACACCGGGGTGGCCTGTGGCCTCAGAGGCCTGTTCTACACCTCCTCCCTGCTATCATTTTCAGTCTTATATTGGCCTATACCCTCCTCATACTCAGTTGACTGAGGCAGTGCTCATTCAGTGATTAAGGCTGGGTAAGAAATGAGGCAGACAATGGTCTCTTACCTAGTCAAAAAAAGACAGAAAAAAAAATCAGTCTGAGAAGGGAAGACCAGCAGGGTGTCTGGCCAAAACAGAAACAGCTTATATTTACATTCATTCTGAGCCAATAAGGGCCCAAACAATGACCACGCAGGGCTTGGCCTTGGACCTGTTGTTGGTCAGTCAATGAGAGCCAGAGTAATTTGGGTTTAAGATGGTCCTTAAAAAAAAAGTTTCAGATATCAAAATTTACATTCCTTTGGGTAGGGTACCTGCAGGTAAAGGTATGCTAGAAAAGGAAAGAGAAAAGAAAAGGAAGAGAAAAGAGAAGAGAAGAGAAAAGAAAAGAGAAAAGAAAAGAAAAGAGGCCAAGGTCTCCCATTGAATCCAGGGCCATTTCCAGTCATCCTGATCTATATCTTGCCACTGGACACAGAAAGCTCTGGAGGAGAAAGTGAGGCTGGTGACTTTGCACAACCTTCCCTCTCTTAAATTGAATTCACTTGCATATTATGGCTTCACCCCCCTGAAGTCAGTCCTTTTGGAGAGAATGAAGGACAAACAACAACAACCTCCTCTTACTATTATTTCCTGTCTTATCTTGGCCTGTCTAGGTCTTATTTTAACTCTTTAACTCTTGTTGTTGGGATTTTCTTGGCAAAGACTTGGAAGTGGTTTGTCATTTCCTTTTCCAGTAGATTAGGCAAACAGGATTAAGTGATTTGCTCTGGGTCATACATCTAGTAAGTATCTAAGGCTGTATTTGAAATCAGGTCTTTCTGACTCCAGGCCCAGTCCTCTATCCACTGAGCTGCCACTGATCTTTATACCCACCCCTCCTTAATTAATGCTTGTAATTAAACCTTGATTTCTTTGAATTCTTGAATGAAACCTTGAATGCTCAAGGAATTCAGCATACGGTCTTCCTCTCTTCAACCCCTACCTTCATATTTAAGAACTTCAGTGTATACTTTGATGTCCCCTCAAACATCCTGGCCTTCCTATAACTTCCTTCCACCTCACCCACATTTGGGGGTGGTCATGTCCTTGATTTTAGCAATACCTATTGATGCAGTTGGGAATTGGTGGGGATACTGGGTGGCATCTGCCTGGAATGAATCCATGCACTCAAACCTTCTTCCAGTCAGAGGTCAAATTTTACTGTAATGCCAATAGAAGCCCACAGGGCTCCTAGTGAACCTGCAACAGGGGTGAAACTGATGCATATATAAAAAAGGGACAGCGAAAGGATCTGGGTGATATTAAGGAGTAGTAAATTAGGTGGGCTGGGGTGGGCCAGGTGCAACATGGAAAGGAATGTCAAGTAAGCTAATTAGGTGATCTAGGTGGGCTGGGGTGGGCCAGTGATCTTGGGTGCCTTGGGTAGAGGCTAGTGATCTGGTCTGCTGAAAAGTATGGGAAAATTCAGGGACTGGGTCACTTGAAAGACATGGTCTTTTCCTTTTAGGTGTCCTAGTCCCATCATCCCATCACTATGACTGTTCTAATCCTATGATCTCAAACTCTGAAATTTCCTCTCCCTGATCTTAATCTCCTATATTTCCCCCCCACCCCCAATTCTTACCATAGTGTTTCATCATGCCATTCCAACTTGTTCTCACAGTCTATCATTTTGCTCTAACCTCACTTTCCTACCTTTGTACTCTTGACCCTATTGCAAACTATCCACTACTTTAAATCCCTTTTCCCTGTGTCCTTCCTCCACTCATAGCTTGCTAAATCCAAAAGGTCATCTCTACCATTTGCCCTCTCTCTCCCCAGTTCAGCACTATAGGGCTAGAAGGAATTACCTAATCATTTAGACTAGGTCCATTACAAATTTATGTTATCGATGGGCTCTTACCTGAGCAAAGCAATCCTTTTATTCTTCTGTGATTGACTTCTGTTTGCAGTTCTGTCCAAAGTCAGTACCTGTGCAGTCAGTCTGAGTGACTCCATTTTAAAACCTTGTTTAGACTTTGTGTACCTGTGCAGTCAGTCTTTAGGAGATGGGGGTGGGAAATACCCTTGTGCATGCAAGGCATGTAATCCCATCTCCTTATGCTATTGTAATGCAGGAGGAGCTGGGGTGGCACTACTGCTATCTCCTCATATCCCATTTCCTCATGATCACGTGCAGCAATCAACATAATTTTGCCCTCCCATAGAAGTTGTTGACTCTGGTCTATAAAAAGTAGTGTGAAGATTAAACCAGGGCTGGAAGCATTCAACTACTTGCTGCTTTTGTGTGTTAAATAAAATACTTTCACCTTTTTTCTCTGAGTTTCTCTCATTGACTAGACTGCAGGCATGTGGAACCTGTCGCCTCAAGGCCACATGTGGTCCTCTAGGTCCTCAAGTTTGTCCCTTTTGATGGGGTTGGGATCTGGGCCCCATAAAGGAAAAACCCTGGACTTTCCCACTTGGCCAAATCTCTAGCGTTCCCCTGAGGCTATAATCCCATCCACTAGTCTTTCATTGTGGACCTTCCTATGGCCCCAGGCCATTTCTCCATTCTCTCTTGGTCATGTGGTCGGGTCCCTGGAATTCTTTTACCTCATAGACTACTTGGCCACTCCTAGATCCCTAGAGACTCCTAGTCTTTCTGTATATAAGGTCTATCTTGTCTCCATTAAGATGCTTAGATTCTTATAATCTAGCCACTGCTTACCCATGTTCACACTCTTTAAGAGTCTGCCCAATATGACAGATGTTCTAATAAACCTTGTCTTTGGCTGAAAGAAGACTTGGGTCGAATTCTTTTGGGCAGGACCCCGTGTTGTGATTTTGGGGTCCCAGCACCCCTGAACCCCTAAACTGCATGACTTTGACTGAATCCAAGTTTTACAGAACAAATCCTTTTATTAAGGATTTGTTCTGTGAAGTTTGGATTCAGTCAAAAGGCTGCACCCAAGGACTAGAAGTCCACATGTGGCCTTGAGGCCATAGGTTTTCTACCCCTGGACCAGAGGGAGGCCTGAATCAAGATTCCTTTTTAACAGTTCCTGTTGTCTCACCTCTCCTCGAACACTGACACTACCTACTATTTGCCTCTTAGCAAATAACTTTACCTCCTACTTTACTGAGAAAATAGAGGCTATTAGCACCCTCTCCTCCTCTATTTTGTTTCTCAAAAGTACTCTTAGCATCATCCCCCCATTTACTCTTTTTTTGTGTTAGTCTCTAACAAGAATGTGTTTTTTTTCTCTTCCCAAACTAAAAAGATCTCCTTTGCTTCTACTCTAGAAGTATTGATAGCACATTTATTAAGCATTCAATAGCTGCCAGGTGCTGTGCAGATTGAATCAGTTTTTTTATTTTGTTCAGTCATTTGTAAGTCATGTCCAACTTTTTATGATACCTTTGGGGGTTTCTTGGCCAAGATACTGGAGGAGTTTGTCATTTCCTTCTCCAGTTCATTTTATAGATAAGGAAACTGAGGCAAACAGGATTAAGTGACTTGCCTAAGGTCACATAGCTAGTTAGTGTTTGAGGCCAGATTTAAATTCAAGAAGATGAGTCTTCCTGACTCCAGGCCTGGAACTCTATCCACTGAAGTAACTAGCTGTCTCAGTTTTGTATACTCAACACCCTCTCAGCTCCTTCCGTTGCCTCTCTCCTCTGACTGGAAGGCTGGAGGGTGGAGCAATAAACTCCTTTTAATGCGATTTTTTTTTCAATTCAATTAAATAAGCATTTATTTATTTTTTTAAAGAGTCATTAATTTATTTATTTTTAGTTTTCAACATTCACTTCCACAAGATTTTGAGTTCCAAATTTTCTCCCCGTCTCATCCTTCCCCACACCCCAAGGCAGCGTGCATTCTGAATACTCTTTCCCCTAGTCTGTCCTCTCTTCTATCTCCTTCCCCTTCTCTGATACCCTTTCTCTTCTATTTTCCTGTAGGGCTGGATAGATTTCTATACCCTGTGCCTGTATATTTTATTTCCCAGTTGCATGTGAAAACAATTTTTTAACATTTGCTTTTAAAACTTTAGGTTCCAAATTTTCTCCCTCCCTTTCCGTGCTCATTGAGAAGGCAAGCAACTTGATACAGGTTATACTTGTGTAGTTATGCAAATTTACCCCATTCTATCTCTCTCTTTCTCCTTCTCCCAGTATAATCCTCTCTCACCCCTTAATTGTATTCTCCAGATAACATCCCTTCATCTTCAACTAACCCTGTGCCCTCTATCAATTTATCTATACATATAATTTTTTTCCCCTCCAACTACTCTAATACTGACAAAGGTCTCATGAGTTACAAATATCATCTTTCCATGTAGGAACGTAAACAGTTCACTCTTAATAAGTCCCTTATGATTTCTCTTTCCTGTTTACCTCTTCATGCTTCTCTTGAGTCTTATATTTGAAAGTTAAATTTTCTATTCAGCTCTGGTCTTTCCATCAAGAATGCTTGAAAGTTCTCTATTTCACTAAATGTCCATTCTTTCCCCCTGAAGGATTATACTCAGTTTTGCTGGGTAGGTGAATCTTGGTTATAATCCTATCTCCTTTGAACTCTGGAACATTATATTCCATATATACATATATATATGTATGTATGTATATATATATGTATGTATATATATATATGCATATACATATACATATATATATAATATTCCCTCTGGTCCCTTAATGTAGAAGCTGCTAAATCTTGTGTTATCCTGATTGTGTTTCCACAATACTTGAATTGTTTCTTTTTGGATGCTTGCAATATTTTCTCCTTGACCTGGAACTCTGGAATTTGGATATAATATTCCTAGGAGTTTTCCTTTGGGGCTCTGTTTCAGGAGGTGATCTGTGGATTCTTTCAATTTCTATTTTACTCTCCGGTTCTAGAATATCAGGGCAGTTTTCCTTGATAATTTCTTGAAAGATGATGTCTAGGCTCTTTTTTTTTTTTAAGGCAATTGGGGTTAAGTGACTTGCCCATGGTCACACAGCTAGTAAGTGAGTGTTTGGTCTGAGGCCGGATTTGAACTCAGATCCTCTTGACTTCAGGGCTGGTGCTCCATCCACTGTACCACCTAGCTGCCCCCCTAGGCTCTTTTTTTAATCATGGCTTTCAGATAGTTCAATAATTTTTAAATTATCTCTCCTGGATCTATTTTCCAGGTCAGTTATTTTTCCAATAAGATATTTCACTTGTCTTCTATTTTTTTCATTCTTTTGCTTTTGTTTTACAATGTCTTGATTTCTCATAAAGTCACTAGCTTCCAATTGCTCCGTTCTAATTTTTAAGGAAGTATTTTCTTCAGTGAGCTTTTGGACTTCCTTTTCCATTTGGCCAATTCTGCTTTTTAAGGCATTCTTCTCCTCATTGACTTTTTGGACCTCTTTTGCCATTTGGGTTAGGCTACTTTTTATTATTATTATTAATTTATTTATTTTTAGTTTTCAACATTCACTTCCACAAGATTTTGAAGTCCAAATTTTCTCTCCATCTCATCCCTCCCCCCACCCCAAGACAGTATGCATTCTGAATATCCTTTCCCCTAGAAAAAAATGGTCATTCAGTGAAATAGAGGACTTTCAAGCATTCTTGATGAAAAAACCAGAGCTGAATAAAAAATTTGACTTTCAAATACAAGACTCAAGTGGAACATGAAGAGGAAAACAGGAAAGAGAAATCATAAGAGACTTATTAAGGTTGAAATGTTTACATTCCTGAATGGAAAGATGATATTTATAACTCATGAGACCTTTGTCAGTATTGGGGTAGTTGGAGGAAAAAAATTATATGTATGTAGATAGATAGATAGATAGATAGATAGAGGGCACAGGGTGAGTTGAAGGTGAAGGAGTCATATCTGGAGAATAAAATTAAGGAGTGAGAGAGGATTATACTAGGAGAAGGAGAAAGGGAGAGGTAAAATGGGGTAAATTATCTCACAAAAAAAAGCCAGAAAAGAAAAGGCTCTTACAGTGGAAGGGAAGTGGGGGAGGGTGAGAGGGAATGAGTAAATCTTATTCTCATAGAATTTGTCTTAAGGAGGGAATAACATACACACTCAGTTGGGTATGGAAATCTGTCTTACCCTACAGGAAAATAGAGGGAGAAGGGGACAAGAGAGTAGGGGGATGATAGAGAGCAGGGCAAATTGGGAAAGGGGGTAATCAGAAGCAAATGCTTCTGAGGAGGTACAGGATCAAAAGAAAGAATAGAATAAATGGGGGAGGCGGGATAGGATTAAGGGAAATAGAGTTAGTTTTTCACATGTCTACTATGGAAATGTTTTGCATGACTGCATATATATAACCTATATTGAGTTGCTTGCCTTTTCAATGAGTGTGGGTGGGGAAGGAGGAGGGGAGAAAATTTGGAACCCAAAGTTTTAAAAACACATGTTTAAAAAAAATGTTTCCACATGCAACTGGGAAATAAGAAATACAGGAAGTGGGGTACAAAAATTTATCCTGCCCTACAGGAAAATAGAAGGGGAAGGGGATGAAAGAAGGAGGGGAGAGACAGAAGAGAGGGCAGACTAGGGGAAGTGGTATTCAGAGTGCATGTCATCTTGGGGTGGAGGAAGGGGTGAGTTGGGGTGAAAATTTAGAACTCAAAATCTTGTGGAAGTAAATGTTGAAAACTAAAAATAAGTAAATTTATTTAAAATAAAAAAAATATCCTTTCCCCTAACCTGCCCTCCCTTCTATCTCTCTCCCCTTCCCTTATCCTCTTCCCCTTCAATTTTCCTGTAGGGCAGGATAGATTTCTATATCCCATTTCCTGTATATCTTATTTTCTAGTTGCATGTGAAAACAATTTTTTTTAACATTTGTTTTTAAAACTGTGGGTTCCAAATTTTCTCCCTTCCTCCCTCCCTACCCACCTTCATTGACAAGGCAAGCAACTCGATCCAGGTTATACATGTGTAGTTGTGCAAAACACTTCCATAGTAGTCATGTCGTGAAAAACTAAGTATATTTCCCTTAATCCTATCCCACCCCCCGTTTATTCTATTGCCCCATTTTGACCCTGTCCTTCCTTAGAAGTGTATGCTTCTGATTACTCCCTCCCCCAATCTGCCCTCCCCTTTATCATCCCCTCTGCTTTTGTCCTCTTCACCCCCCCGATTTTCCTGTAGGATAAGATAGATTTCCATACCCAATTGAATGTGTATGTTATTCCCTCCTTAAGCCAAATGCCATGAGAGTAAGATTCACTTATTCCCTCTCATCTTCCCTCATTTCCCCTCCACTGTAAAAGCCTTTTCTTGTCTGTTTTATGTGAGATAATTTACCCCACTCTACCTCTCCCTTTCTCCTTCTCTCAGTATAATCCTCTATCACCCCTTAATTTTATTCTCCAGATATCACCCCTTCATTTTCAACTCACCCTGTGCCCTCTATCTATATATCTATATCTATATCTACATATAATTTTTTCCATCCAACTACCCTAATACTGACAAAGGTCTCATGAGTTACAAATATTGTCTTTCCATGCAGGAATGTAAACAGTTCAACCTCAATAAATCTCTCATGATTTTTCTTTCCTGTTTACCTCTTCATGTTCCACTTGAGTCTTGTATTTGAAAGTCAAATTTTCTATTCAGCTCTGGTCTTTTCATCAAGAATGCTTGAAAGTCCCCTATTTCACTGAATGACTATTTTTTCCCCTGAAGGTTTATGCTCAGTTTTGCTGGGTAGGTGATTCTTGGTTGTAATCCTATCTCCTTTACCCTCTGGAATATTATATTCCATGCCCTCAGGTCCCTTAATGTAGAAGCTGCTAAATCTTGTGTTATCCTAATGTTTCCCAATATCCTTGTGTTTCCATAATACTTGAATTGTTTCTTTCTGGATGCTTGCAATATTTTCTCCCTGACCTGGGAACTCTGGAATTTGGATGTAATATTCCTAGAAGTTTTCTTTTGGGGATCTCTTTCAGGAGGTGATGGGTAGATTCTTTCAATTTCTATTTTACTCTCCGGTTCTAGAATATCAGGGCAGTTTTCCTTGATAATTTCTTGAAAGATGATATCTAGGCTTTTTTTTTTTTGATCATGGCTTTCAGATAGTCCAATAATTTTTTAAATTATCTCTCCTGGATCTACTTTCCAGGTCAGTTGTTTTTCTTTCTTTTTTTAAAATTAATTTATTTTGATTTATCAACAATCACTTCCATATGCTTTTGAGTTTAATATTTTTCTTGTTTTTCCAATGAGATATTTCACATTGTTTTATATTTTTTCATTCTTTTGGATTTGTTTTACAATGCCTTGATTTCTCATAAAGTCACTAGCTTCCAATTTCTCCATTCTAATTTTTAAGGAAGTATTTTCTTCAGTAAGCTTTTGTACTTCCTTTTCCATTTGGCCAATTTTCCTCTTTAAGGCGTTCTTCTCCTCATTGATTTTTTGGACCTCTTTTGCCATTTGGGTTAGGCTATTTTTTAAGGTGTTATTTTCTTCAGTAATTTTTTGGGTCTCCTTTAGCAAGCTGTTGACTAGTTTTTCATTATTTTCTTGCATCACTTTCATTTCTCTTCCCAGTTTTTCCTCTACTTCTCCTACTTGCTTCTCGAAATTCTTTTTGAGCTCTTCCATGGCTTGGGACCGATTCATATTTTTCTTGGAGGCTTTGGATGTAGGAGCTTTGGCTTCTGTTGTCTTCTGGTTGTATGTTTTGATCTTCTTTGTCACCAAAGAAAGATTCTATGGTCTGACTTTTTTTTGCTCAGTTTGCTCATGATCCCAGCCAATTACTTGAGTTATAAACTCTTTGTTAAAGTAGGGGTCTGTTTCCAGTGTGGAGAATGTACTGTCCCAAGCTTTGGGGGTTTTGTGCAGCTGTTTTCAGAGATACTTCTAGGGACCTGTAAATTTTCAGTTCCTCCAAGGTGGTATGATCAAAGGAGAGGTGTTTACTCCTTTCCTGGCCTGGGCTCTGGTATATGAGTGATCATAAGCACTCTTTTGTGCCTTGGAACTATGAGGAGGATTTCCTCTCCACCACCAATACAAGCTCCACCATGCCAGCACTCCTCCTTGCCCCAGGACTATGACCCAGAACTTTGACCCAGATCCAAGCACAGACAAAGCAAGAGAATCCGGGGATTGAGTTGAGCCAGATGTCAAGTGGACATGGTTAGGGCCTCTTATGGGATGACAAAACTAGCCAGAGATTTACTAATCAGGGAAGTGGGTCCCAGGGTGGAAGCAGTGCAAAATGAATAAGGTTGCTGATGAGGAGAAGGAATAAGGATAATAATAGATAACCTTTGTGTGGTGCTTACTACATGCCAAGTATTGTGTTGTTTACAATCATTATTTCACTTGGTCCTCACAACAACCCTGGGAGATAGGTGCTATTATCAGCCCCATTTTACATATGAGGAAACTGAGACAAACAGAAGCTAAGTGACTTGACTAGAGTTACACAGCTAGTAAGTATCTCAAGGCCAGATTTTTTTTCTCTACCACCCCCCCCCCTTTTTTTTAGGCAATTGGGGTTAAGTGACTTGCGCAGGGTCATACAGCTAGTAAGTGTCTGAGGTCAGATTTGAACTCAGGTCCTCCTGACCCCAGGGCTGATGCTCTATCCATTGTGCCACCTAGCTGCACCCTCCCTCCCCAAACATAGGTCTTCCTGACTGTAGGCCTGGCTCTCTATCCACTGTGCTATCTAGCTCACTCAGAGAGTTTGGAGATCCCATTTTCTCTAGGAGATTTCCCTTTCAATCACTACTTCTAAGTCATTTTTGGTCTCTCTCTACATATTGACTCATTCCCTGTTATCTACAAACATGCTGAAGCCACCAGGGACATTCAAATCCCCTGAGTTATTCCTTTCAAAGTAAGACCTAATGTAATAATGAAAAGGGAATCTAAATATTAACAAGTATCAGGTGATACTTGTTTTCCCCGAGCAGGAATCAACCCCAGTCCTCAAACCCTGACCTGTGCACCAAATTCAGGCTCCCTGGTCCTCCTCCTCCATGTCTGGTCCTGCTTGATTTACATAAGAACTCTAAAAAAACCCACTGGCCATTACTGGATTTGGTGGCCAATTCCACCTGAAATCCCCAAAGGACCTGACCTATGTCCATCCTCCCTGACAGTTCCTTATTGGGAATATTTCTCCCCAATAAAGTTGGCTTAATTTACTTTCTCTCTGTTGATTTTATGTTCTGTCCTACTGACTCTGTTCTGTCTTGTGGAGCTCTAGCCTTATTACTGTTGTTTGTTTTCCATTCTAGAAGAGGACTCATGACATCATAGGGTGATTCATGGGTGAATTGGACTTAAGTGAGGCAGAGATAACACAAAGTCATCAGACTCTAGATTATTGAAGTCCAGTGGCAAGACAAAAGTCAAGAAGACTGGCAATGACCCTGATGTGGATGACCTTGGACTTTCTAAATTAAAGTCTTTCCTAGGCCTCAGTTTGTCTGAGTCAATGCCCATTCAATGACTAAGGGCTAGGTAAGAATTGAGACAAAAGATAGCCTAATTTACCATCACAAAAATATCAGTCTGGTAAGGAAAGACCCTCAAAGTTTCTGGCCAGTACAGAAAACAATTGCTATATAGTACATTAATTCTAAGTCATTAAAAAACTAAATGATGAGGCCAGCCAATGAAACTTGGTTTGGGGGCTATTACTGGCCATTCAGTGAAAGCCAGAGTAATTTGGATTTAAAGGCTTAGTTAAGTAGCTCCATTTGAAACACAGTGGGCTGGTTTCAAAGTCATTGGATTCCTCTTAAAAAACACACACACACACACAAAAGCCTGTTTTTTCAGAGCTATATTTCAAGAAATCATAAATAAAAATTGCTCAGGACAAAAATTGTCCCAGCTTTTAAGAAAAAAAAAAATCTATTCTTATACTGCATTTTGAATTCCAAACCTCATTAACTTTATTGCCACATGCCCAGTCTTCCTTATCTTTAAACAGTTTTTTAGCTGAGCCTTCTATCCTCTCCAGCTATTACTCAGTGTCTCCAAACTCCTAGAAAAAGAAGTTTATATTCATTGCTTCTAATTTCCAGTCAGTCCATAGGTCAATAAATAATTGTTAAAGGCTTACTATGTACCAGGCACTGATCTAATTGGTGGAAATATGAATATAGGCAAAACAACAGATAGTCCCTGCTTTCTAGGAGCTTACATTCTAATGAATAACATCTACACATAAAAGAAGGCTGAAAATATTTTCTCCAAAATTAACTGAGATCTCTTAAATGCTCAATCTGATGGCATTTTCTCAGTCCTTATTCTTCTTAAATCCTAGCAGAGATGTCTCATTTTTGCATTTATAACCACTAGCACAATGCCTGGCACAAATCATACTATTAATAAATGGTTGTTGATTGATCGATTCTTGGTCTTTCTGCTTTTTTGGCACTGTTAACAACACCCTTCTGTATACCCTGTCCTCCCTTAGCTTTGAGCATTTTTCTCTATTCCAATTCCCCTACTTGTCTGTCCACTATATCTCTCAGTTTTCATTGCTACATCATCTATGTCCTGTGCCCAGACCACTGTTGTTTTCAAGGAATTATTCTGGGCTCCTCCTCTCTATCTGTCCATTTTGTGATGATCTTATCAGTTCCCATAGGTTCCTTTATCATCACTTTTTAAAAAATACTTTTATTCATTTTGAACTTAAATACAAAAGGAGAAAAGAAAACAAAAGAATATTTCTATGTACACAGCAGAAAGTAAGAGAGGATTCAATACAGAACAATAAATTGCCACTTCTTGTAAACCTGTGTAATAAATCCTACACATTGTTTTCAAAGCAACCCAGCTTTTCTGTACTCCTTCTAGGTTTTCTTTTGTTCTCTGCTGTGTACTTTTTATTTTTCCCCTTCCCCCCACCCTAGAGAAGGCTACAGTTGAATGCAAATATATTTACATATACATATATACATGCACATACATGTATACATATACACACATATTTGTGTATGTGTACACACACATATACATATACACACATATACATGCATACATACACACACACATATATAATCAGGATCCAAGACCATCCCTCTCTTTTTACTATTAGGAGACACCCTGTTTTCCAGAGCTAAGTTCCAGCAAGCAAACTGTGCCCTAAGCTTGGTATAACAACAATCCTTTGTGCTCACCCTCTGGATGAACCCTGACAGAACTGAGCTTGCTTGAATTCTTGCCTGAACTGAGCTTGGGCAAGCACCAATAGGCTCTGACATGAAGCCCTGCTATGAATTGATTTTTTGTCACTAGGCAACCTTGCCTCACTGTTGCTGTTGTGCCTCACCACTGTTACTATGTTACATTGTTTGATTTTTTTTGTCTAGCCACAAATATATAAATCAAGGTTTAGCTCTACTGCCCTGGGTCTCCTAGTAGAGAAGTCCCAACACATGGGTCTAAATTCCCTCCTCCAAGGAAACAAAGAAAACTTTTTGCTTATAACCTGTGTGAGCTATTTGGTATTTTTTTTTTTTTTTTTTTGCTTTTTGGTGAGGCAATTGGAGTTAAGTGACTTGCTCAGGGTCACACAGCTAGTAAGTGTCAAGGGTCCAAGGCCAGATTTGAACTCAGGTCCTCCTGACTTCAAGACCAGAGCTCTATCCACTGTGCCACCTAGCTGCCCCCAGTTCTTTGATATTTTTAGGAAAACAGTGGTTCCAAAACTCCTGTGACTCTGGTCTGTCACCATAGTTGACATTATAAACATATACATATGATGGGACCCGGACCCTGAATTTTCCCATACATTTCAGCAACCCAGTCCCTGGTGTCTCCCAAGGCATCTGGCCTACCCCACCCCATCTAGATACTCAATAGTGCTTTCACTGTGGCTCTCCTACCCAGCCTAGACTGCTTAACTTTTTTCACTGTCTACACCTGGCCCACCCCAGGCTATTTACTACTCCTTAATCCCATCCAAATCTTCTCACTGTCTTTTTTATATACAAGTATCAATCTTACCCCCATGAAGTTGCAGATTCACTTGGAATCTAGCCCACTCTATTAACTTTCCAATAAACCTTGCTACTTTGACTGAAAGAAGACTTGAGTGCTTGAATTCTTTCCAGGCAGACTTTCCCTGTACTCTTACATTTTGGGGTTCCCGGCAACCCCAAACTGCATTATATTTTGGTGGCCCAGTTATGGGGAGCTGTCTGACCACCTCAAGTTCTTCTCCAGTCAAGACCCGAAGGTATGTAAATCTCCTCTCTTTTTATCCCTTTCTCTCTCTGCAGTTGGGGTTACTCTCTAAGCACCTAGGAAGACTTGAAGGTGCTTTTTGAGCCAGATGCTCTCAGGCTCCATTCAGTTCAGATGGTTATGAGGCCATCTCTGACCCAAGCACACCTTCTACTGCATAGGGGATGTCCTATCAGGAAGCATACGCCCAATTCTCTTAATTCTCTAGGGAATGCTAGGGAATTGGAAAAACTGCAGGAGCTTTTTGGTTTCCAGAGTCATTTCCCAAAAATTAGCCCCTGGGTTGTCTTTTAAAGAATTGGAAAAAGTTCAGTTTCTCTTGAGACCTCAAAAAGAAAAGGCTTGTGTTCTTTTGCAACCGTTTGGCCTCAGTATCACCTGGAGGACCAAGAGACATGACCCATTTTTATGTCTTTGCAGCACAATACTCTCTTATGGAGATGGAAATACCATACATATAGGCTTTCACGGTGCTCTCACAAGATTCTGTTCTCTGGAAAAATTATAAGATGCTCATAGCCAGAGTTACCCCACAAAAGTGGAATGGGAACCAACCTGATATTTTAGATGATGCCCTTCTTGTGGCCCCCAGAGATTCAGCCCCTAGGTCATCTACACTGTACCCTTCCCTGTCCCCTACCCCTTCTCCCCCACCCCCTTCTCCCTGACTCCTCCTGCTTTCCCCACCCTTCTGCTGCTTCCCACATCCCTTCTCCCCAAGGACCTCCCCTCTTGTCTCCCTCATTCCCCTTCCCTCCTCCTCTGACCCCTCCCTTTGGGCTTCCCACCTCCTTCTCCTTCCCCTCTTTCCCATCTCCCTCCCCCCTCTATTGCTTCCCCTCCCCTTCTCTCCCCTCTCCTGTTGCTGTTCGCCTTGGCCATTTCTCCCACTGTCATCTGGTGCCAGCTGACTCCTACCGGGAACCTCACAACTCCTGGCATGAGGATCCTTCCCAGAGTCTCCAGCCTTGCAGCCAAATTCATCTCCCCAACAGTCCACACCCCCTGGCCCCTTCCTCACAAGGAGAGGGCCTCCTATCTCCCTTCTTCCCAAGCCCCTCCATTCCACCATGCCTTCAGGACTTTTTCCTCTAAGGAAGGTAGCTGCCTTGCCCAGTGGGATGATTAGAGTGCATGTCCCATCCTCAATGTCTGACTTCACTTAGGTTAAAGAGAAATCTGGTTGGTACTCTGAAGATCCCACCAAGTTTACTGAGGGCTTTAGGAATGTCTCCCTTCAATATGACCTTTTCTAGGGAGACCTTTATATCCTCTTCTCCACCTGTTGTACCATTGAGAAGAGGAGAATCTGGGAACAGGCCCAGGAGTTTTAAGTATTATTTGGCTACCTCCAACCACATGAGATACCCCCCTGGAGTGGCTGCTGTTCCCACTAATGACCCCAGATGGGATTATCAAAAGGATGAGGATAGGAGAAAGAGAAACCATATGGTGATTTGTATGTTAGAAGACCTTAAAATGGGTTTCACAGGCAAGTAAATTATGAGAAAATTAAGGAGATCACTAAGGGAGCAGATGAAAACTCTGGCCTTTTTCAGGGCCTGCTGGTGGAAGCTATCAGGAAGTACACCAATTTAGACCCTGACTCTACAGAGGGGGAAACCATCCTTGGTATGTACTTCATTAGTCAGTCTGCCCCAGATATTTGGAGGAAATTGCAGAAATTGGCAATGGGACCTCAAACACCTTGGGCTCAATTACTAGAGATGGCCTTTGGAGTCTTTAACAAAAGAGATCTACTTGTAGCAGAGAAGAGAGAATGTAGAGATAGGGCTAGGAACAGAGAACAGGCTCAACTCTTGGCTGCTATTATGGCCAGAAAAAAACCTCATGACACTCCTGGAGACTCAGGCAGTGGGGAATCCTGCTTTTGATGCCACAGGGAGGGCTACTGGTCTAGTAAGTGCCCGTCTAGGGTGCGTACCCCCCACCCCCCTAAGGAAGCCCCCAGGACCAAAGCCTCCAGGACGGTGCTCAAGATGTAACCAGGATGGACTGTCCCTGAGGTAGGAAGAGTGGTGGAGCTGCCTCCCTGTACCCTGTCCTCTAGTCTCCTCAAGACTTGGAATGACAGGAAAGCCTGGGGCTTGGCAGTGCTCCCACCTTCTCCATCTCTCTGCCTGAGCCCTGGGCAAAGATTAAGGTCAAAGGTAAGATTACCCACTTCCTCATAGATACAGGAGCTATGTTCTCTGTCTTTCCACACTACTTTGTCCTTACCCATCTGTCTGGTCATGGGCATTGAAGGGAAACTTAAGGGTTTTGGAGAGACATACCCTCTCTTCTGCCTATTTGAAGATATGTTGTTTGAGCACTCCTTCCTTATCCTCTCCTCTTGTCCTGCCCTCTTGTTGGGAAGATACCTGATGGTGAAATTGGGAAACCAATTTTCTCTAGCTAAACCTCCCATTTCCCTTTTTCCTCTGCTCCCCAGACCTCCCCATGTTTCCCCAGAAGTGTGAGACAGTTAAGCCAGTTGTTTGGGATCAGGGAATTCCTGGGCAAGCTACTCATGTTACTCCAACTGTTGTTTGCCTCTGAGACCTTCATGAGTTCCCTCATCATCACCAATATCCAATTAAGCCTGAGGCCTGGAAGGGACTGCAAACACTGATTGAAAAATTCCTTAAGGAATTTTGTCCTTAAGGAAATCTTTGTCCCTTGCCAGTCCACATGCAATACCCCATCCTTCTTGTAAAAAAAGTGTAATGGGGAATACCACGTGGTTCAAGATCTCAGGGATTTAATGAAGCTGTTGTTCCAATCCATCCCCATAGTCCCTAATCCATACACTATACTCCCTCAGATCCCTGGGGGTACCCAATGGTTTTCCACCCTGGATCTCAAAGATGCCTTTTTCTGTATACCTGTTCATACAGACTCACAATTTATTTTTGCCTTTGAATGGACACCCTCTGGGAAATCAAATCTATGCCAACTAACATGGACAGTTTTGGCCCAAGGTTTTTGGGATAGCCCCCGTTTATTTGTCCAGGCCTTGGGAAAAGATTTAAGGGACCTAGAATATCAGATAGCAGCTTAATTCAGTATGTGGACAATATTTTCATTTGTAGCTCCACATGGGAGGCTTCTTTGGCTGCTGCCACAGGAGCTCTTAGTTTCTTGGGCGCTCAAGGCTATGGGGTCTTTCTGAGCAAAGTCCAAATAGTAAATCAAACTGTAAAGTATGTGGGCCACGAACTAACACCCACCTGTTGCTCCTTAACTTCAGAGAGGAAAAAGACAATCACATCTGTAACCTTGTTCCAGCCTCTGAAAACAACTCCACACTTTTCTAGGCATGGCTGGATTTTGTAGACTCTGGATCACTAATTTTGGTCTTACTGCTAAACCCCTTTATGACTCTAATTAAGGCCTTGACTCACTCCCTCTAGAGTGGGACCCTGACCAAGTTAAGGGAGTCCTAACCCAGTCCTTATGACCTGACCCCAGGCCTGTTCTATTTTTTTAGAACAATTAGTCTCCGTGGCTTCGGGATGGCCTTCATGCCTCTGGGCAGTGGCTATGATAGCCATTCTAATTGAAGAAGGCTCTAAACTTACACTTGGCCAACCCCTGGAAGTTCTGACTCCCCACCAAGTTCAGAGCATCTTAGAAGCAAAAGACCATCAGTGGCTGGCCAGTGGCAGGCTCACCAAATATCAAGCCTTGTTCTTAGATACCTGACCTAATTCTTTGGGTGTGCCACATATTCAACCCAGCAATCCTCCTCTCAGACAGTGCCCACTCAAATGCCCTGCTTCATGATTGTGAGGAGACCTTGAATTCAGTTTACACCAGTTGATCTGACCATAAAGATTTTCCTCTCCTTAACCTAGAGGCAGAGTGGTGCATGGATGGGTCTAGCTTTATTGATCAAGGGGTGAGGAGAGGTGGGTATGCAGTAGTCAGCCTCCACCACACCACAGAGGCCAAACCCTTGCCCCCTGGGACCTCTGCCCAAAAGGCAGAATTAAAGCACTCACCAGAGTCCTAGAACTAGGGGAAAATAAAGGAGTAAATTTTTTACTGACTCAAAATATGCTTTCCATGTTCTATATGTCCATGGAGCAATCTGAAAAGGAAGGGGATATCTGACAGCAAAAAACTACCCTATCAAACATGCTCAAGAGATTTTGAACAAGCTGTTCAAAAGTGGTCTGAGATAGCTGTTATATTTTGCAAAGGCTACCAGAAAGGTAAAACGGATCAGGCCATGGGAAATCACCTGACAAACACTGCAACAAAGAATGCTGCCCACCAGCTAACTATACTGGCTCCTTTACTCCCACAGCTCCCTGATTCCTTCACACCTTCCTACAGCCCACCAAGAGCAGGCCCTTGCTAAAGAAAGGGAACACACTCTCTCTCTCTCTCTCTAGGTGGTTTCAGACAGCCTCAGGCCAACTTCTTATCTCAGAGGAAAGCCAGTGGAAGCTTTTTTTGGATTATACCAGGCCACACACTTCCTCCAGTCTCTGATAAAGCCTGTTTTTAGTGGCAATAAGCTAAGAGAAACCATCGGGCAAGTCTGTCAGGTTTGCCCAACTTGTGCCCAGGGAAATCCTGAAGGGACAGTAAGACCTCCCCCTCTTTTAAAACCTGTTCAGAGGAGGGTTCCCTACCCAGATGAACACTGGCAAATAACATATGCCTCCATGCAGGGGTTTCATATTGCTTTCGGTTTTTGTTGACATCTTTACTAATCGGGTAGAAGCTTCTTGCAGAACTGAAAAGGCTCAGGAGATATCAAAGTTCCTATTAAAGGAAATTATACCTCCCTTTGTCTTACTTAGCTCCTTACAGAGTGACAATGGCCCAGCTTTTATTTCACAGATAAATTGGGCTGTGGCTAAGACACTTGAAATCACTTACCACCACGCTGCCTGGAATCCAAAATCCTCTGGTAAGGAAGAGAAAATGAATCATAACCTCTAACAGATCCTTAGTAAGCTGTGCATAGAGACCTGAGAGGATTGGATAAAGAATCTCCTGATTGGACTGCTCAGAGTCTGCATTATACCTAGGGAAAATATCAAGTTTAGCCCCTTTGAACTCCTGTATAGGAGGCCCTTCCTAACATTTGATATCCTTGTAGACCCAGAACAGCATTTGATAACCCAATTTGCAACTCAGTTAGGAACAGTCAGCAATGCCCTAACAGAATATGCCAATATGCATCTTCCAAAACCCTCCTTAAAAGGGAAAACAATTAAATGTCAACTGGAAGGGACCTTACTGAGTCATGCTCACCACCCCAATGGCAGTACAACTTGAGGGCCTCCCCAGATGGACTCATACTTCTAGGATTAAACCAGTGTCACTTCTTGCTTCCCCTCCAGAGACTCCAGAATATACCTGTGAACCCTTGGAGGACCTCAAGCTACTGTTTAGAAAGGCCCTGGCCTCCTCCAGTGGACAGATGGATAAAAAGAGGTGAAATTATATGTGCCTTTCTCCTTTAATGTTTTGGCCTTGCCATAGCCATCTTTAATTTCCTCCAGAGAAACTGCCTGTTCTCCCCCTCCTGGAATCATTTCCCTCTGAGCTGACCATGGTAACACTAGTCCTTTTCCTCCTCCTCCCTGATACCTCAAGCACACTTGGTCTCTACAAGTGGGAGGATAACTCCCTAGTTAAACTGGCAATTGCATTAGGCTAGGGTAGGGGGTGGGGAAGAGTCCAAGATTTTTGGCTATACTACTCACACCCACAGGGCAACTCTCATCTCCCATCACAAGCCATCTTTGCAAAAGGCCTCCTCCCTAGTATGATTTCCTCAGAGATTTTTGCCACCCCATTTATGCTGGCTACTCCTTTATGGGCTACTCTCTCCATCTTAACAGATACCTTGCTTCTCTGCAGGGGAATATTTCCTTACCTGGGAGACAAGTTCCACTGGACAGGTTAATACCCCTATTGAGGGAGGACTTATAAAGGTTTCTGCTGGTCTTTTCACCTGTACTACCTGTGCTGATATGACTAGTGATAAGGGCCTCCAGAACTTTACGCAAAGATTCTGGGGAAGAGGTGAAATGAAAAGCCACCACATGGTAAGAGCCCAGAACTATTGTCTAGGACACCCAATGCTTAACACCTTAGGAGGACTTTGGGGTGTGCACCCTTGGATTTTTAGCACCTCCTTTTCAATTTTCAATGACATACATCCCAGAACCTTCACTTTGAAAAGGGCAAAGCATGGATTCTGGGGAAATGTCCTCTGGTTCCTTAAAAAGGGAGCAGAATATCTCATGACCACTTAACTCCTTTCACTGTCTGCACCTGGCCCACCACAGGCTATTCACCACTCCTTAATCCCATTCAAATCTTCTCACTATCTTTTTTTTTTTTGCATATAAATATCAATCTTACCCCCATGAAGGTGAAGATTCACTTGGAATCTATTCCTTTCTATTGGTGTTACAATAAACCTCACTACTTTGACTGAAAGAAGGCTTAAATGCTTGAATTCTTTCCAGGCAGACTTGCCCTGTACCCTGACATTTTAGGGTTCCCAGAACCCCAAACCACATCATATATATACACACACATATACATATATGTAAGACTATACTACGCATATTTCTGTTCATCAGTTCTTTCTCTGGAGATGGAGAGCATCTTTATAGGTCCAAGTCTTTCTATGTTTTTCTAAATCAACAAGCTTATCATTTCTTATATCAACAGTATTCTATCACAATCATAGTCTATCTGAGAGATTGTCTATGAAAATCCTTTCCCAATTTTCTGCTTTCCTTCTAATCTTGGCTATATTTGTTGTATTTATACAAGAAAATTTTAATTTAAAATCATTGAAATTATCCATTTTACACTTCAACAATACTCTTGCTTTGTAATATAGTTTAAGGCCTGGTACTGCTGAATCTCCTTCTTCTACATTTTTTCCTCTTAGTTTCTTTAAAATTCTTGACCTTTTGTTCTTCCAAATGAGTTTTGTTATTATTTTTTCTTAGTAAAATAAATTTTTAGTAATTCAGTTGGAATGACATTGAGTAAATAGATTAGCTAGGTAAAATTGTCATTTTTTATTATATTGGCTTTACCTACCCATGAACAATGAATATTTCTCCAATTATTTAAATCTGGATTTATTTGTAAAAGGAGTGTTTTATGTTTATGTTTATGTAGTTCCTGTGTCTGTTTTGGCAGGTATACTCTCAGGTGTTTTATACTGTCTAGTTATTTTAAATTGTCTAAAACAATATTGAATAATATCGGTGACAAATAGTGTAGTTTCTCTATTTTTCTCTTTTAATTAAATCTATGTTAGCTTTAACTTTGTTTGAGATCATGTTTATTACCCCTGCCTTTTTTAGATAATAAATTCTACTCCAGCCCTTTATTTTATCTCTGTGTGTGTCTCTCATTTTTATTGGGCTTCCTGAAAGTAACATATTGTTGATTTTTAATCCATTCTTCTAATCATTTCCATTTTATGGGCAAAATCATCCTATTCACATTCTAAGTTGTAATTACTTGTATATTTCCCTCTATCCTATTTTTCCTCACTATTCCCACTTTATTTACCCTATTCCTCCTCACTAGTCTAATTTGCTTCTACTCAATACCTTGCCCCACTATTTCTTAATCTACCCACCCCACTATGAATCCCTCCCTTATCCTCTCCCCCACCCTCCACCTTAATCTACCTGTCTTCCTAAGAGTTTCTCCCTTACCCCTTTTCCCTCCAATTCTTAATCTATGCACCCTTCTAAAAGCCCCTCCCTTAGCCTATCCTCTCTCTCTTATTTATTTCTAAATTTAGAAGACTTTTATATCTTTCTAGATATATATGTTGTTCCCTCTTTAACCTATTTCCTATGAAAATAAGGTTTCTGCTCTCCCCCCACTTGCTCCTTCTATATCAATTCTTCCTTTCATGCATCATCCTTAATCCTTTTTTATCTCTCCCTGTAGTTTTGTTTTTTTAGTATCACCCCATCATACATAATTTAGCCCATGTCTTTCTTTCAAACTACCCAAATAATGATAACAGTCATAAGAGTACTGGTAACATTTTCACATACAAAAAGTAAACAGTTTGACTTCATTGAATCCTTTATAATTCATATTTAATGTTTACCTTATTATTTCTCCTGGATCTTATATGTTGAATTTTCCATTAAGTTCTGATGTTTTTGTCACAAATACCTTTCAGTTCATTAAATGTTCTTGTTTTTTTTTTCATTCAGGATTATACTTAACTTTGGTCGTAATTCCAGCTCTTTTGTTCTAGGAAATATAGTATTCTAATGCAGATCAAAACACATTTTTTCCCTTACTTTATTCTTTCTTGTTTTTTTCCCTTTTGATCTATTTCTTCTTCCACAACTGTAACTAATACAGAAATATTTTAACTATATCTAACTGCCTATCATTTTCAGAAGAGGGGAGGGGAGGAAAGGAAGGAGAAAAGTTTGGAACTGAAAATCTTGTAAAAAATGCATGTTAATTTTCTAAAAATAAAATCCTATTAAAAAAAGAAATATAGTATTCTAAGATCCACAGTCCTTAAATGCAATAGCTACTAAGTCTTGTGTAATCCTTATTGTAGCTCTATGATATTTAAATTATTTTTTTTCTTGTTGTTTGCAATATTTTCTCCTTAACCTGAAGCTTTGAAACTTGGCTATGATATTCCTGTAAGTTTTCCTATTGGGCTCTCTTTCAGGTGGTGATAGGTGGATTTTTTCTATTTCTGCTTTGCCTTTTTGTTCTAGAACAGGGCTTCTTAAACTTTTTCCACTCATGACCCCTTTTCACCCAAGAATTTTTTACACAACCCCAGATATGTAGGTATATAAAATAGGCATACAAATCAAACATTTACTAATAATAAACCATAAAGAAATTTATTTTAAATTTCTTTGTGATACATATAATTTTACCATTTATTAAAGATGAAAGCAAATTTGCATACTAATGAAATGGATGTGCTTATTTATTTTTACATAAAGAATTAAATCTTGGTGGAATATTTGATACTGCAGGACGTAGAGCATCTTAAATATTTTTCAGAGTTGATCGATACTTTGATTTTATAATCGTCAATGCTGAGAATGTGCTTCACATAAATACATAGCACAAAGTGGCAGAAATATGTTTAGGGCCATTTCAGAAATTGTTAGAAATTCTGTCCTAGTCCAAAGCCAAAATTCATTTAATGATTTTGTATGTACAGTAAAAACACTGTAATTCATAACATACAATAATCTCAATTCTGAGCTGAAATGTTTCTGGCAGTGTTTGTTGGGATTGCATGGTGTGATGGCCTGTGCAGTGCAAAGTGCACATGTTGTGTGTTCAGAACCAAGGCTGCAATGAAGTTGTGTGATGCAACATGGGCATGTGCTGCCAGAAACACCTCAGACGCATTTGATTTTGAATTAACTTTTGGTCGTTGAGTATTCAGAAATCTTTTACTGTTGCCAAATTTTTCCGACCCCCACATTCAGTTAAGCAACCCATGACCCACAGTTTAAGAAGCACTGTTCCAGATCTTCAGGGCAATTTTCCTTGATAATTTCTTGTAATATTGTATCAAAATTCTTTTTTTTTTTTTTGCTTATAATTTTCAGGTAGCCCAACTATTCTTATATTGATTCTCTTTGATCTGTTCTCCAGATCAGTTGTTCTTCTGATGAGATGTTTCACATCTCTTCTATTTTTGCATTCTTTTGATTTTGTTTTATTATTTCTTTTTCTTTCTTTTTTTTTTTGGTGAGGCAATTGGGGTTAAGTGACTTGCCCAGGGTCACACAGGTAGTAAGTGTCAAGTGTCTGAGGCCAGATTTGAACTCAGGTCCTCCTGACTCCAAGGCTGGAGCTCTATCCACTGTGCCACCTAGCTGCCCCTTATTATTTCTTTATGTAACATCATTAGCTTCCCCTAGCCCAATTCTAGTTTTTGAGGAATTATTTTCTTCCTTTTTGATTCTTTATTTCTTGTTGGTTGACTTTCTTTTCATAATTTTCTTGATTTTCTTGGATTGCTCTTTTTGTTTTTTAAATTTTCCTCAATCTCTCTTATTTGATTTTTGAAGTCCTTTTTAAGTTCTTCCAAGAACTCTTTTTGGGCTTGGGACCATTTGACAATTCTCATTGAAAAAGAAGTGTCTTATTCAACTCTACTATCTTCCTCTGAATATGAATCCAGATCTTCTCTGTCCCCGCAGTACCTATCTATGGCTGAGTTCTTTCTCCTTTGTTTACTCATTTTTATTTTTATTTTTATTTTGTTTTTAGTAGCTATTATTATAATCAATTTTTAGTCCCAATGTGTAGGGAATGATGTGCCAAGCCTCAGGTCCTTATTACTGTTATTTTTTGAGCTCTGATCCTGGGGCCCAATCTTGGGCACTCCTCTCCACCCCTAACCCATGGGTAGGGCCCCCAGCCATGCTGTCCCATAAACACCCCTGCTCCCTGTGGTTCCTGCGGTGGTTACATACTACAGTTGCCCTCTCTGCCCTGAAACTGAAACCAAGGACTCTGATCTCCTGCAAGTGCCCACAGCAAGTAGTGTCCCTGCTCCTCTGCTACCAACTCACCAGGCATGTGCTAGTTCCTTCTCCCTGCAGCCACAGTCTGAAACCAAGTCAGGTCAGTGCAGTTGTGGTTGGTGTTCCTGAGTAGTGTGAAGTCCTTTATCTGCTCCTACTTGTTGTTTGACCCCCATACTGTCTGTGAGGTGAAAGTTCCTGAGACTGAAGCTGAGACTGAGGCTGCCTCCTAACCCAGCTGCCCCCAGGGCTTGTTTTTTTGTAGATTCTACAGAGTTGGCCTGGAGGCCTTTTGCACTTCACTCAGGCCCAACCTCAGCCCCTGGAGGTCTGGTCTTTCCTGAGGTCCTCTCTCCTTGTCTTGGAAGACAACTGCTTTACCCTCACTCCTGTTTATTTTTGCTGCTCTATGTTCACTCTGAGATGATGGTCTGACTTCTCTTTGTGGAGGGAATTTGGAGAGCTGTAAGTTTTCTAACCTACTCCACTTTCATTCTCTCCTTTATTGTCTCTGTGCAGAAATCACCACATGCGTAAATCCACATTCTGTTTCTCCTGAGCTCCATCACCAACTGTCTCTTCGACATCTCTATCTGGATGTCTTACAGATGTCTCAAACTTAATATGTCCCAAGGGGTCATCTCCACTCATCCTGATGTGTACCTGACCACTGGACCCGGATGGCTCCAGAGGAGAAAGTGAGGCTGGTGACTTTACACACCCCTCCTTCACTTAAATCCCATTTACTTGCATGTCATGGCATCACCTCCATGATGTTATGGTCCTTTTGAGAATGAAGGACAAACAACAACAACATGTCCCAAACAGAACTCCTGATTTTTACTCTTAAATATTTCCTTCCCCTAACTTCACTTTTTCTGTTGGAGCTATCTCCTTCCTATCAGCTACTATCCTTCCAATGAACAAAGGTTCATGAGCTTAGTCCTCCTTGACTCTTTCCTCTCTCATATCCCCACATCTTGTCAATTCTTCCTCTAGAGCATGTCTCTCATCTGTTTTTTCCCTCCATTTACACAACCCCCACCCCACTTTAGACTTGTATCCCCTCTTTCCTTGACTACTGCAATGACCTTCTAATTGAGCTCCTTGCTTCCAGTCCCTTCTCCTTTTAGTCTGTCTTCCACATAGGTGCCAAGCAATCTTCCTAAAGCACTGGTCTAACCATGTCATTCCTCTGCTCTAGAAGCTTAAGCCTCTATCCTATTATCTCCAGGATAAAAATTGAACTCTTCTACTTGACATTGAAAGCCCTTCTCAGGCTGGCTTCAGCCTGCCTTTCCAGACTCCACATTACCATTTTTCCCACACTCTGTACTTCAGACAAACTAGCCCACTTACTGTCTTCCTAGGTTCCTCACTATCTCTCACCCCATAATGGGGTTGGGATCTGGGCCCCAGAAAGGAAAAACCCTGGACTTTCCCACTTGGCCAAATCTCTGGCGTTAGCCTGAGGCTATAATCCCTTCAATTGGCCTTTCATTGTGGCTACACCCAATCTCCCAATTCTGTTAACCTAGTCTGGCCTTCCTTTGTTTTACCTCCCCTTATGGCCCTTGGCCATTTCCCACCCTTAATCCTAGCTAAACTCCATTTTTCCTTGGCCACAAGGTCCAGGTCCCAGGAGTTCTGCACCCCAGTTTACTGGCCACTCCTAGGTCCCTCCCATAGTCTTTCTGTATATAAGGTCCACCTGGTCTCCATTACAATGCTTAGATTCTTATAACCTAGCCACAACTCAGATTCCTAAAATCTAGCCAGTGCTGGGATTCTTATAATCTAGCCAATGCTTACCCACGTTCAGACTCCTGAAGAGTCTGCCCAATATGACAGTGTTCTAATAAACCTTGCCTTTGGCTGAAAGAAGGCTTGGTTTGCATTCTTTTGGGCAGGACCAGAGTGTTGTGATTTTGGGGTCCCAGGACCCCTGAACCCCTAAACCACATCACCCCCATATCCAAGTTGTTGCTTGGGCCTGCCAATTCCACCTTTGCAACATCTCTCCAACAAGTCCTCTTCTCTTGTCTGACACTGCCACCACTCTAATGCAGGCCCTCATTACCTCATGCCTTGATTACTGCAATAATGTGCTGGTGGATCCCCCTGCCTCAAGTCCATCCCCACTTCAATCCCTTTTTCATTTAGCTACAAAGTGATTTTCATAAAATGCAAGTCTCATCTTGTGACTCAGCCTACTCAATAAACTCCAGTTACTTCCTATTGCCTCTGGGTGTAAGCACAGAATGATCTCTTTGGCATTCAAAGCCCTTCAAAACCCAACCCCTCCCAACCTTTTTAGTTTTATTACACCTTATGCCCCAATCCATATTCTTCAATCCAGTGACACTGGCCTCCTGGCTATTCCACAAACAAGATACTCCTTTCATCTATGGGCATTTTCTTTGGCTGTCTCCTATTCCTAAAATGCTCTTCCTCCTCTGCTCTGACCACTGACATCCCTGGCTTCCTTTAAGTCCTAACTAAAAACCTTTCTTTTACTGGAAGGTTTCCCCAAACCCTCTTAATTCCAGTGCTTTCCTTCTTTTAATTATTTCTATTTATCCTGTATATAGCTTGCCTTATATGTATTTGTTAGCATGTGATCTCACTTGTTAGATTGCAAGCTTTTTGAGGGCAAGGACAATCTTTTCCCTCTCTTTTTATTTTTAGCACTTAGCAAGTGCCTGGCACATAATACCCACTTAATAAATGTGGATTGAGTGATCAACTCAACATTCCATCTACTGTCTCTGTAACTTTGCATAGGCTGTTCCCTATGCTTAGAATATATTTCCTTCTCACGTGAAACTTTTAGAATGTTTAACTTTCTTCAAAATTCAACTCAGTTTCCAGGAAGCCTTTGCTGACCTTCCTAGTTGTTAATGCTCAGTCTTCTATTGACTTATCTGGATAAACGTCCCTGCACAAAGTCTGACTTGGATGATTTATTGTGGCATAGGGGTGTTCTTGGAAAATCTGACAGCAGACCATCAGATCTGGCAAGTTCTATACTAGAAACATTTTAAATATGTTCCTAGCAACTGGTTCTACTTGATTCTGAGCTAACTAAGGATAGTCCCCTCATTAGCAAACTGGCCATTCTGTGATGAATTCTTGAGTCACATCAACCTACAAGACCAGGAAAAATGCAAAATGGGCTTGAGTCCTTTATAGCTCCTTTCTGTTTATGCTGTGATGGTGGTAGAGAGCCAGTAAAGTGGGCTGAGAATACTAAGAATCACAGCTTTTAGACAGTCTATAAACATTAACTTAGGCATAGTGACGCTAAATGTGAAACTCTCATTCGATGTCCAACTATTGGGCATATTACTAGAGGAGCTGAATTGTATCAATCTTGACATTCTCACTATCAATGAAAATGGGAAGACAAGGAAATTGTAGCTAAATGGAAGTTGGGCCCATAGGTTCTCCTTAGAGTGTCAAGTAAAGAAGGTGGAGTGTTTATTTTCTCATGCATCCAATGGCAAGAAGAAATATCATTAAAATATTTTTTAAAGAAACATTATTTCATGGAACATTTGGTATCCTGTATTATAGTATTTGTGTTAAATATTTGTAAAAACAACACCACAAAAAAAATTGTATTTTATGCACCAAAATCTTTTGCTGAGGAAAGTTTATGGTGAACTTGATTGAACTCTCCAAATTAAATCAATATATACCTTGATATTTGATGACTTCATTGGAAAGGTGGGAACAGGTGAAGTTTGTAAAAAAAAAATGGTTCAAATGTAAATGTAAAAATGAACAGTTTTGGAAGACTCAAGAATAATAATGATTAGTACAGTGATGAATTGTGATTCTAGAAGACCAGTGATGAAAAAGACTATAGAGAATCAGTGATGAAGAATCCTGACAGAGAGGTGATGGACTAAATATGCAGAATGAGACATATATTTTTGGACATGGGTAATTTGAGAGTTTGTTTTACTCGACTATGAGTATTTCTTATAGGAGTTTTGTTTTTCTTTTCTTTTTACCAAAGGAGAAAATGAAAAGAAGAAAAAAATATAGAAAATTGAAAAAAAAAAAAAAGAAAAAAGAAAAATATAGGCATGGGAGTAAGACATGTGAGGCCCAAAACAGGAATACTAGGTAGAGCTAAAATAGTGAAGTAAAAGCAGTGACTTGCTTGAGCTCTCCCCCAAACCCCTCCAAATACCTGTAAAAAATGGCTTTAAACAAATCCTACAGCAGCAGAAACCATAAAAAGACAGAGTGAAACAAATTTCCAGCCCAAGACAACCTGGATGGTTGAGTAGAAAGGTCTATCTCACCAGGCTGGGAGAGAAACACAGTTCAGCATGGGTGCGTGCACAGGCAAAGACCAGGCCTCAGTGAACTTGGAGCAGCCCTCAGATGACTGAATCAAGGGCAGCTGTGGCAGTTTTCAGACTTCTCAACCCACAAATGCCAAAGACAACTTGGAAGGTCAGCAGGAAAAGTCTGTGACCTCGGTGAGAGAGCAGCTAGGTCTCAGCCCCAGTCCTGGTGCATGGGGCAGTGGCTGCTTCCAGAATTTCCAGCCCACAGACTGAGGGGGAATCGAGTGGCTGATTAGAGGAGAATTGCAGGGATCTCTTTCCTGGTGCTGAGGCAGGATTCTCTTGCTTTGCCTGTGCTTGGATCTGGGTCGCAGTTCTGGGTGGTGATCCTGGGGCAAGGAGGAGTGTTGACATGGTGGAGCTTGTAGTGGTGGTGGAGAGGAAATCTTCCTTACAGTTCCAAGGCAGAAAAGAGAGCTTGTGGTCACTCATATGCCAAATCCCAGGCCGGGAAAGGAGTAAACACCTCTCCTTTGATCATACCACCTTGGAGGAATTGAAAACTTACAGGTCCCTAGAAGTATCTCTAAAAACAACTGCACAAAACCCCCAAAGCTCGGGACAGCATATTCTCCATGCTGGAAGTAGACCTTAACAAAGAGTTCAAAACTCAAGAAATTGGCTGGGATCATGAGCAAACTGAGCAAAAAAAAGTCAGACCATTGAATCTTTTTTTTGGTGACAAAGAAGATCAAAACATACAACCAGCAGAAGACAACAAAATCAGAGCTCCTACATTCAAAGCCTCCAAGAAAAATATGAATCAGTCCCAGGCCATGGAAGAACTTAAAAAGAATTTTGAGAAGCAAGTAAGAGAAGTAGAGGAAAAACTGGAAAGAGAAATGAGAGTGATACAAGAAAATCATGAAAAACTAGTCAACAGTTTGCTAAAGGAGACCCAAAAAAATACTGAAAAAACAAAACAAAACAAAACAGGAATACTACTCAGAAGACTCGTACCTGACTTTCATGATTACTTTCTTCAAAAAAAAAAAAAAGAATTGGAAGACATTAAACATGGCAAGTACCATGTAGTATCACAAAAAATGAAGCTGATTCTATTTCAATGGGCAGGAAATTAATTGTTACTGATGTGGGAGTTATTTCTGAATTAGCTGTCTATGTACAGTTGGACCACCAATTTGTTAAAGCAAAGACAAAAATTAATAAAAAGCTAGGCATCAGTCAATTAGCAAGCATTTTTAAAGCAATTACTTTATGGCACTGTGCTAAGACCTGGCAATACAAAGAAAGGCAAAAATACCAGCTCTTCCCTCAAGGGAATTCTAATTGGGGTGATCATATATAAATAACTACAAATATATATAAGACATATGCAGAGTAGATGAAAAGTAAACTTAGAGGAAAAGTACTAGCAGCAGAGGTGACAGGAAAGGCCTCTGATGGAAGGTGGGCTTTGAGTCCTTCCCTTCCTAAAAGAAGCCACACAAGAAAAGAGAATGACTAGAGAAAAAGGAGAGATCAGTGAGTAGACCCACAGAGCAATGCCAGAGCGTAAGTGAGCCAGTAACATCTACCTAACATGAATCTACATGGATACCCGCTGACCTATGATGTATCCTAGGAACTCTGTCTCTTCTTCCTCAAGTGGCCATTTTTCCAGTTTGACAGATAGTAGGTGCTGACATAGGCGCTGGAGATGAGTTGGATTAGGGCAACATCCTGGGTGCAAAGGATCCTGTGAGTAGATGAAGATGCCATGTAGATAGACTTTCATCCCCTGATTCAACAGATCTCAAATGACTAACTTGTGAACCTTTGAAAAACTGAGAGATTGGTACATAAACCAAAAGGTAAGATACAATCCAGAAGACCTACCCAGCAAAAACCTGGGGGGTCTTCCTTTGCAAACTCTTTGTAGCAAACTACCCTGTTCCAAAAGTTTCAGAATGTTTGCATTAATGCTTTACTTTACATTTCCTGTACATGCCACTTATTATGGCATTATATAGATATATTATATTATATATAATTAGAATTATTATGCTATGGGCTCCAGATTCTTCCTGATGAAGAGAAGAGTCCACATAGCATACATCTAACACAAAAATCAAGTATACTTATCAGCATTCAAGCATTAAGTGTCAAGAAGGAAGTGACAGCTGTAGGCTCCAGACCCCACTGGATTTGGGTGATATCCTTTTTGGGTTCAGTCACACTCCAGGGAGTACACCATGACAACCACTCTCTGATGGAACACAAACTACTGCAGGTATGGACCTGCAGTCTGGAATGACTCATCTGGCTGAGATGGCTCCCTCTCTTTTATATCTGGGAGTAAACAAACTCCATATAAGGTAACAGAAAGAACCTGGGATCCCTCTGGGGTAGTGGTCTCACCATTGTAGATCATTACAGAATAAGGGGTGGGGGTCATTTGCCACTTTCAGAGGCACGTGTTTGCTGTAATGTGGCTATGGCTTCTCATTCCTTGTTGATGGAACACAGAGACTTTAAGATGATTGGCTAACTGAGACTCAGAGATAGATTCTTATCAGGGAAGTCATTCCTCTTCATAGTGCATAAAAGTAAATTATGGAAACAACTTGGCTCTTTTTTGTGCTTTCTTGACCTTCAGCACACCCTTTTGCCTTTTCCTTTGTTTCTTCTTCCAGAGTACAGCAGAGATTTTACCTTTCCCCTCCACCCCAGAAGGAGTTAATGACTACTTGCAGCAGAAACAAATGGTGAGCTCAATGAGTTTGAACAAGGATGGTCTGAGAGTTCATGAATCCCAACAGTGTTCTTGAATCCCAGCCTTCTCTTTGCAGGAGGAATAGTTTTGAATTCCCTAGGCAATTTGATCTTGGAATCTAGCCTTTTAACCAGATAAGGTAAGATTTCCTGGGCAGCACTAGTTCAAGAGATGGTAGAAGCAGGGGGCATTGATTTTTCCTGGAGAAATAGACATGTGCAAGCTTCTTTAGCACAAATTTGAGAATTTCCAAGCTAAAGAGTTGCTGGATGAGACCTTTTATAGAGAGAAGAGGGGAATTCTAGATGTAATGTGCTCCTTGGAGAAAGAGAGGAATTGTCTGCATAATTCCTGTGCAGTGTCCTCAGAGAACACAGACACTGAGTTATTACAGTTTGGATTCAATGGGAAGGGGATTGCTCATTCAGCTTCTTCCAGAGTCTTATATGCCTTTCAGTTTGCCTGATAGTTTGGGGAGAATTGTGTGGGATCTTTTAGGAAAGAGAAACTCAGGAGAATGTTAGAGAGTAACCTCCTGACAAAGATACAATAAACTCAAGATTCAGAATAAGACATACTTTTTGAGTGTGACTGATATTGGAATTTATTTTACTTGACTATGGACATTTGTTACAAGAATTTTCTTTTTCTTTTCTTTTCTTTTTTCTCTCTAATGAGTAGGGGGAGATGAGGAGAGAAAATAAATGCATGTTAGTATTAAAAATTTAAAAAGAAGAATGTTAGTGGGTTGCCATATAGCAGCCTCTCAGTTTCATTCTAGGGAAGCCAAGGGACTATTTGAGTGCTTTATGTGACATTGTATCTGTTCATGGCTCCTATGAATTCTTTGAGGCTTTTGCATTTTCTGTGAGGGTGAAATGAAGATTGTCCTATATCTGATACATATGTTGTAGCCTTGAGTGCTTGTATGAAACCTGGGGATCCATTTTACCCACATTTGTGGAAATCTAGACACAAATTATACCTTAAATACATTAGATTTTCCTGAAACAACACTGGGGGAGAGAGAGAGAGTGAGAGAGAGAAGCGGGGTGAGGCAGAGGGAGATACATTCCACTTGATATTGACTGTAAGAATTGAGTCTGGTCCATACAAACTCAGGAAGCATGCTACCTGTCCCTAAGATGAATATCAGTAAAATGACTATTATTTGATACAATTTGTCTCACTAAGATTTCCTTCACTTTGTCATGGAAGCAGAGTGCATTCCTTGTTCTTGGTACTCTCTATGATGTAGGCATGGTCACAGATCAGCAGATATTATGTACTCTTTTTTAACTCACTTAACCCATTAATGAAGCTGTAGTTAGTAGTCTTTACTGCAAGTGGCCCCTTCTCCCATACCAGGTATTTCCTTTTTACGTTGGTCAGTCTATGTAATAGACACTTTGAGAACTAGAACATAGAGGAGGGAGGTATGATGTATGAAGGAGCAGCCTCCACTGTAAGAATGGATGGAATCATCTCCATGATTAAGTGTTTATGCAGGTCCAGATAGATTAAGATGGGAATATATGGATTCTTGTGATCATTGACTATGCAAATGTATTGCTTTGGGGACTTTGAGCAAATCAGTAAGAGGCAATCAGAGAACAGAATGTCTGGGGATGAAATAATAGTAAGGATGAGTAAGGGTTTTATTAGTATAGGAACTCCCATGTGGGGAAACTTTCTCTCCCAATGCAGATCAACATTCTTGTCAATTTATTTATCTCTTATGTCTTAATGAAATGTTTTTACTGTAAGATTCATGTCTCTAGCATGGTTATTAATTAAATAATACATTAGATAGGGTGAGCAAAACTTAAACTGTGGGTTAAATAGTTATTATTCCCAAATTAATCATGCAGAATCTAGGAAGAGCTAAGGGGTTCGTAAATCTGAAAGGAAACTCTTAAGGCCTGAATGAATCCAAAACTGGATGACTAATAACTGAGCCATTGAAGTTTGTGTAGCTAGCATTTCACATTGGCATGAATTTCTTTAATCAAGTCACTTTCAAAGCCATAACTTTAAAGAAAATGACATTTTAATATCTGATTATTAAATGTCTTCATGTTCTGTATGTGCCTAAGAATTTCTGTTTATGAATCTAGAAATTTAAGTGGCTGCCTGCAAGTATCATTCAGTTGTTTTAGTCAAGGGATTTAGAGTACTTTTTAAAAAAGGTGACTGTATTCTTGGCTATGGAAAATGAGTCAGTTTGTGCACAATGTATGGATGATGGCATTCTACCATTACGAAGCCATCAATCAAAGTTGTCACTAGATAGTTTTATGTTAATTAATATACATAGTATGATAGCTCAATTATATATGCTTCATAGTTAAAATGTATTTTTATTTTATTTGATTTGATTCTTATGACAAACTTTTTTTAGTTTCTTCGAATCTTTGATAGATTTGAATCAGGTTTCATGTTCATGTTTTCATTGTCAGCTTGTTAAACACACACACACACACACACATACACACGTGCTCATTTCTAAAAATGAAATAACAGTTGCTTCTGACTTTCAGCTGTATCTAGATGTGCTAGCTTAAACCTAATTCTAACATTACTCTTTACATACTGTAATTTAGCTGCTATTTGAAATTCATGAGTAGACTTCCTTTTAACTGCCCTTCAATAAACTGGTATGGTTAGGATAACTTCATTTAATATAAATAGAATAACAATTAAGTTACCATAGGTCAGAAGGCCATTGGGTGAATGAGCAACTATGTCATAAATTTAATCGCTTTGTTCTGCCTTTCATTAAAAAAAAATTACATAAAGTGAAAAAGTTAAGATGTGGTTATATTTGCTGCCTTCCTACCTGGAAGTAAACTATAGATTTGGTTTGACCATACCCACAAATCGCTTCTTATGGGCGTGTGGTATAAATACTTCCAACTATCAAAGACTGCAGAAGTCAGAACTTAACTATATGTACCTGAACTCTAGAGCAAACTATGAAGGAAGGATAATTTCTCTTTGATACCCTTTCTCCCTTCTTTCAAAGACCCTCCAGAGTCAATGCATATGATAAAACTAGGTAGGCAGAGTGCTTTAGTGAAAAGAACATAAAACTAGAAGTCAGGTAATCTCTATTCAGTTCCACCACTTATTAGCCACAAGACCTTGGACTAGTCCCTCCAGTTTTCTCACTTGAAGATCAGATGATCTCTTAAGGTATTGTCTAATCTGCTATGATTCTAATTTGTACTGGGGTACTGACTTAATTTTCCTTTAATTGACTAAAGAATTACTCTGATGACTCCTGATTGCATGAAAGTCAACCTTAAGTTCTTGAAGACTAAGTAAATGAAGTATATCCTCTGTCAAGTTTTATAAAGCAGAAGAAGCTTCAAGTATGAATCCAGAGATAGGCTGCCACCAGAAGACCATCCTAAGTTCAAAGAAGCTCACCATAGCAACTCATTAAGTGATTTCCTAAAGTGCTGCCTGGTGTAGTGGATAGAGTGCTGGACACGGAATCAGGAAGACCTGAGTTAAAATCCTATCTCAGTCACTTACCAGTAGACTCTGGGCAAGTCACTGTCTGCTTCTGTCTACCTTAGTTTCCAAATCTATAAAATGGTATGATAATATCACTTATCTCCTAGTGTTATTGTGAGGATAAAATGAACTGATGTTTGTAAAGCACTTTAAAAACTTTAAAGCACTATACAAATGCTAGCTATTATTGATTTAATATCCCTATATTACAAGATTAGGCATAGTGATCTTGAGACCACCGTGACAATTTTCCCTGTAAGGGAGGCTGTAGCTTGTAGAATCTGTGCGTGCAAAAATACTGGCATTAGCATTTTTTTTAAGGTTAGTGCAGCTGTGTATCCAAAAATAATATCTTTCCAACTGTTAGCTTGTTTTTTCCTCCGTGCACCTGTGGACCCCCCAAATCACCTGTGTGCCCCAAACCCTGATATGCAAAGTGGCCAACTCCATGTGGCCACCCAAATCAGGGTATAAATATCCCCCTCTCAGAAGGGCATTTTGGGGCACACTTTTCCAACTGAATGGACCCATATCTCTGTTTCCTAATGCAGCACTACCCTTATGTAAGTTGTATTTTGTTACTGTGTATATCTGAGATGCATATCAGGGCTCCTTTTTCCTTTTTCCTTTTCCCCTCTTCCCCATTGCTTGCCAATAAAGCTTTGCATTGAAATAACCCCCATTGTTTTATGTGTTATTCTCAGCATCCTAACTTATTAAAGGGTTGTTTTCCCTGACGACCTTGTCTGGCCCGTGGGCCTTCCTTTAGACATAAACTGGGTGCCCTGACAAGGACTTATCCTGTCAGTAGCTACACCTCTAGTGAGGGAACATGGCATGGTGAGTCCTGTGGTAGAAAGTAAGGATCAACAGGGAATCCATACATCCTTCTGGGAGGGGCTCCCTTATGTCAGACTGAGGACTGTTGCAAAACACACTCCTAGGAATATCAGCTTTTTTATGACCATATGAAGAAGCAGCTTCCACTGTAAGAATGGATGGAATCATCTCCATGATTAAGTGTTTATTCTGGCCTAGATAGATTAAGATGGGAATATGTGGATTCTTGTGATCATTGACTATGACAATGTATTGCCTTGGGGACTTTTAGCAAGTCAGTAAGAGGCAATCAGAGAATAGAATGTCTGGGGATGAAATAATAGTAAGAGTGAGTAAGGGTTTTATTAGTATAAGAACTCCCATGTGGGGAAACTCTCTCTCCCAATGCAGATCAACATCTTCTTATCAATTTATTTATCTCTCATGTCTTAATGAAAGGTTTTTACTATAAGAATTTTATAGCCAGAAGGACAATCACTCGTGAAACCTCTGACCCTTTCTTGCTAAGAGAGTGGACAACCAGGCATGACGAAGAAAACATCTATGAAGCCTAGACTAAGGAGACGGAGAGCAGAGCAACAGGTACAGCAGAGGATGTCACTCTGTCAGCTGTTTCCACATCTTAGTTATATTTCTAAGTCCCCATATTGTGTGTGTGTGTGAAATGCAAAGCATAGTTACACCCTTATAGGCATAGTCACCCCCTCATAGTTATACCCTCATAGACATAAGTTTCATATAGATAATCTTAGCTGGTGCCAAGCCACTGACTGAGCTCACCATGTGTGTGAACCCCAGATAAACTTTTCAACTCCTCCCCTCCCCTTACACAGTTTCACTCTTCTAAAATTGTATAAAAACCCATGTCTTTGTCCACTGGCCATCCAGTCTTAGCCAGAGCAGACCAGTCAGCTTAGTCACTGAGGCTGACCTGGCTTTGTCTAAGGGGAGCAATGATTTGGCCTTGCTGGTAGCTTTAACGGTGTGACCCTATACCCTTGCTGTACAGTTGGTGGCTTTCCCTTCTGCGGAGCAAACTCCACTCAAGGGTGCAGTTTTGCCGGCAGCTTGGTAGGACCTTTCTATGCCCATGTTGGAACAGAGAGCTCCTGTCTCTCTTGACAGGACCCAAGTCATTTCTGGCACTGATACGTCATGGTTGACACACCTAATCTAGGGGTTCTTAACCTGGAGTCTGTGGGCCCCAAAGGGCTCCATGGGTAGATTTCAGGGAGTCTATGAACTTGGATCGAAAAACAATTGCATCTTTATTTTTACTAATCTCTAACTCAAACTTAGCATTTCCTTCGATTATGAATATGAGCAACAGAACATTATTCTACAAATGGGTCCATAAGCTGGCTGCCAAAAGGGTTCATGGTACAAAAGATGGTTAAGAGTCCCTGATCTAGTCCAATCTATTTGACTTTATTGAAGGAGACTCTTAAAACAAGGGCATGAACTGCACAGTATAGAATTTTAAGAGTGGAGGTAGGTGAGTTATAGAAATAGTTCAGAATGCCTTTCAGGTCACATCACCAAGCTTGCTATGAGATCGACCAGGCTTTTGCATCCAGAGGTGAAATCTTCGTAAGATCTGTAAGAGCTAGACAAGGGAGTATTTGTGTAAGCAAGAGCTCCACAATTGATCCCCTAGCTGAAAGTGTTTTTTCCTTCTGCAGATTTTCCTAGAGCATTTTCTCTGAATCTTTCCTTTATCTCCAAACAATCTGTGCCTTTTATTATGCTGATGCGCATGTTGCAACCTCCCTTCCACTCACCCAGTGTGATGCATTTGACACATATGTATATATGTATATGTATGTATGTATGTATGTATGTATGTGTATATATGTATGTGCTATACTCCCCTCTTCCTCCTTACTGTATAACTAGCTTAAGAGATTGGGCCATTTAAAAAATCTTTATATTCCCAGTGTCTAGTACAGTGCTTACTATACATTTGGTACCTAATAAATTCTTGTTAAATAAAAGTAAGAGCAAATATTATAGATGTCAGAATGAAGTGGGGGAGGATCCTTTTGTCTTGGATCATCAGTGAGACAGCTGCTTTCCTTCAAGTCTGAAACTTTTGGGAAAGACTAGGTAATGGAAAAGACATTGCTGCTTTAGATCATAAAACTAAAGGGCATGAAAAGACTTTCAGTTATTGCCCTGCTTCTAGGAAGCATGCCATGTATTTCCATGTAAGTAGGCCCACAGATCACATATGCAGTAGCAGCTTTGCCTCATTTCCCTAGTTACTTTTATTTATTTCTCTCTGCTAATACTTTTATTTTGGCTAAATTTTGTTACTTATTTTGTCTTTCTCCACCTACCCTCTTACCATGAGTTGTCAATTATGATCTCATACAGTGAGTGGACATATTTGATTAATTGCTCCAACACTCTGTAATTTCATATAATTTTGGGGGGGAAATTCATTATTTTTCCTGTCGTAAGGGAGACTTTTTAGGGAAATCTCTGCCCAATCTGATGAGTACTCATAATCCATATGATGGGATTATGGGTATGGATCTTACAATTTAGCTCATGTCTAGATTTTCTCAAAAGTGGGTAAAAAGTAAGACGACCTTTATTTTGTTCCATGGAAATGTAGATGCAAAGGCCATAAGTAGATACTGAAACAGAACACCCCAAAAGTCCTTCATTTCTCCCTCAGGAAGTAACTGAAATTGGGGTTTCCAGAAGGGCAACACCTCTGACTTTTTTTTTCATTCTTTTTTGTGTATTTGAATGTTTGTGCTTGTTAATAATTACCAATGTAACCTGGGGCTCAAACCTGATATTTGTATAAGACTATCTTCATTGGTTGAGAAAAGGCTTTCTTGATATTTTATGTCTCAGCCATTTTGTCTGAGGCCATCAGAAAAGCCTCTTCTTATTCTAGAAGATCTAATCTCAAAATTCTCAAACTTGGTCTAAGTGGGCACACACTTGTCTGCTTCTGTTATGTGATTCAGCAGAAACTCTCAGTTTAAAAACAATTGTGGGGGCAGCTAGGTAACAGAGTGGATAGAGCACTGACCCTGGATTCAGGAGGACCTGAGTTCAAATGTGACCTCAGACACATAACACTTACTAGCTGTGTGACCCTGGGCAAGTCACTTAGCCCCCATTGCCCAACCAAAAAAAAAAAAAGAAAAGAAAAACAATTGTGAACAGATTTAGGATTCTGATCAACACCATGATGATCCACGAGTCCAGAAGAATGAAGATAAAACATGCCATTCACCTCCAAATAAAATGCAGAGAGAGATTTACTTTTTCAGACATGGCCAGTGTGGAAATGTGTTTTGCTAGGTATTTAATGAGGTATTTGTCTTTTGGATTTTTAAAAAAAATTGCTAAATTGGGAAGGGGTAGTAGGAAAGAGAGAATAATCAAAAAACTCTTGTTACTTGAAAGAAAAAAAAATCTATCAGTACCCCAGTTACAACTATCCCTTGAGCTACTTCAGGAAATCGCCCTTTCTGGCTAGAAGCCTAAATTCCAGGATCCAAGAACAGTGGCTACAATACCCTCTCAAGCTATATGCAGGCACATGTCTACTAATTCTGCCACGTGCTTCTGCTGCAAATCACCCCAACTGCTCCTGGGAGGAGAAAGCTGCACATTGACACACGTCCTTTCTCCCTACGCCTAAATACTGGTCCACTCTACTGTGCTCCAGACTGAAAAGGGTAGGGAAGGAAGGAGAGAAAAAGAGGGAATGAGTGTGAGAGAGAAGAGAGAGGAACACTCTGAGCTGTTTCATAGCTTGATTTTCTCTGCTACAGAAAAGGGGCAGATCCTTAGATCCATTTCCCTCAGCCAATCACTTTGAGATTTCCTGTACCCTATCTGTAAGGTTCAAGGGCATACCCATATTCTAGGGAGAGGAGCAGGAGCCCCTTGCCTCCAAAAGCTCTTATATTGTTATTTCATCAGATTAACTGAAGTTTATCGGGAGCTCATCAAATTGATCAGGAACTTCAAGAACCATTAGAGGACTCCCCCTCCCCCATCGTTAAATCTGTGTTCTTGATCCATGCTTTCTAAGTAACCTTTTCATTTCCCTCTTTAGTTATTTGGTTATTTGTTATAACCAATTGACTTTCAGTCCTCTTACCCTTTCCGTATCCCTTATGGAACATCTTTGTACCTTAGGTATTCTGGCCTTGACACTTAACAAATATATTACCTTGGGCAATTCTCTTAGCTTCTTATACCTCTATTTCTTCATCTTTAAAATGGGGATAATAACATTTCTAGCACCAAATTCACCTGATTGTCAGGAAAACACTTTGTAAACCTTAAAATGTCATTATAAATATGTTATTATTGTTATTTTTATTATCTTCTAATATGAGTACTCTGATTTCATGTATCATGTGCATCTGCTTATGTTTGTATTAATTCAACTTCCTAATAACTTTGTGATGTCAATTTGAATGTTATATATAGTAATGGAAAAGGCTGACTGATTAATCCCGGGCTTCACAGGGTGTCTGCTTTGTGGTGGGGAATTCATTATGAATTTATGGTCTCCTGGGGTGGGAAACCTGTGGCCTTGAGGCCACATGTGGCCTTCTAGGTCCTTGGGAGAGACCTTTTGAGTGAGTCCAAGTTTTACAGAACAAATCCCTTTATTAAGGGGAATTGTTCTGTGAAGTTTGGATTTGGTCAAAGGGCTGCACTTGAGGGCCTAGATGGCCACATATGGCCTCGAGGCCGCAGGCTCCCCACCCTGCAAGACCTTAGCCTTGTTGGTTCAGGAGCTCAGTTATATTTGTGCAATAACCAAATTCACCAGAATCAAATTATTCTTCATTAAAGTCCCTTCAGGTATCTCTTCATGGATTAAAGGTGACACAAGTTTCTCAAAAGGCCAGTTCTAACAGAACTCCAAAGGTACTGAGCATTGGCCAGGCTACAGATGGAAAAGTTTGTTTCCCAAATCATTGGCCACCAAGGAATGAATTTTTATTTTTATTTGTTTTGCCACAGAGACTCATGAAACAAACAAAACTATAACATGACCCTCAGTCCTGTTCATCCCCTTTCAATTCTGCAATGGCATTAATAGCAACTTTCAACCTATGTGGCTGCTTTCTATAGCTCAAGTATTCTTCAACTTCTTTGTGTCACAGTCCCTTGGCAATCTGATGAAGCCTAAACCCCCTTCTCAGAATAATGTTTTTAAATGTATAAAATAAAATACATAGGATTACAAAGGAAACCATTTTATGAAATACAGCTATTAAAGTATTAAAATTCCTAAGTTTATGGACTTCAAGTTAAAAGCCCCTGCTATAGGAAATCTTTACAAGAATCATCTAAGCATAAATCGAAGATGGCCTTGATTAAAATATGAGAATGAAACAGACAACTTTCTATAGCAGAACATATATTTGCACCTATGCAACTGACAGAATTTTAGAGATTTTAATACCGTTACACCTATTGCTTTTTGATTTAAAAATATATTCTTTAGGAAAATATGCTGAGGGAATTGTGGGAATTGAGTGAACTACATTGACTCCATCTTGTGACTCAATTCTGGCTCTAGCTCCGTTCTCTTTCTATTCAGTTATGGGTCTAGTCTAATTTCTGTCTCGTGAGGAAACATTATTCAATTATGGGAATTGTGAGAAAACTTAATTGCGTTGTTTGAACTTAGCCCTGCGTGGCTGGGAAGCCAAAGATTGATTCAAAGAGTTTTCTCACAATTATATACCTCAAGCAATACATATGTCTTATCTGAAAACTGGCCTCATACTGTTCAATCAGTTACTGTTTCCTTGTTCTTTGATTGAATACAGACACTTGGGGGTGGGCTAGGACACCTCTTTTCTGATTTCAGGGAACTGTACCTGTTCGCTCTTCCCCTCCCACCTTGGAAAGCCCCTAATCTTTCTTCCAATTCTTCCAAATCAGATTACTTAATCTTATATCCTGGTTTACATCTTGCTGATTTTTTTTATTACATAAAAATATGTACCCCCCTGTATCTGGGGCCCAGTGTCAAGTTGAGGAGGCCTGGTCCTGATTTGTTATACATTACCTAATAAATCAATATGCTCAGAATATTGAACCTTTGTTCCTCAGTTATTTCAGATTTCACCCTTCACAATTTGTTCTTTAAAACTATCTTTAAATAAGTTGCCTTCCAAGTAGATGTCAAAATTGTACATAATTCTAGGAGAGCCAAGATAATTTTGTTCAACAATATACTTGAGTATTAATTTCAAAGAGAGGCAACATACTAGATAGGGGGTTAGCCTGGGAGTCAGAAAAAGCTGGGTTTAAATCTTGATTCTGAAACATGGTAGCTGTGTGACTATAGGTAGCCCTAAGCAACTCTAAGACTATAAGGAGTTGCCAACTGCATTGGTGGAGTGATTTTCTATGACAGGAAGTTTTCTTCACCAATTAGAGTTCTCTCCAGGACATTACCATCCTGCAGAGTCATACACACAAATCTCTGGGAGACATTCTCCTGGTCTCAAGCATTTGAGAAATGAAGTCCTATGGATATACTCTGTACTTTCTCCCTCTTCACCCCACCCCCCAATTTTTCCCCCTGAAATTCCTACCCATCTTATTTCATGCTGACACTATGGGTAAGGTAGAAAGAATTCAAGTAGTAAGGGGGTGCTATACTTTTTTAAAAAATAAAATAAAGCAAGGTTTATTGGAAGGATACACAAAGACAACCGTCATTCAGTAGTCTCCTGGGTTAGTGGATGACAGAATGTACTGATGTAATGATGATACTGACAGAATGGTTTTTTTTTGTTTTGTTTTGTTTTGTTTTGGCTAGGCAATGGGGTTAAGTTACTTGTCCAGGGTCACACAGCTAGTAAGTGTTATGTGTCTGAGGCCGGATTTGAACTCAGGTCCTCCTGAATCCAGGGCCAGTGCTCTATCCTGATAAATGTTTAATAACCGGATGTCAACTGAGTAACAAGTTGACCACAAGAAAAGAACAAGAAAGGAAAATATGTCTAGTTAAAGTATTCAACCATTTCATGGAAGGTGTCTAAATAAACGAATTCCTTATTGACAATGAAATATTTGAAACATTCCCATTTACAAAGGATCTTCTCTACAAACTGCCAGAAGCAGCTATGAAAGTGGCAGCATGAAAATGTCTGAAGCTTAAGACAGTGCTTCTCTATTTAGGTGAACAGAGCCCAACTACAATAAATTTATACATTTATTTAACACATTTATTTATTTATTTAATTTTTAATTTAATTTAATATATATAATTTATAATATTAATTTAATTATTTATTTAACTTATTTAACATTAAACATAAATTTAAAGTCAAGAAGTAGGCCAGAAAAATAAACAAACAACAAAAAAAGAACCTGGCCATAAATTACAGTGACAAGGAAGATGAAGACAGAAATGCAGAAAAAAATTGGTATGAAAACAGCTACAAGCAAGGCCTCAAAGAAAAATGCAGATTGGATACTAGCCTAAAAAGAATTATTGGAAGAGATTAAAGAGCAAAAAGAAAAAGATTTGAAAAGTCAAGTAAAAGTCTTGGAAGAAAAATTGAGAAAAAAATGAGGGCAATACAAGAGGATTATGAAAAAAGAATTAACTGCTTGATTAAGAAGGCACACAAAAATATTGAAGAGGTAAAAAATTTCACTGAAGAAAATAACTTCTTAAAAAGTGGAATTGGCCAAATGGAAAAGGAGGTACAGAAGCTCACTGAAGAAAATAATTCCTTAAGAATTAGAATTGGGCAAGTGCAAGCTAATGACTCTATGGGAAACCTAGAAACAATAAAACAAGGTCAAAAAGAATGAAAAAATAGAAGATAATGTGAAATATCTCATCAGAAAAACAGCTGACCTGGAAAATAGATCCAGGAGAGATAATTAAAGAATTATTGAACTACCTGAAAGGCATGATCAAAAAAGAGCCTAGACATCATCTTTCAAGAAATTATCAAGGAAAACTGCCTAATATCTTAGAACCAGAAGGCAAAATAAGAATTAAAAGAATCCACAGATCACCTCCTAGAAGAGTTCCCAAAATAAAAACTCCTAGGAATATTGCAGCCAAATTCCAGAGCTCCCAAGTCAAGGAGAAAATACCACAAGCACCAGAAAGAAAGAATTCAAATATCTTGGAGTCATAGTCCACAGGATAACACAGGACTTAGCAGCATCTACATTAAAGGATGGGACAGCTTGGAATATGATATCCTGGAGAGCAAAGGAACTGGGATTAAAACCAAGAATCACCTACCCAGAAAAATTGAGTAATAATCCTTTGGGGTAGGGGGAGTGGATATTTGATGAAATAGAGGACTTTCAAATATTCCTGATGAAAAGACCAGAGCTGAATAGAAAAGTTGACTTTCAAATACAAGACTCAAGAGAAGTATAATAAGGTAAACAGGAAAGAGAAATCTTAAGGGATTCAATAAGCTTAAACTATTTATATTTCTACATGAGAAAATTATATTTGTAACTCCTAAGAACTTTATCATTATTAGGGCGGTTAGAAGGAATATACATAGACAGAAGACACCAGTGTGAGTTGAATATGATGGGATAATATCTAAAAAATAAAATTAAAGGGTGAGAAAGAGGAATGTACTGGGAGAAGTGGAAAGGGAGAGGTAGAATGGGGTAAACTTTCTCATATAAAAGAGGCATGAAAAAACTTTGACAGTGGAGGGGAAGATGGGGGAAGTGAGAGGTAGCGCTTGAACCTTACTTTCATCAGAATTGGCTCAAAGATGGAATATCATACTCACTCAGTTGGGTATGGAAATCTATCTTACCCTATAGGAAAGTAGGAAGGGAAGGGGATAAGAGAAGGGATATAGCTGATAGAAGGGAGGGCAGATTGGGGTAGGCAGTAGTTGGAAGCAAATCACTTTTTAGGATAGACAGAAAGAGAAAGGAAAGAGAGGGGGGAATAAGATGGAGGGAAATATAAAGTAAACATAACTATGAAAAAATTTTTATACAAAGTTTCTTTGATAGGCCTCATTTCGCAAGTATATAGAGAACTGAGCCAAATTTATAAAAATTAAGATCTATTCCCCAATTGATAAATGATCAAAGGATATGAACAGGTAATTTTCAGGTGAAATAATCAAAGATTTCTATAGTCATATGAAAAAATGCTCTAAATCACTATTGATTAGAGAAATGCAAATTAAAACATCTCTGAGATGCCACCTCACACCTGTCAGATTGGCTAATGGGACAAAAAATGAAAATAACAAATATTTGAGGGAATGTGGGAATTGAGACACTGAGGGAGTTGTGAACTGATCCAACTATTCTGGAGAGCAATTTGAAATTGTACCCAAAAGACTATAGAACTTTGACCCAGCAATAGTGGAAGTAGGTCTGTAAAACAAAAAGGAAAATGACCTAGAAGTACAAAAATATTTTGGCAGCTCTTTTTGTGGTGGCAAAGAATTGGAAATTGAGGAGTTGCCCATCAATTGAGGAATGGTTGAACAAGTTGTGGTATGATTGTGATAGAATACTATTGTACTACAAGAAATGATGAGCAGGTTGCTTTCAGAAAAACTTAAAAGACTTAGAAGAGCTGATACAAAGTGAGCAGAACCAGTATACACAGTAACAGCAACATTGTACTATGATCAACTGTGAATGACACTGACTGGTTAACAAATAATGAGAGAGAATGAATATTATAATGAGAGGTGGACCTATTCTAATGAGGGGCTGGGGGATGTGACTGATTATGTCACTGGGACAAAGAGAGGCTACCTCAAGCCAGACCACCCCCAGCCTTGGGCAATCTAGACAAAGAATCTACCCCACCCCCACCCCCACCCAAGCCTGCCTGAGTGGAACACAATGGGCTTGAATTCACCTATAAATTAAATTCTTTGTGAGGTTCTCTAATTGGATGGGTCTCCCACCCAGGATTGAAAAGCATGTACTGTGGGGATTTGGGCAATCTCCTCCATCAACAATGTCCTTCAGAGACTGAACAACTTACAGATTTCTGAACAAAAAAAAAATTCTAGTCCTAATTAAATAGAAATAATAATTTGTCTCATTACATTCCTATATGGGAAGAAAATGCATGTAACTCCTAAGAACTTTATCATTATCAGGGCACAGTTAAAAGGAGTTTACATAGACAGAGGGCATGGGTGTGAGTTGATTATATTGAAATGATCTCGAAAAATAATGAAGGGATGAGAAAGAGGGATGCCCAGGAGAAGGGGGAAGGGAGAGGCAGAATAGGGAAAATTTTCTCTCATAAAAGAGGTGTGCAAAGAACTTTTACTTTGGAGGGGGAAATAGGGAGGGATAGCAGGCAATGCTTGAACCTCAGTGTCATTGGAATTGGTTAAAAAAGGGAAGAATATATAAACATACTCAATTAGAAATGTAATTTAACTGATAAGGAAATAGGAAGGGAAGAGGATAAGAAAAAAGGGGAGGGTAGATTATAAAAAGGCAAGTAGATTTTTTTCTTTTTTTCTTTAGTATTTTTATTTTTCCCCAGTTACATGTAAAAACAAATTTAACATTCATTTTTAAAATTCTGAGTTCCAGATTCTCTCCCTTCTATCTCACCCACCCCGCATTGAGAAAGCAAGCAATATGATATAGGTTATACATGTTCGGTCATGCAAAACACTTCCATAATAGTCACATTGTGAAAGACTAGCTGTATTTCTTTCTGATGGGGCAATGGGACCTGTACCCCTGAACTTTCCCACACTGGAGTTTTGCCTGAGGCATCTGGCCCATCCCAGTCTACCTAGATACTCAATAATCCTTTTAACTGTCCTTTCAATATAGCTCTCCAATCACTTAACTAACCTGGCCCACCCAGGCTACTTGCCACTCCTTGATCAGATCTAGACCCTTTCTCTGTTGCCCTTGACCACCCCAGGCTATTTACCACTCCTTAATTCCATCCAGATCTTTTCATTGTCTTCTTGTATATAAGTAAGTATCAGTCTTATCCCTACCAAACCACAGATTCAATAGGAATCTGGCCTGCCTTATTAGTGTAATAATAAAACCTTGCTACTCTGACTGAAAGAAAGCTTGAGTGGTTGAATTCTTTTGAGGCAGATCCCCTGTATCTTTGCATTTCAGGGTTCCCAGCACCCCAAACCACAACACCTCCATCCTACTCCCCCTCCTGTTTATTCTATTCTCTCTCTCCTTTCACCCTGTCCCCCCTCAAAAGTGTTTTCCTTCTGACTATCCCCTCCTCTTCCCCTCCACTGTAAAAGCATTTTATTGCCTCTTTTATGTGAGTTAATTTACCCCATTCTACCTTTCCCTTTCTCTTTCTCTCAGTACATTCCTCTTTTACCCCTTAATTTTATTTTTTTAGATATCATCCCTTCATATTCAACTCACACCTGTGCCTTCTGTCTACACATACTCCTTCTAACTACCTTAATAATGAGAAAGGTCTTATAGTTACAAATATCATCTTTCTATGTAGGAATGTGAAGAGTTTGACTTTAATAAGTCTCTCATGATTTGTCTTTCCTGTTTACCTTTTCATGCTTCTCTTGAGTCTTGTATTTGAAAATCAAATTTTCTATTTAGTTCTGGTCTTTTCTCAAGAATGCTTGCAATTCCTCTATCTCATTGAATATCTACTTTTCCCCCTCATGGATTATACTCAGTTTTGCTGGTTAGATGATTCTTGCTTGTAATCCTAGCTCCTTTGACCTTTGGAATATCATATTCCAAGCTATCTAATCCTTTAATGTAGAAGCTGCTAAGTCCTGTGTTATCCTGTGGACTATGACTCCATGATATTTGAAATCTTTCTTTCTGGTGCTTGTGGTATTTTCTCCTTGACCTGGGAACTCTAGAATTTGGCTATAATATTCCTGGCAGTTTTCATTTTAGTATCTCTTTCAGGAGGTGATCGGTAGATTCTTTCAATTTCTATTTTACCATCTGGTTCTAGAATATCAGGGTATTTTTCCTTGACAATTTCTTGAAATATAATGTCTCAGCTCTTTTTTTTGATCATGGCTTTCAGGGAGTCTAATAATTTTGAAATTAGCTCTCCTGGATCTATTTTCCAGATCAGTTGTTTTTCCAATGAGATATTTCATATGTTTTATATTTTTTCATTCTTCTAGTTTTGTTTTATGATTTTCTCAACAAAGTCATTAGCTTCCATTTGCTCCATTCTAATTTTTAAGGAATTATTTTCTTCAGTGAGTTTTTGTACCTCCTTTTCCATTTGGTTAATTCTGCTTTTTAAGCATTCTTCTCCTCATTGGCTTTTTGGACCTTTTTTACCATTTGGCCTAGTTTGTTTTTTAAAGTGTTATTTCTTCAGTATTTTTTGGGGTCTCCTTTAGCAAGCTGTTGAATTGTTTTTTGTGATTTTCTTGCATCACTCTCATTTCTCTTCCCAGTTTTTCCTCTACTTCTCTTACTAGCTTTTCAAATCCTTTTTGAGTTCTTCCATGGCCAGATTTTTTGACTTTTTAACAGATGGACTTGACTTTTTAACAGATTGACTTGACTTTTTAACAGATTGACTTGACTTTTTAACTCTTTGTTAAGGTGAGGCTCTTCCTCCTGGGTGGAGGGTGAACTGTCCCAAGCTTTAGGGGTTTTGTGCAGCTGTTTTCAGAGATACTTCTAGGGACCTGTAAGTTTTCAGTTCTTCCAAGGTGATATGATCAAAGGCGAGGTGTTTACTACTTTCCTGGCCAGTACTCTGGTTTGTGAGTGACCACAGGCACTCTTTTCTGCCTTGGAAGTGTGAGGAGGGTCTGCCCTCCACTGCAGCTATGCTAGTGCTCCTTGCCCTGGGATTGCCACCTAGGACTGCAACCTGGATTCAAGTACGGGCAAAGCAACAGAGTCCTGCCTCAGTGCTAGCAAAGAGGCCCCTGTAATCTCCTGACCAGCTGTTCAACCCCCTTACTGTCTGTGGGCTGAGAGCTCCAGAAACAGCAGCTGTTGTTCCTGATTCAGTCACTCCTAAGGCTTGCTCCTGGTTTACTATGGCTGGGGTTGTGCTGGCATGGCCTGCACTGGATTGCATTCCACTCTCACTCAGGTGTGGTCGACCTTTCCTGCTGACTTTCTCAGTTGTCTTTGGCATCTGTGGGCTGAGAAGTCTGGACACCACCGCTACTGCCAGCAATTGTCGCCCCTCGGCCTGTTCTTGGTTTTCTGGGGCCCAGTCTGGGCTGGCCTGGCCTGTGCTGGACTGTCTACTTCTCTCTCTCACCTTGGTGCAACCAACCTTTTCTGTTGACCATCCAGGCTGTCTTTGACTGGAAATTTATTTCACTTTGTCTTTTTGTGGGTTCTGCTGCTCTAGAAATTGTTTAGAGTCATTTTTTAAAGGTATTTGGAGAGGTTTGGGGGAGAGCTCAGTCAAATCCCTGCCTTTACTCTGCCATCTATTTGCCCAAGGGCAAGTAGATTAAAAGAGGAAGGGATTAGAAGCAAAATAGACTTTTGAGGAGGGACAGGAGAGAGAGAGAGAGAGAGAAAAACAGAAGAAAATGGGATGGAGGGAAACACACAGTTTCAAAACTGTGAATGTGAATGGGATGAGCTCACCCATAAAACAGATGCAGATAACAGAATGGATTAGAAACCAGAATCTAACGATATTTTGTTCACAAAAGACACACTTGAAATGGAAAGACACACACAGAGTTAAAATAAAGGGCTGAAGCAGAATCTAGTATGCTTTAGCTGAAGTAAAAAAGGCAGGGGCAGCAATCATGATCTTAGACAAAGAAAAACAAAAATAGACCTAATTAAAAGAGATAATCAGGGAAACTACACTAAAAGGTACTATAGACAATGAAATAATATAATTTTTTTACAGCAATTTCTCTGATAAAAGCTTCATTTCTCAAATATGTACCAAGTATTAGAATCAAGTCAAATTTATAAAAATTAGATCCATTCCCCAACTGATTAATGGTCAAAGGATATGAACAGGTAGTTTTCAGAAGAAGAAATCAAAGCTATCTATATAAAATACTCTAAATCACTATTGATTAGAGAAATGCAAATTAAAACAACTCTGAGGTACCATCTCAGAAATGACAAATGCTGGAGGGGATGAGGGAAAAATAGGTACACTAATAAACTACTGGTAGAATAGTGAACAGGTCCAACTATTTTGGAGAACACTTTGGAACTATCCTCAAAGGGCTATGAAATTGTACATGCCTTTTGACCCGGCAATACCACTACTTGATCTGTATCTCAAAGAGATTTTAAAAAAAGGAAAAGGACCTATATATACAAAAATATTCATAGCAGTTCTTTTTTGTGGTGGCAAAGAATTGGAAATTGAAGGAATCCTTATTAGTTGGGGAATGACTGAACAAGTTGTGGGCATATGATTGTGATGGAATACTATTGTGCTGTGGGAAATGATGGCGTGGTTTCAGAAAAATATGGCAAGACCTCTTTGAACTGATGAAAAGTGAAGTGCAAGAGATCATTGTGCACAGTAATAACAATGTTGTAATGATGATCAACTGTGAAAGACTTGGCTACTCTGATCAATACAATGATCTAAGGCAATTCCAGAAGACTCATGTTGAAAAAATGCTATCCACCTCCCGAGAGAAAACTGATAAACTCTGAGTTCAGATTGAAGTATAATTTTCTGGTTTTATTTTCTTGCTTTTTATGGAAATATGCTTTGCATGATTTCATATGTAAAATTGACATCATATTGTTTGCCTTTATAGTGGGTGGGGTAGGGTGTAGGAGGGAGGGAAAGACATTTAAACTCAAAATTTAAAAAGAAAAGAATGTTAAAAATAAATAATAAATTGAAATGGTAAAAAAAGAAACAAAATAAAGCCCCTTCCATTGATGAAACAAACAAAAAAATTAAACACAACCCACCAATCTCTGTCAATGACCATACTTAATGAAACAAAACACAAACTGGAATGTTTTTCTAGAGAATCTGCTTGTTTTTGTGGAGCACATCATTAAAACAAAGGAGCTAAATTCTACACCATCTTCTTCAAACTCCTTAACAGTCAGGCAGTCAATCAAAAACCTTTTATTAAGCACTTTCTATGTACAAAGCCCTATACTAAGCACTGGGGATACAAATGTAATAGGGAACTGGCCAATGGGAGTCTTATTGTTGCAGCTTGTTTGCTTGTTTTGCCTGCTACAATCCCCTACATAAAGGCAGTAAACCTGCTTCCAGGCATGCACAATAGAAAGGCCCTGCTTCCTGACTTAAAACATGCATGAGTATTCTGTTACTATTTTCTGTCTGCTTACTGCTTGGTGAGGGAAGGCTTTTGGATTGGCTACTGAGCCAGCACTGAATGAGCGTACAAGTACAAAAGATTCCCAACGGGGCAACTCAACTTCTTTTTCTCTCTCCTTGGCTGCATTCCAATAAGGAGGATGAAATGCGGCAAGCCTCAGAGACCAGGTGGGGGGTGGTGGGAAAGAAAGGCCTCAGGCCTTTATCTCCCCACCCACGCTGCATCCAGTAAGCAGATGGCTTTGCTATGGCTTTGGTCTCTTTTGTACCTATTTTTCCCTGCTCTTAGGTGGAGGAATATTGGAGATTTCTATGACCTTGTGAGCTCTGAAGGATTGGAAGAGTGTGCTGGCTACCAGACGTCCAGGAATCAAGAGTCCATACCAGAGTTTATTGTCAGCTGAGCTGGTTAAGGTGCCAACATAGCCTGGAGAAATGACCTGCTTGACCAAGCCTCCACATGGGGCATTGAGGTAGGCAAAACACTGTGCATGTTTGAAGGAAAGGATTCTCCAGTTACATTATAGTTACAGGCCAGTACTCTGTTACATTCTTCTATTTAAAAATTTGCCATCCTTGGCAAATCAGCCTCTGAGGTCTGAGGAAGAAAAGTATTGTCCTTTCTCTTGCTTCCCTACTGCCGTACAGGAAAGAGATTTAAAACACTCAACATGGCACATATCTCAGAAAGTCTCACATGTAAAGGTGAAAATCACAATCACCTCTACATATGCAGTTATATAGACTCAATAAAGAACATATAAGGTTTATCAGAGATTACTCCTTGCTTAGTACATAACAAGGACCTCACTTGGTATTGAAAATGGCCTTCTCTAACTGAAAGGCAGTTAAAAAAAGATAAAGGCAAAGAAAATCCATTTCACTCTGTCAGAAGGATACCTGGTTCCTGTAGAACTTACAGTCCACATGGAATTCTACCTAAATGTATTTAGGATCTGAGAACAACTGGAAATCACCTCCTTCAGCCAAACGTGAGAAACCAAACTGATTTGGTTTAGTGCTTACAAAGTAACTATGGGTAGGTGTGGGGTTGGGGCGTGTCACCATTTCTCTCTTTCACTATACCTGCTCCCTCCTACCCTGCCCCCCTGTTATGGATCTGTTGGGGTTGGAATCTGGGCCCCAGAAAGGAAAAACCCTGGACTTTCCCACTTGGCCAAATCTCTGGCATTCCCCTGAGGCTATAATCCCTTCAACTGGCCTTTCATTGTGGCTACACCCAATCTCCCCTCTATTGTCTTACCTCCCTATGGACCCCGGCCATTTCTCACCCTAATCCTAGCTGGGCTCCATTCTCCCTTGGCCCCCTGAGGTCCAGGTCCGAGGAGTTCTGTTCACTCCAGTTTACTAGCCACTCCCATCTGGATCTCCTTAGGCCCTTCCTCCCGTCACCCCAAACTACTTGGCCACTCCTAGATCCCTCCCACAGTCTTTCTGTATATAAGGTCCATCTTGTCTCCATTAAGATGCTTAGATTCTTATAATCTAGCCACTGGTCAGATTCTTATAATCTAACCACCAGCTCACTAATGTTCAGACTCCTTGGGAGTCTGCCCAATATGATGGATGTTCTAATAAACCTTGTCTTTGGCTGAAAGAAGGCTTGGGTCGAATTCTTTCGGGCAGGACCTGTGTGTTGTGATTTTGGGGTCCCAGCACCCCTGAACCCCTAAACCGCATCGGATCTATACTCAGAGTGGGTTTAATGCTATAAAATTTTTTTGGTCCCTACAACAAAATCAGGCACTCAAACTACTCTAGCCTGAAGCACATGAGGTAAGTAAGTGGAGTCTGGACAAAATTTGCTATTGTATCTCATGGTAAAATAAAATATCTACAGAATTTTAAAAGCAGAAGAAAAATGTGAACATTTACCATCTGGGCACCAGGCTTTTAAGAATGTAAGATCCATACTTCTCATATCAATCGTAATATCAGTACTTGTAAAGGACTCAGAAATAGAACAGGTGTCAGTACTTAAATATTTAACTATGCAGAAGTCATCTCAAAGAAACTATTCTGACTTAAAAGGAAACCACCTGAAAATTGATTATACGATTACAACCTAAAACAACAGAGAGGGAAAAAGTTTCCAATTTTTTCTCTGAGAGACCCCCAAACTAAGAAATATCTAAAAGTCCTAAGTGGAGGTTCTTTCCAGTGGGGCTCCACAAATGTGAAACGGTCTAAAATTTATCCTTGGTGAGCCCCCACATTCTGGTGGTTCTTATCCTAACTCCCGTTCATATTGGCAAGTGAGGTTCCCAGAGTAAGTCTGGCTCCATGGGAGCTCTGAGAGGTAGTAGGGTATCTTTTTAATATTATTGGCTTAAGCCCTCATTTCAGTATGTTCTCCCCAATATCAATCGCCATTTATCTTTTCAATATAATTGATTGGTTAGGTGATTAGCACCCTAATTAATCTAAGCCAATTAACATCAATTAGCTTTCATAAAGGATTCTTACTGAGAAGAAATAACAAGAAAAGTCTCACAAGGCTCACAATCTCACAGGGCCCTGTACCAAAGGAAATAAGACATAAACAAGAGACCCTGTCCTAAACATAGGCTTACCAAGGAGGTCATGCATTTAATAGCTATGGGTGAATGAGAACCCAGGAGACTTTGAAAGATCGGGGTAGCAGAGGTCCGGTGATGGGAGTCCATAATATTACTTCCCTATTCCCTAACTAATAATAGTATTACCAGCCTACCGAAGGATGGATGCTAAGATTCTGTGTCCTGTTGCAGCAAGGGAATGTCTTGTCCAGTGGCCTTGATACATTCCGAGGTGAACTTGGTTGGGTAGATGCTTTCTGGCAACCACTTCAAGCGGGAGTCCATTTTTTTTTTTT